>NW_027181826.1:8293682-8574935 GCF_029961685.1 Aristolochia californica | reverse complement strand
GGCCCAAATAATAGAGATGTATAAATAAGCTCTCAAACTAGGGAGAAGTGAGATATATTCCTGATATATCAACTCAAAAAAATGATGCAAACAATTGGCATAAATTCTGATTTTTCAATACAACAGATTACCAGCATGGCCTTTGATTCTTCCAATTCGAATATATCTTTAAATATAGATCAGATTGACATGAAATTTTCTTCGCCTGAAACTAGACTTAAATAAATTTAATCCAAGTATAACATCTCTTCATAAAATATAATTATCAGAAGATAAATAATCTGATAGATTTCGGTCTCTGTCATATGGCTGAACTGAGTTTTGTTTCTCCTATTTTTACTGAACGACTATTGACTCTTCCAAGATCAATATATACTTATAAAAAAATCATACCAAGAATTGGTTGAATATTTAAGAAAATATACTTACGTATCTTTCTTTTGATGTATAATTCTCCATATAAAGTCTCTTTCTTGATAGCATAAAATACCTCGGAATTTGAGACTACCTGCTGCTACTCAAACCTCT
Source organism: Aristolochia californica (assembly GCF_029961685.1). NCBI lineage: Eukaryota > Viridiplantae > Streptophyta > Magnoliopsida > Piperales > Aristolochiaceae > Aristolochia > Aristolochia californica. The sequence continues at coordinate 8,574,407 of NW_027181826.1, read as the reverse complement.
TTTTCAATCTAACCTTTGCTACTTCAAATATCGATTTCTCTTTGTAGATAACTACTCAGATAAAAAATTGGTTGAATAGGTAAAAGAATATAATTACATACATTTTGTTTGATATATATTTATCTATATAAATTCTAGTTCTTGATAGCAAAAAATACCTCAAAACTGAAGATTACTGCTGCTGCTCGAACCTTTTTGTAATCTAACCTTCGTGCATTAAAATATCGATATCTCTCTATACGTAACTCCAGTTGGAACAAATAGTTCTTCTTTGGAAAGTAGACTCAAATATCTTTCCTTCAATATATAATTTTCAGTATGAAAAACTACGTATAGAGGTAAAAATCGCAAAGAAAACTACGGGTATAGGAACTGAAAAAAAAATAACTATGAACCTACACCTAGGGTTTAGAGAAAAGGATCCCATTACCTCCGTGAGTTGACCAAGTCAAATCACAGAACCTGCTCTGATACCATGTTGAATTTTTGGAAACGTGAAATACTTCATTGACATTAATAACTTGTTGTAATCAGAGTACATGAACCTCTATATATAATAGAGGAAGGTAGTAGAGTCCAATTACAATAAAACTACCCTTGTCCCAATTACACCCAAACTCTAACACTTAAGGTAAGTCCTAACATAATTAGGTAACTCAATATTGATAAAAGACAAATATAACTTAAACTTAAACTTTTCTTGGTCGTGAACCTAAGATAAAGATACTTTTGTGAGTCCTTGATCTTCCAACCGATGTGATAAGGATGCCAGCTCTTGGTAATCATTGCGGGTCCTACTTCTTATGGGCTTGGGTCCATCTTGTGGGCCTTCCTTGTTTATGTGGCCCATCTTACATATGCGGCCCTTCCTTGGTCGTTTGGGTTTGATCTTATCTTCCAACAAGAAAAAATTAAATTCTCAAGTTAACGTGCAGTGGGATATTTACCAGAGCCAAACAACCCAGTTTTAGCCTATTTAGAAAAAGCGGAGCTAACAATCATAGATCATCGTATACATTTTGATCGATTAACAAGGTGTAAATGCTATATTTTTTTGTTAGAAATGACTTATGGTTTGGGAGTCAACTCTCAGTTAAAAATACTTCACTCCCCCACCCCCCCTCCCACCCTTTTCCGATGATTGCAAAAACTAATATATAAAAAACTAAAAGAATTTACAGTCCTTAAAAATCACTGATACTTTTTGGAATTATCTCTCTCAGCATTTGTGTATTTCCATTTTGGAAGTTCAATTTTTTTACAAATCCAAACTTGAGTTTTCACTCTCTCATTTTTCTCGTAAACAAAAAGATAAGGCAAATACATCACAACAAAATGAAAATTTTAGAGTTCATGTATGTAAAAAATAAAAAAACAATAATAAATGTAAGGGAAAAAAATTATTTTCTGCACTAAAAATGAACACCAAAGTTTTGTTGTCGTTGTTTGGGAAATTCCACGAGTACAACCTGTAATAGTTTGGTGGAATTTTATAAGAAAGAGATTTCTAAATTATCCTAATATGTAGTAAATATGATATGCATGCCTGAAACAAGTTGCAGAAGCAAATGACCTAATGATGCAAAAATTTCAAGGTGTAGAAAAGTTTTAATTCTCATGTTAACATGTGGTGGGATATTTACCAGAGGCATACAAAAAGCGGACCTAACAATGATAGATCATCGTTAATGTTTTGATCAATTAATGATGTGTAACGGCTATAATTTTTGTTTGAAATGACTTATGGTTTGAGTGTCAACACTCAGATAAAAATGCCTTGCCGCCATTTTTCGATGATTGCAAAACCTAATATATAAAAAACTAAAAGAGTTTACAATCCATAAAAATCACAGATACTTTTTTGAGTTATCTCTCTCAGCATTTGTGCCTTTCCATTTTGGATGTTCAATTTTTTTTCAAATCCAAACTTGAGTTTTCTCTCTCCCTTTGTTCTTGTAAACAAAAAGATAAGGCAAATAGATCACAACAAAATGAAAATTTTATATTTTATGTATGTAAAAAATTGAAAACTAAAATAAATGTAATTGAAGAAAATTATTTCCCGCACTAAAAATGAACACCAAAGTTTTGTTATCCATGTTTGGGAAATTCCACTAGTACAACCCCTAATAGCTTGGTGGAATTTTATAAGAAAGAGATTTCTAAACTATTCTAATATGTATTAAATATAGATATGCATACCTGACACATGTTGCAGATGCAAATGACCCAATGATCCAAACATTTTGAGTAGAAAATTTTAAATTCTCAAGTTAACATGCAGTGGGATATTTACCAGACCCAAACTAGCCAGTTTTTGCCTATTGTAAAAAGCGTACCTAACCATCATAGATCATAGTAAATGTTTTGATTGATTAACGAAGTGTAACAGCTATAATTTTTGTTAGAAATGACTTATGGTTTGGGAGTCAACACTCAGTTAAAAAGGCCCCCCCCCCCCCTCGCCTCCCCTTTTTCATTGATTGCAAAACCTAATATATAAAAAACTAAAAGAGTTTACAATCCTTAAAAATCATAGTTACTTTTTGGAGTTATCTCTCAGCATTTGTGCATTTCCATTTTGGAAGTTCAATTTTTTTTCAAATCCAAACTGGAGTTTTCACTCTCCCATTTTTCTCGTAAACAAAAAGATAAGGGAAATAGATCAATACAAAATGAAAATTAAAAGTTTATGTATGTAAAAATTTTTAAACCATAATAAATGTATGTGAAGAAAATTATTCCACTAGTACAACCCCTAGTAGCTTGGTGGAATTTTATAAGAAAGAGATTTCTAATTGATTATAACATGTTTTAAATATGGATATGCATGCCTGAAACATCTTGAAGATGCAAATGACCTAATGATCCAAAAAATTCAAGGAGTAGAAAAATTTCAATTCTCAAGTTAACATGCGGTGAGATATTTACCAAAGCCAAACAACCAACTTTTTGAATTTTTAATAAGGTGTAATGGCTATAATTTTTGTTAGAAATGACCTATGGTTTGGGAGTCAACACTCAGTTAAAAACGCCTCCTCCCCACTTCCCCCCCTCCCTTTTTCGATGATTGCAAAACCTAATACAAAACACAAAACAAACTAAAAGAGTTTACATTCCTTAAAATACACAGATACTTTTTGGAATTATCTCTCTCATCATTTGTGCATTTCGATGTTGGATGTTCAATTTTTTTTGAAATCTAAACTTTTGGTTTTTCTCTCTCCCTTATTTCTCGTAAACAAAAAGATAAGGCAAACAGATCACAACAAAATGAAAATTTTAGAGTTTATGTATGAAAAAAATTGAAAACTATCATAAATATAAGTGAAGAAAATTATTTCACGCACTAAAAATGAACACCAAAGTATTGTATCCATGTTTGGGAAATTCTTCTAGTACAACCCCTAATAGCTTGGTGGAATTTTATAAGAAAGATATTTCTAATTGATTCTAACATGTTTTAAATATGGATATGCATGCCTGAAACATGTTGAAGATGTAAATAACCTAATGATCCAAAAATTTCAAGCAGTAGAAAAATTTAAATTCTCAAGTTAACTTGCGGTCGGATATTTCTAAGAACCAAACTACCCAGTTTTTGCCTATTTAAAAAAAGTGGAGCTAACAATCATAGTTCATCGTAATCATTTTGATCGATTAATAATGTGTAACAGCTATAATTTTTGTTAGAAATGACTTATGGTTTTGGAGTCAACACTCAGTTAAAAAAGCCTCCCACCCCCCCCCCCCCCCCCCCTTCCCTTTTCTGATGATTGAAAAACCTAATATATAAAAAACTAAAAGAGTTTACAATCCTTAAAAATCACATATAGTTTTTGAAATTATCTCATTTAGTATTTGTTCATTTCCATTTTGGATGTTCAATTTTTTTTTAAATCCAAACTTGAGTTTTCACTCTCCCTTTTTTCTCGTAAAGAAAAATATAAGGCAAATAGATCAAACAACCCACTTTTTACATAAGCTGGGTAGTTTGGTTCTTGTAAACTATCATAAATGTCAGTGAAAAGAAATTATTTCACGCACTAAAATGAACACCAAAGTATTGTATCCATGTTTGGGAAATTCTTTTAGTATAACCCCTAATAGCTTGGTGGAATTTTATAAGAAAGAGATTTCTAATTGATTCTAACATGTTTTAAATATGGATATGCATGCGTGAAACATGTTGAAGATGCAAATAACCAAATGATCCTAAAATTTCAAGGAGTAGAAAATTTTAAATTCTCATGTTAACATGCGGTGGGATATTTACCAGAGCCAAACAACCCACTTTTTGCCTATTTACAAAAAGCGGACCTAACAATCATAGATCATCGTAAATATTTTGATTGATTAATGATGTGTAATAACTATAAACTTTGTTAGAAATGACTTAAGGTTTGGGAGTCAACACTACGTTAAAAATGCCTCACCCCCCTTTTTCGATGATTGAAAATCTTAATATATGAAAAACTAAAAGAGTTTACAATATTTAAAAATCACAGATACTTTTTGGAGTCATCTCTGTCTGTATTTGTGCATTTCCTTGTTGGTTTTTCAATATTTTTTCAAATCCAAACTTGAGTTTTCAGTCTCCCATTTTTCTCGTAAACAAAAAGATAAGGCAAATAGATCATAACAAAATGAAAATTTTAGAGTTTATGTATGTAAAAAAATAGAAAACTATAATAAATATAAGTGAAGAAAATTATTTCTCACACTAAAAATGAACACCAAGGTTTTGTTATCCTTGTTTGGGAAATTCCACTAGTACAACACCTAATAGCTTGGTGGAATTTTAGAAAAAAGACATATCTAAATTATCCTAATTTTTTTTAAAAGTGAATATACATGCCTGAAACATGTTGCAGATGAATATGACCTAATGATGCAAAAATTTCAATGAGAAAAAATTTTAAATCTCAAGTTAACGTACGGTGAAATATTTACCAGAGCCAAACAACCCACTTTTTGCCTATTTACAAAAAGCGGACCTAACAATCATAGATCATCATCATAAATTTTTTAATTGATTAATGATATGTAACGGCTATAATTTTTGTTAGAAAGGACTTATGGTTTGGGAGTCAACACTCAGTTAAAAATGCCAAGCCCCCCTTTTCCGATGATTGCAAAACCTAATATATAAAAAACTAAAAGAGTTTAAAATCCTTAAAAATCATAGATACTTTTTGGAATTATCTCTTTCAGCATTTTTGCATTTCCATTTGGGATGTTCAATTTTTTTTTTAAATCCAAACTTGAGTTTTCACTCTCCCTTTTTTCTTGTAAACAAAAAGATAAGGCAAATAGATCACATCAAAATGAAAAATTTAGAGTTTATGTATGTAAAAAATAAATAAAATAATAATAAATGTAACTGAAGAAAAGTATTTCCCGCACTAAAAATTAACACCAAAGTTTTGTTATCCATGTTTGGGAAATTCCTCTAGTACAACCCCTAATAGCTTGATGAAATTTTATAAGAAAATGATTTCTAAATTATCATAATATGTATAAAAATGGATATGCATGCCTGAAACATGTTGCAGATGCATAGGACCTAATGATACAAAAATTTCAATGAGTAGAAAATTTTAAATTCTCAAGTTAACGTGCGGTGTGATATTTACCAGAGCCAAACAATCCACTTTTTGCCTATTTACAAAAAATGGACCTAACAATCATAGATCATCGTAAATATTTTGATCTATTAATGATGTGTAACGACTATAATTTTTGTTAGAAGTGACTTATGGTTTGGGAGTCAACACTCAGTTAAAAATGCCACACCCCCCTTTTTCCGATGATTGCAAAACCTAATATATAAAAACCTAAAAGAGTTTACAATCGTTAAAATTCACAGATACTTTTTGGAGTTATCTCACTCACCATTTGTGCATTTCCACTTTGGATGTTCAATTTTTTTTCAAATCCAAACTTGAGTTTTTACTCTCCCATTTTTCTCGTAAACAAATATATAAGGCAAATAGATCACAACAAAATGAAAATTTAGAGTTTATGTATGTAAAAAATTGAAAACTATAATAAATGTAAGTGAAGAAAATTGTTTCATCAACTAAAAATGAACACCAAAGTTTTGTTATCCATGTTTGGGAGATTCCACTAGCACAATCCCTAATTGCTTGGTGGAATTTTATAAGAAAGAGATTTTTAATTGATCCTAACATGTTTTAAATATGGATATGCATGACTGAAATATGTTGAAGATGCAAATGACCTAATGATCCAAAAATTTCAAGGTGTAGAAAAATTTAAATTCTCAAGTTAACGTGCAGTGGGATATTTACCGGAGCCAAACAACCCAATTCTTGCCTATTTACAAAAGCAACCCAACAATCAAAGATCATTGTAAACTTTTCGATCGATTAATAATGTGTAACAGCTATAATTTTGGTTAAAAATGACTAATATTTTGGGAACCAACACTCAGTTAAAAATGCCTCACCCCCCTTTTTAGATGATTTGAAAACCTAATATATAAAAAATTAAAAGAGTTTACAATCTTAAAAATGACAACAACTTTTTGGAATTATCTCACTCTGCATTTGTGCATTTCCATTTTGGATGTTCAATTTCTTTTCAAAACCAAACTTGAGTTTTCACTCTCCCTTTTTGCTCGTAAACAAAAAGATAAGGCAAAAAAATCACAACAAAATGAATATTTTAGAGTTTAAGTATGTAAAAAATCAAAAACTATAATAAATTTAAATGAAGAAAATTATTTCCTGCACTAAAAATGAACACCAAAGTTTTGTTATCCATGTTTGGGAAATTCCTCTAGTACAACCTTTAATAGCTTGTCGAATTTTAAAAGAAAGAGATTTCTACATTATCCTAATATGTATTAAATATGTATATGCATACCCAAAACATGTTGAAGATGCAAATGACCTAATGATCCAAAAATATCAAGGAGTAGAAAAATTTAAATTCTCAAGTTAACAAGCTGTGGGAAATTTACCAGAGCCAAACAACCCACTTTTTGCCTATTTAAATAAAGCGGACCTAACAATCATAGATCATCGTAAATGTTATGATCGATTAATGATGTGTAATGACTATAATTTTTGTTAGAAATGGCTTATGGTTTGGGAGTCAACACTCAGTTAAAAATGCCTCGCCCCCCCTTTTCCGATAATTGCAAAACTTAATATATAAAAAACTAAAAAAGTTTAAAATCCTTAAAAATCACAGATACTTTTTGGAATTATCTTTCTCAGCATTTGTGCATTTCCATTTTGGATGTTCAATTTTTTTTCAAATCCAAACTTGAGTTTTCACTCTCCCTTTTTTCTCGTAAACAAAAAGAAAAGGAAAATAAATCAAAACAAAATGAAAATTTTAGAGTTTATGTATGTAAAATATAAAAAACTATAATAAATGTAAGTGAATAAAATTATTTCCCACACTAAAAAAGAACACCAAAGTTTTGTTATCCATGTTTGGGAAATCCACTAGTACAACCCCTAATAGCTTGGTGGAATTTTATAAGAAAGAAATTTCTAAATTTTCCTAATATGTATTAAATATGGATATGCATGCCTAAACAATGTTGCAGATGCATATGACCTAATGATCCAAAAATTTCAAGGAGTACAAAAAATTAAATTCTCAAGTTAACATGCGGTGGGAAATTTTACCAGAGCCAAACAACCCACTTTTTGCCTATTTACAAAAAGCGGACCTAACAATCAAAGATTATCATAAACGTTTTGATCGATTAATAATGTGTAATGACTATAATTTTTTATAGAAATGACTTAAGGTTATGGAGTCAACACTCAGTTAAAAAAGCCTCCCCCCCCCTCCTTTTTTCGATGATTGCAAAACCTAATATATAAAAAACTAAAAGAGTTTAAAATCCTTAAAAATCACAGATACATTTTGGAGTTTTCTCTCTCAGCATTGTGCATTTTCATTTTTTATGTTCAATTTTTTTTCAATTCCAAACTTTATTTTTCACTCTCCCATTTTTGTCGTAAACAAAAAGATAAGGCAAATAGATCATAAAAAAATAAAAATTTAGAGTTTATGTATGTAAAAAATTTAAAATTATGATAAATGTAAGTGAAGAAAATTATTTCACGCACTAAAAATGAACACCAAATTTTGTTTATCCATGTTTGGGAAATTCCACTAGTACAACCCCTAATAGCTAGGCGCAATTTTATAAGAAAGATATTTCTAATTGATCCTAACATATTTTAAATATCGATATGCATGCCTGAATCATGTTGAAGATGCAAATGACCTAATGATCCAAAATTTTCAAGGAGTAGAAAAATTTTAATTCTCAAGTTACCGTGCAGTGGGATATTTACCAGAGCCAAACAACCCACTTTTTTCCTATTTAAAAAAAGTGGACCTAGCAATCATAGATCATCGTAAACGTTATGATCGATTAATAATGTGTAACAGCTATAATTTTGGTTTGAAATGACTTACTGTTTGGGAGTCAACACTCAGTTTAAAATGCCTCGCCCCCCCTTTTCCGATGATTGCAAAACCTAATATATAAAAAACTAAAAGAGTTTACAGTCCTTAAAAATCACAAATACTTTTATGAATTTTCTCGCTCAGCATTTGTGCATTTCCATTTTGGATGTTCAATTTTTTTTCAAATCCAAGCTTTGGTTTTCACTCTCCCCTTTTTCTCGTAAACTAAAAGATAAGGCAAATAGATCACAAAAAAAAAAGAAAATTTTCGAGTTTATGTTTGTAAAAAACCAAAAACTATAATAAATGTAAGTGAAGAAAATTATTTCCTGCACTAAAAATGAACACCAAAGTTTTCTTATCCGTGTTTGGAAAATTTCACTAGTACATCCCCTAATAGCTTGGTGGAATTGTATAAGAACGTGATTTCTAAATTATCCAAATATGTTTTAAATTTGGATATGCATGCCTAAAACATGTTGCAGATCCAAATGACCTAATGATCAAAAAATTTAAATTCTCAACTTAACGTTCGTTGGGATATTTACAAGAGCCAAACAACAGACTTTTTGCCTATTTACAAATTGCGGACCTAACAATGATAGATCATCGTAAACGTTTTGATCGATTAATAATGTGTAACGGCTATAATTTTGGTTAGAAATGACTTATGGTTTGGGAGTCAACACATTTAAAAAAGCCACGCCACCCCTTTTCCGATGATTGCAAAACCTAATATATAAAAACTGAAAAATTTTACAGTGCTTAAAAATCACAGATACTTTTTGGAATTATCTCTCTCAGCATTGGTGCATTTCCATTTTGGATATTCAATTTTTTTTCAAATCCTAACTTTGGTTTTCACTCTCCCATTTTTCTTGTAAACAAAAAGATAAGGCAAATAGTTCACAACAAAATTAAAATTTAAGTGTTTATGTATGTAAAAAATTGAAAACTATAATAAATATAAGTTTAGAAAATTATTTCACACACTAAAAATGAACACCAAGGTTTAGTTATCCATGTTTGGGAAATTCCACTAGTACAACCCCTAATAGCTTGGTGGAATTTTATAAGAAAGAGATTTCTAATTGATCCTAATATATTTTAACTATGGATATGCATGCCTGAAATATGTTGAAGATGCAAATGACCTAATGATCCAAAAATTTAGAGGAGAAGAAAAATTTTAATTCTCAAGTTAACATGCGGTGGGATATTTACCATATCCAAACAACCCACTTTTTGCCTGTTTACAAAAAGTGAACCTAACAATCATAGATCATCATAAACGTTTTGATTTATTAATAATGTGTAACGGTTGTAATTTTTGTTAGAAATGACTTATGGTTTGGGAGTCAACACTCAGTTAAAAATGCCTTGCCCTCCCTTTTCCGATGATTGCAAAACCTAATATATAAAAAACTAAAAGAGTTTAAAATGCTTTAAAATTACATATACTTTTTGGAATTATCACTCCCAGCATTTGTTCATTTCCATTTTGGATGTTCAAATTTTTTTCAAATCCAAACTTGAGTTTTCACTCTCCCTTTTTTTTCGTAAACAAAAAGAGAAGACAAATTGATCACAAAAAAATGAAAATTTTAGAGTTGATGTATGTAAAAAATTGAAAACTATAATAATAGTAAGTGAAGAAAATTATTTCCTACACTAAAACTGAACACCAAAGTTTTGTTGTCCATGTTTGGAAAATTCCAATAGTACAACCCCTAATAGCATGGTGGAATTTTATAAGAAAAAGATTTCTAAATTATCCTAATATGTATTAAATATTGGTATGCATACCTGAAACATGTTGTAGATACAAATGACCTAATGATCCAAATATTTCGAGTAAAAAATTTTAAATTCTCAAGTTAGCCTATTAACAAAAAGCGGACCTAACAATCATAGATCATCCTAAATGTTTTGATTGATTAATGATGTGTAACAGCTATAATTTTTTGTTAGAAATGGCTTATGATTTGGGAGTCAACGCTCAGTTAAAAATGCCTTGCCGCCCCTTTCCCGATTATTGCGAAACCTAATATATAGAAAACTAAAACTGTTTACATTCCTTAAAAATGACAGATACATTTTGGAGTTATCTTTCTCAGCATTTGTGAATTTCTATTTTGGATGTTCAATTTTTTTTAAAAATCCAAACTTGAGTTTTCACTCTCCCATTTTTCTCGTAAAAAAAAAAGATAAGGCAAATAGATCATAACAAAATGAATATTTAATATTTTATGCGTGTAAAAAATTGAAAACTATAATAAATCTAAATGAAGAAAGTTATTTCACACACTAAAAATGAACACCAAAGTTTAGTTCTCCATGTTTGGGAAATTCCACTAGTACAACCCATAATAGCTTGGTGGAATTTTATAAGAACGAGATTTCTAATTGATACAAACATGTTTGAAATATGGATATAAATGCCTGAAACATGTTGAAGATGCAAATGACCTAATGATCAAAAAATTTCAAGGAGTAGAAAATTTTAAACGGTCAAGTAAACTTGTGGTTGGACATTTACTAAAAGCGGACCTAACAATCATAGATCATCGTAAACATTTTGATCGATTAATAATGAGTAACGGCTATAATTTTGGTTAGAAATGACTTATGGTTTGGGAGTCAACACTCACTTAAAAATGCCTCACCCCTCCTTTTCCGATGATTGCAAAACCCAACATATAAAAAACTAAAAGAGTTTACAATCCTTAAAAATCACAAATACATTTGGAATTATCTCTCTCAGCATTTGTGCATTTTTATTTTGGCTCTTAAATTTTTTTTCATATCCAAACTTGAGTTTTCACTCTCCCTTTTTTCTCATAAACAAAAAGATAAGGCAAATGGATCACAAAAAAACGAAAATTTTAGAGTTTATGTTTGTAAAAAATCAAAAACTATAATAAATTTAAGGGAAAAAAAATTATTTCCTGCACTAAAATTGAACTCCAAAGTTTTGTTATCCATGTTTTGAAAATTCCACTAGTACAACCCCTAATAGTTGGTGGAATTTTATAAGAAAAAGATTTCTAAATTATCCTAATATGTTTTAAATGTGGATATGCATGCTTGAAACATGTTGCAGATGCAAATGACCTAATGATCTAAAACTTTCGAGTAGAAAAATTTTAATTCTCAAGTTAACGTGTGGTGGGATATTTACTAGAGTCAAACAACCCACTTTTTTCCTATTTAAAAACAGCGGACCTAAAAATCGTAGATCATCATAAATGTCTTGATCAATTAATGATGTGTAATGGCTATAATTTTTGTTAGAAATGACTTAAGGTTTGGGAGTCAACACTCAGTTAAAAATGCCTGACCCCCTTTTCCGATGATTGCAAAACCTAATATATAAAAAACTAAAAGAGTTTACAATCCTTAAAAATCACATATACTTTTTGGATTATCTCTCTCAGCATTTGTGCATTTTCATTTTGGATGTTCAATTTTTTTTCAAATCCAAACTTTAGTTTTCACTCTCCCTTTTTTCTCGTAAAAAAAAAGATAAGTCAAATAGATTACAACAAAATGACAATTTTAGAGTTTATGTTTGTAAAAAATCAAAAACTACAATAAATATAAGTGAAGAAAATTATTTCTTGCACTAAACATCAACACCAAAGTTTTGTTATCCTTGTTTGGGAAATTCCACAAGTACATCTTCTAATAGCTTGGGGGAATTTTATAAGAAAGAGATTTCTAAATTTTCCTAATATGTTTTAAATATGGATATGCATGCCTCAAACACATGTTGCAGATGCAAATAACGTAATGATCGAAAAATTTCAAGGAGTACAAAATTTTAAATGCTCAAGTTAACGTGCGGTGGAATATTTACCAGAGCCAAACAACCCACTTTTTCCAGATTGAAAAAAAATGGACCTATAAATCATAGGTCATCGTAAACATTTTGTTCGATTAATAATCTGTAATGGCTGTAATTTTTGTTAGAAATGACTTATGGTTTGGGAGTCAACATTCAGTTAAAAATGCCTCGCCCCCCCCCTTTCCGATGAGTGAAAAAGCAAATATATAAAAAACTAAAAGAGTTTACAGTCCTTAAAAATCACAGATACTTTTTGGAATTATCTCCCTCAACATTTGTACATTTCCATTTTGGTTGTTCAATTTTTTTTCAAATCCATACTTCGGTTTTCACACTCCAATTTTTCTCGTAAATAAAAAGATTAGGCAAATTGATCACAACAAATTGAAAATTTTAGAGTTTAAGTATGCAAAAAAAATGAAAACATTAATAAATGTAAGTCAAGAAATTTATTTCACGAACTAAAAATGAACACCAAAGTTTTGTTATCCATGTTTGGGAAATTCCACTAGCACAACCCCTAATAGCTTGGCGGAATTGTATAAGAAAAAGATTTCTAATTGATCCTAACATGTTTTAAATAAGGATATGCATGCCTGAAACATGTTGAAGATGCAAATGACCTAATGATCCAAAAATTTTAAGGAGAAGAAAAATTTAAATTCTCATGTTAACATGCGGTGGGATATTTAATAGAGCCAAACAACCCACTTTTTGCCTATTTACAAAAAGTGGACCTAACAATCATAGATCATCATAAATGTTTTGATCGATTAATGATTTGTAATGACGAGAATTGTATTTTTAAAGGGCTTATGGTTTGGGAGTCAACACTAAGTAAAAAAAGCCTCGCACCCCCTTTTTCGATGATTGCAAAACCAAATATATAAAAAACTAAAAGAGTTTACAAACCTTAAAAATCACATATACTTTTTGGAATTATCTCTCTCAGCATTTGTGAATTTCCATTTTGGATGATCAATTTTTTTCAAATCCAATTTTTTTTTTCACTCTCCCTTTTTTCTCTTAAACAAAAAGATAAGGCAAAAAGATTACAGCAAAATAAAAATTTTAGAGTTTATGTATGGAAGAACTCAAAAACGATAATAAATGTAAGTGAAGAAAATTATTTCACGCACTAAAAATGAAAACCAAAGTTTTGTTATCCATGTTTGGGAAATCCACTAGTATAACCCTTTATAGCTTGATGGAATTTAATAAGAAAGAGATTTCTAATTGATCCTAAATGTTTTAAATTTGGATATGCATGCCTTAAACATAATGAAGATGCAAATGACCTAATTATCCAAAAATTTCAAGGAGTAGAAAAAATTATATTTTCAAGTTAATGTGCGGTGTGATAGTTACCAGAGCCAAACAACCCACTTTTTGCCTATTTACAAAATGTGGACCAAACAACCATAGATCATCGTAAATGTTTTGATCGATTAATGATGTCTAATGGCTATATTTTTTGTTAGAAAAGACTTATGGTTTGGGAGTCAACACTCAATTATAAATGCCTCGCCCCCCCTTTTCCGATGATTGCAAAACCTAATATATAAAAAACTAAAAGAGTTTACAATCCATAAAATTCACATATACTTTTTGGAATTATCTTTCTCAGCATTTGAGCATTTCCATTTTTTATGTTTAATTTTTTTTCAAATCTAAACTTGAGTTTTCACTCTCCCATTTATCTCAAAAACAAAAAGATAAGGCTAATAGATCACAAAAAATGAAAATTTAAGAGTTTATGTATGCAAAAAATCGAAAACTATAAAGAAAGCAAGTGAAGAAAGTTATTTCACGCACTAAAAATGAACACCAAAGTTTTGTTATCCATGTTTAGGAAATTCCACTAGTATAACCCCTAATTGCATGGTGGAATTTTATAAGAAAAAAATCAAATTGATCCTAACATGTTTTAAATATGGATATGCGTGCCTGTAACATGTTGAAGATGCAAAAAGACCTAATGATCCAAAATTTTCAAGGAGTAGAAAAAATTAAATTCCCAAGTTAACGTGCGGTGCGAAAGCTACCAGAGCCAAACATCCCACTTTTTGCCTATTAACAAATAGTAGACCTAACAATCATAGATCATCGTAAATGTTTTGATCGATTAATGATGTGTAACGGCTTTAATTTTTGTTAGAAATATGTTATGGTTTGGGAGTCAATACTCGTTTACAATGCCACGCCCCCCCTTTTCCGATGATTGCAAAACATAATATATAAAAATCTAAAAGAGTTTACAATCCTTGAAAATCACAAATACATTTTGGAATTATATCTCTCAGCATTTGTGCATTTCCATTTTGTATGTTCTATTTTTTTTCAACTCCAAACATGAATTTTCACTCTCCCATTATATCTCTCAGCATTTGTGTATTTCCATTTTCAATCTCCCATTTTTCTCGTAAACATAAAAATAAGGCGAATAGATCACAACAAAATGAAAATTTTCGAGTTTATGTTTTCAAAAAATAAAAAACTATAATAAATGTAACTGAAGAAAATTATTTCACGCAATAAAAATGAATACAAAAGTTTTGTTAACCATGTTTGGGAACTTCCACTAGTACAACCCCTAATAGCTAGGTGGAATTTTATAAGAAAGAGATTTCTAATTGATCCTAACATGTTTTAAATATGGATATGCATGCCTGAAACATGTTGAAGATGCAAATGACCTAATGATGCAAAATTTTAAAGGAGTAGAAAAATTTTAATTCTCAAGTTAACATGTGGTAGGATATTTACAAAAGCCAAACAAGCCAGTTTTTTTCCTATTTACAAAAAGCCGGCCTAACAATCATAGATCATCGTAAATGTTTTGATCGATTAATGATGTGTAATGGCTATATTTTTTTTTTAGAAATGACTTATGGTTTGGGAGTCAACACTCAGTTAAAAATGCCTCCCCACCCCCTTTCCAATGATTCCAAAACCTTTTATATAAAAATATATAGAATTTACAATCCTTAAAAATCACAGATAATTTTTGGAATTATATCTCTCAGAATTTGTGCATTTCCGTTTTGGATGTTCAATTTTTTTTCTACTCCAAACTTGAATTTTCACTCTCCCAATTTTCTCCTAAACAAAAAGATAAGGCAAATAGATCACAAAAAAAAGAAAATTTTAGAGTTTATGTATGCAAAAACTCAAAAACTATAATAAATGTAAGTGAAGAAAATTATTTTGCACACTAAAAATGAACACCAAAGTTTTGTTATCCATGTTTGGGAAATTCCACTATTACAACCCCTTGTAGCTTGGTGGAATTTTATAAGAAAGAGATTTCTAATTGATCCTAAATTTTTTTAAATATGGATATGCATGCCTAAAACATGTTGAAGATGCAAATAACCTAATGATCCAAAAATTTCAAGGAGAAGAAAAAATTAAATTCTCAAGCTAATGTGAGGTGTGATAGTTACTAGAGCCAAAAAAACCCTCTTTTTGCCTATTTACAAAAAGTGGACCTATCGATCATAGATCATCATAAATGTTTTGATCAATTAATGATTTGTAACGGCTATAATTTTTGTTGGAAATGACTTATGGTTTGGAGTCAAAATTCAGTTAAGAATGCCTCGCCCCCCTTTTCCGATGATTGCAAAACCTAATATAGAAAAAAACTAATAGAGTTTACAATCCTTAAAAAACACAGATACTTTTTGGAATTATCTCTCACAACATTTGTGCATTTCCATTTTTTATGGTCAATTTGTATTCAAATCCAAACTTCAGTTTTCACTCTTCATGTTTGGGAAATTCCACTAGTATAACCCCTAATAGCTTGGTGGAATTTAATAAGAAAGAGATATCAAATTAACCCTAACATGTTTTAAATATGGATCTGTGTGCCTGAAACATGTTGAAGATGCAAAATGACCTAATGATCCAAAAATTTCAAGGATTTGAAAAAAAATTAAATTCTCAAGTTAACGTGCGGTGGGATTTTTACCAGAGCCAAACAACCCACTTTTTGTCTATATACAAAAAGCGGACCTAACAATCATAGATTATAATAAATGTTGTGACCGATTAATGATGTGTAATGGCTATAATTTTTGTTGGAAATGATTTATGGTTTGGGAGTCAACACTCAGTTAAAAATGCCTCGCCCCCCTTATTTCTGATGATTGCAAAACCTAATATATAAAAAACTAAAAGAGTTGACAATCCTTAAAAATCACAGATATGTTTTGGAATTATCTCTCTCAGAATTAGTGCACTTCTAGTTTGGAGGTTCAATTTTTTTTCAAATCCAAACTTTGGTTTTCAATCTCCCATTTTCACATAAACAAAAAGATAGGGCAAATAGATTATAACAAAAAGAAAATTTTAGAGTTTATGTATGCCAAAAATTGAAAACTATAATAAATGTAAATGACGAAATTATTTCACGCACTAAAAATGAATACCAAAGTTTTGTTATCCATGTTTGGGAAATTCCACTAGTACAACCTCTAATAGCTAGGTGGAATTTTTTAAGAAAGAGATTTCTATTTGATCCTAACATGTTTTAAATATAAATATGCATGCATGAAACATGTTGATGATACAAAAGACATAATGATCCAAAAATTTCAAGGAGTACAAAAAATTAAATTCTCAAGTTAACATGCGGTGGGATATTTACCCGAGCCAAACAACGCACTTTTTGCCTATTTAAAAAAAATGGACCTAACAATCCTAGGTCATCATCTTAAATATTTTGATCGATTAATGATGTGTAACGGCTATAATTTTTGCTAGAAATGACCTATGGTTTGGGAATCAACACTCAATTAAAAATGCCTCGCCACCCCTCTTTCTATGATTACAAAACCCAATATATAAAAAACTAAAAGAGTTTACAATCCTTAAAAATCACATATACCTTTTGGAATTATCTCTCTCAGAATTTGTGCATTTCCATTTTGGATGTTCAATTTTTTTTCAAATCCAAACTTGAGTTTTCACTGTCCCATTTTTCTCCAAAACTAAAAGATAAGGCAAATAAATCACAATAAAATGAAAATTTTAGAGTTGATGTATGCAAAAATTGAAAACTATAATAAAATTAAGCGAAGAAAATTATTTCATGCGCTAAAAATGAACACCAAAGTGTTGTTATCCATTATTGGGAAATTCCACTAGTACAACCCCTAATAGCTTGGTAGAATTTTATAAGAAAGAGATATCAAATTGATCCAAACTTTTTTTAAAAATGGAAATGCGTGCCTAAAACATGTTGAAGATGCAAAATGACCTAATGATCCAAAAATTTCATGGAGAAGAAAAAATTAAATTCACAAATTAACGTGCAGTGGGATAGTTACCAGAGCCAAAAAAAACCACTTTTTGCCTATTTACAAAAGCGGACCTATCAATCATAGATCATCGTAAATGTTTTGATTGATTAATGATGGGTAACGTCTATAATGTTTCTTATAAATAACTTATGGTTTGGGAGTCCACATTCAGTTAAAAATGCCTCGCCCCCCCTTTTCCGATGATTGCAAAACCTAATATATATAAAACTGAAAGAGTTTACAATCCTTAAAAATCACAAATACTTTTTGGAATTATTTCTCTCAGCATTTGTGCATTTCCATTTTGGATGTTCAATTTTTTTCAAATCCAAACTTCAGTTTTCACTCTCCCATTTTTCTCGAAAACAAAAAGATAAGGCAAATAGATCACAAAAAAATGAAAATTTTATAGTTTATGTATGCAAAAAATTGAAAACTATAATAAAAGTACGTGAAGAAAATTATTTCACGAACTAAAAATGAACACCAAAGTTTTGTTATCCATGTTTGGGAAATTCCACTAGTATAACCCCTAATTGCTTGGTGGAATTTTATAAAAAAGAGATATCAAATTGATCCTATCAAGTTTTAAATATGGATATGAGTGCCTAAAACATGTTGAAGATGCAAAATGACCTAATGATCCAAAAATTTCAAGGAAATGAAAAAATTAAATTCTCAAGTTAACATGCAGTGGTATATTTACCAAAGCCAAACATCCCACTTTTTGTCTATTTAAAAAAACCGGACCTAACAATCATAGATTATCGTAAATTTTTTTATCTATTAATGATGCGTAAGGACTATAATTTTTGTTAGAAATGACTTATGGTTTGGGTGTCAACACTCAGTTAAAAATGCCTCGCCCCCCCTTTTCTTATGATTGCTAAACCTAATATATAAAAAACGAAAATATTTTACAATCCTTAAAAATCAGAGATACTTTTTGGAATTATCTCTCTCAGCATTTGTGCATTTCTAGTTTGGATGTTCAATTTTTTTTCAAATCTAAACATTGGGTTTCACTTTCCCATTTTCATGTAAACAAAAAGATAAGGCAAATAGATCACAACAAAAGTGAAATTTCGAGTTTATGTATGCAAAAAATTGAAAACTATAATAAATGTATGTAAAGAAAATTATTTCACGCACTAAAAATGTATACCAAAGTTTTGTTATCCTTGTTTGGTAAATTTCACTAGTACAACTCCTAATAGTTAGGTGGAATTTGATAAGAAAGAGATTTCTAATTGATCCTAACATGTTTTAAATATGAATATGTATGCATGAAACATGTTGATGATGTAAATGACCTAATGATCCAAAAATTTCAAGAGGAACAAAAATTTAAATTCTCAAGTTAACGTGTAGTGGGATATTTACCAGAGCCAAACAACCCACTTTTTACCTATTTAAAAAAAGTGAACCTAACAATCATAGGTCATCATTGTAAATGTTTTGATCGATTAAAGATGTGTAACGGCTATAATTTTTGTTAGAAATGACTTATCGTTTGGGAGTCAACACTCATTTAAAAATGCCTCGCCCCCCCTTTTCTGATGATTACGAAAGCAAATATAAAAAAATCTAAAAGAGTTTACAATCCATAAAAATCACAGATACTTTTTGGAATCATATCTCTCAACATTTGTGCATTTTTATTTTGGATGATGAATTTTTTTCAACTCCAAACTTGAATTTCTATCTTCGATTTTTTTTGAAAACAAAAAGATAAGGAAAAATGATGAAAACAAACTGAAAATTTTAGAGTTTATGTTAACAAAAAAAAAAGGTAAGTGAAAAAAATTATTTCACGCACTAAAAATGAACACCAAAGTTCTGTTATCCATGTTTGGGAAATTCCTCTAGTACAACCCCTAATAGCTTGGTGGAATTTTATAAGAAAGAGATTTATAATTGATCCTAACATATGATCAAAAGATTCAAAAATTTCAAGGAGTAGAAAATAATAAATTCTCAAGTTAACGTGCGGTGGGATAGTTATCATAGCCAAACAACCCACATTTTGCCTATTTACAAAAAGCGGACCTATCAATCATAGATCATCGTAAATGTTTTGATCGATTAATGATGTGTAACGGCTATAATTTTTAATTTTTTTTCAACTCCAAACTTTAATTTTCACTCTCCCATTTTTCTTGTAAATAAAAAGATAAGGGAAATAGATCGCAAAAAAATGAAAATTTTGAGTTTATGTATGCAAAAAATTCAAACTTTCTTAAATGTAAGTGAAGAAAATTATTTCACGCACTAAAAATTAACACCAAAGTTTCGTTATCTATGTTTTGGAAATTCCACCAGTACAACCCCTAATAGCATGGTGGAATTTTATAAGAAAGAGATTTCAAATTGATCCTTACATGTTTTGAATATGGATGTGTGCTTGAAACATGTTGAAGATGCAAGATGACCTAATCATCCAAAAATTTCAAGCAGTAGAAAAAATTAAATTCTCAAGTTAACGTGCGGTGGGATATTTACCAGAACCAAATAACCCACTTTTTTCCTATTTACAAAAAGCGGACCTAATAATCATAGATCATCATAAATATTTTGATCGATTAATGATATGTAACGGCTATAATTTTTGTTAGAAATGACTTATGGTTTTGGAGTCAACACTCTCAGCATATGTGCATTTCCATTTTGGATGTTCATTTTTTTTTCAAATCCAAACTTGAGTTTTCACTCTCCCATTTCTCCCAAAAACAGAAAGATCAGGCAAATGGATCACAAATAAAATGAAACTTTTAGCGTTTATGTATGCAAATTATTTACCGCACAAAAAATGAACACCAAAGTTTTGTTATCCATCTTTGGGAAATTCCACTAGTCCAACCCCAAATAGCTTGGTGGAATTTTATAAGAAAGAGATTTCTAATTGATCCTAACATGTTTTAAATAAGGATATGCATGCATGAAACATGTTGATGCAAATGACCTAATTATCCAAAATTTTCAAGGAGTAGAAAAAATTAAATTCTCAAGTTAACGTGCAGTGGGATATTTACAAGAGCCAAAAAAAGTGGACCTAACAATCATAGGTCAATGTAAATATTTTGATAGATTAATGATGTTTAATAGCTATAATGTTTGTTAGAAATGATTAATGGTTTGGAAGTCCACACTCATATAAAAAAGCCTCGCCACCCATTTTCCGACGATTGCAAAACCTCATATATAACAAACTAAAAGGTTTTACAATCCTTAAAAATCACAGATACTTTTTGGAATTCTCACTCTAAGCATTTTTGCATTTTCATTTTGGATTTTCAATGATTTTTAAAACCAAAACTTGAGTTTTCACTCTCCCTTTTTTCTCGTAAACAAAAATATAAGGCAAAAAAATCACAACAAAGTGAAAATTTTAAAGTTTATGTAAGCAAAAAATCAAAAACTATAATAAATGTAAGTGAAGAAAATTATTTCATACAATAAATTTGAACACCAAAGTTTTATTATCCATGTTTGGGAAATTCCACTAGTACAACCTTTAATAGCTTGGTGGAATTTTATAAGAAAGAGATTTCAAATTGATCCTAACATGTTTTAAATATGGATATGCATGCCTGAAACAAGTTGAAGATGCAAATGACCTAATGATCCAAAAATCTCAAGTAGAAGAAAAAATTAAATTCTCAAGTTAACGTGTTGTGGGATATTTACGAGAGCCAAACAACCCGCTTTTTGGCTATTTACAAAAAGTGAACCTTACAATCATAGATCATCGTAAATGTTTTGATTCGATTAATGATGTGCAGCGGCTATAATTTTTGTTAGAAATAACTTATGGTTTGGGAGTCAACACTCAGTTAAAAATGCCTCGCCCCCCTTTTCAGACGATGGCAAAACCTAATATATAAAAAACTAAAAGAGTTTACAATCCTTACAAATCACAAATACTTTATGGAACTCTCAGCATTTGTGCATTTCCATTTTGGATGTGCAATTTTTTTTCAAATCCAAACATGAGTTTTCATTCTCCCTTTTTTCTCATAAAAAAAGATAAGGCAAAAAGATCACAACAAAATGAAAAGTTTAGAGTTTATGTTATCAAAAATAAAAAACTACAATAAATGTAAGTGAAGAAAATTATTTCACGTACTAAAAATGAAAACCAAAGTTTTGTTATCCATGTTTGGGAAATTCCACTAGTACATACCCTAATAGCTTGGTGGAATTTTATTAAAAAGATATTTCTAATTGATCATAACATTTTTTAAATATGGATATGCAAATGACCTAATGATACAAAATTTTCAAGGAGTGTAAAAAATTAAACTCTCAAGTTAACGTGCGGTGGGATATTTACAAGAGCCAAACAACCCACTTTTTGCCTATTTACAAAAACCGGACCTAACAAAGATCATCGTAAATGTTTTGAACGATTAATGATGTTTCACGGCTATAATTTTTGTTAGAAATGACTTATGGTTTTGGAGTCAAAACTCTATTAAAAATGCTCTCCCCACCCCCCCCCCCCCCCCCCCCCCTTCCCTTTTCAGACGATTGCAAAACCTGATATATAAAAAAAAATAGAAGAGTTCATAATTCTTAAAAATCACATAAACTTTTTGGAATTATTTCTCTCAGCATTTGTGCATTTCCATTTTGGATGTTCAATATTTTTTAAAATCCAAACTTGAGTTTTCACTCTCCCATTATTTCTCGAAAACAAAAAGATAAGACAAATAGATGAGAACAAAATGAAAATTTTAGAGTTTATGTATGCAAAAATTTGAAAACTATAATAACAGTAAGTGAAGAAAATTATTTCACGTACTAAAAATAAACACCAATGTTTTGTTATCCATTTTTTGGAAATTCCACTAGTGTAGCCTTTAATAGCTTGGTGAAATTTTATAAAAAAGAGATTTCAAATTGATCCTAACATGTTTTAAATATCGATATGCGTGCCTAAAACATGTTGAAGATGCAAAATGAACTAAGGATCCAAAATTTTCAAGGAGTAGAAAAAATTAAATTCTCAAGTTTAGGTGCAGTGGGATATTTACTAGAGTCAAACAACCCACTTTTTGCCTATTTAAAAAAAGTGTACCCAACAATCATAGATGATCGTAAATTTTTTGATCGATTAATGATGTGTAACGGTTATAATTTTTGTTGGAAATGACTTATGGTTTGGGAGTCAACACTCAGAAAAAATGCTTCACCCCCCTTTTTCGATGATCGCAAAACCTAATATATAAAAATCTAAAAGAGTTTACAACCAACATTTGTGCATTTCCTTTTTGGATGTTCAAGTTTTTTTTCAACTCCAAAATTGAATTTTCACTATCCCATTTTTCTTGTAAACAAAAAGATACAGCAAATCGCAACAAAAAGAAAATTTTGAGTTTTTATATGCAAAAAATTTAAAACTATAATAAATATAAGTGATGAAAATTATGTCATGCACTAAAAATGAACACCAAAGTTTAGTTATCCTTGTTTGGGAAATTCCATTAGTTCAACCCCTAATAGCTTGGTGGAATTTTTTAAGAAGAGATTTCAAATTGATCCTAACATGTTTTAAATATGGATATGCATTCCTGAAGCATGTTGAAGATGCAAAATGACCTAATGATCCAAATATTTCGAGTAGCAAAAAATTAAATTCTCAAGATAACGTGCGGTGGGATATTTACCAGAGCCAAACAACCCACTTTTTGCCTATTTACAAAAAGCACACCTAACAATCAAAGATTATCGTAAATGTTTTCAACAATTAAATATGTGTAACGACTACAATTTTTGTTAGAAATGACTTATGGTTTGGTAGTCAACACTCATTTAAAAATGCCTCGCCCCCCTTTTTCGATGATTGCAAAACAAAATATATAAAAAAATAAAAGAGTTTACAATCCTTAAAATCACATATACTTTTTGGAATTACCTCTCTCTGCATTTGTGCGTTTCCATTTTCGATGTTGAATTTTCTTTCAAATCCAAAATTGAGTTTTCACTCTCCCATTTTTCCCAAAAACGAAAAAATAAGGGAAATAGATCACAAAAAAATGAAAATTTAAGAGTTTAAGTATGCAAAAAATTGAAAACTATAATAAAAGTAAGTGAAGAAAATTATTTCACGTACTAAGAATGAACACCAAAGTTTTGTTATCCATGTTTGGGAAATTCCACTAGTACAACCCCATATACCTTGGTGGAATTTTATAAGAAAGAGATTTCTAATTGATCCTAACTTGCTTTAAATATGGATATGCATGCATCAAGCATGTTGACGATGCAAATGACCTAATGATGCATAAATTTCAAGGAGTAGAAAATATTAAATTCTAAAGTTAACGTGTGGTGGGATAATTACCAGAGCCAAAAAACCCACTTTTTGCCTTTTCTAAAAAAGCAGACCCAACAATCATAGGTCATCATAAATTTATTGATTGATTAATGATGTGTAATGGCTATAATTTTTGTTAGAAATGACTTATGGTTTGGGAGTCAACTCTCATTTAACAAAGCCTCCCCCCCCCCCCCCCCCCCCCCCCCCTCCGCCTTTTTCGACGATTGCAAAACCAAATATATAGAAAACCAAAAGAGTTTACAATCCTTTAAAATCACAGATACTTTTTGGAATTATCTCTCTAGGCATTTGTGCATTTCCATTTTGGATGTTCAATGTTTTTTCAAATCCAAACTTGAGTTTTCACTCTCCCTTTTTCTCGTAAACAAAAAGAAAAGGCAAATAAATCACAACAAAATAAAAATTTTAGAGTTTATGTATGTAAAAAATCAAAAACTACAATAAATGTAAGTGAAGAAAATTATTTCACACACTAAAAATTAACATGAAAGTTTTGTTATCCGTGTTTGTGAAATTTCACTAGTACAACCCCTAATAGCTTGGTGGAATTTTAAAAGGAAAAGATTTCTAATTGTTCCTAATATGTTTTAAATATGGATATGTATGCCTGAAACATGTTGAAGATGCAAATGACCTAATGATCCAAAAATTTCAAGGTGTAAAAAAATTAAATTCTCAAGTTAACGTGCAGTGGGATATTTACTACAGCCAAACAACCCACTTTTCCCTATTTACCGAAAGCGACCTAACAATCATAGATCATCGTAAATGTTTTTATCCATTAATGATGTGTAACGACTATAATTTTTGTTAGAAATGACTTATGGTGTGGGAGTCAACACTCATTTAAAAATGCCTCATCCCCCCCTTTCCCGATGATTGCAAAACCAAATATATAAAAATCTAAAAGAGTTTATAATCCTTAAAATCACAAATACTATTTGGAATTATATCTCTCAGCATTTCTGCATTTCCATTTTGGATGTTGAATTTTTTTCAACTCCAAACTTGAATTTTCACTCACCCATTTTTCTCGTAAACAAAAAGATAAGTCAAAGATCACAACAAAATGAAAATTTTAGAACTTATGCATGAAAAAAACAAAAAAAAACTATAATAAATTTTAGTAAAGAAAATTATTTCACGCACTAAAAATGAACACCAAAGTTTTGTTATCCTTGTTTGGGAAATTCTACTAGTACAACCCCTAATCGTTTGGTGAAATTTTATAAGAAAGAGATTTCTAATTGCTCCTAACATGTTTTAAATATGGATATGCATGCCTGAAACATGATGAAGATGCAAATGACCAAATGATCAAAAAATTTAAAGGAGTAGAAAAATTAAATTCTCAAGTAAACATGCGGTGGGATAGTTACCAGAGCCAAACAACCCACTTTTTGCATATTTACAAAAAGCGGACCTAACAATCATAGATCATCGTAAATGTTTTGAACGATTAGTGATGTGTCACGACTATAATTTTTGTTAGAAATGACTTATGATTTGGGAGTCAACACTCAATTAAAAATGCCTTGCAGCCCCTTTCAGATGATTGCAAAACATAATATATAAAAAAATAAAAGAGTTCGCAATCGTTAAAAATCACACAAACTTTTTTGAATTATCTCTATCAGCATTTGTGCATTTCCATTTTGGATGTTCAATTTTTTTTCAAATCCAAATATGCGTTTTAACTCTCCCTTTTTTCTTGTAAACAAAAAGATAAGGTGAATAGATCACAACAAAATGAAAATTTAAGAGTTTATGTATGTTAAAAATTGAAAAGTATAATCAAAGCAAGTGAATAAAATTATTTCACGCACTAAAAATGAATACGAAAGTTCTGCTATCCTTGTTTGGGAAATTCCACTTGTACAACCCCTAATAGCTTGGTGGAATTTTATAAGAAAGAGATTTCAAATTGATCCTAACATGTTTTAAATATGGATATGCGTGCCTGAAACATGTTGAAGATGTAAAATGACCTAATGATCCAAAAATTTCGAGTAGAAAAAATTAAATTCTCAAGTTATGATGCGGTGGGATATTTACCAGAGCTAAACAAGCCACTTTTTGCCTACTTAAAAAAGGTGGAACTAACAATCATAGATCATCATAAATGTTTTGATCGATTAATGATGTGTAACAGCTATAATTTTTGTTAGAAATGACTTTTGGTTTGGGAGTCAACACTCAATTAAAAATGCCTCACACCCCCTTTTCCGATGATTGCAAAACCTAATATATAAAAACCAGAAAGAGTTTACAATCTTTAAAAATCACAGATACTTTTTGGAATTATATCTCTCAGCATTTGTGTGTTTCCATATTGGATGTTCAATTTTTTTTCAACTCCAAACTTGAGTTTTCACTCTCCCATTTTTCTCGTAAACAAAAAGATAAGTCATATAGATCACAACAAAATGAAAATTTTAGACTTTATGTTTGCAAAAAAAAAACAAAACCTATAATAAATGTAAGTGAATAAAATTATTTCACGCACTAAAAATGAACTCCAAAGTTTTGTTTATCCTTGTTTGGGAAATTCGACTATTACAACCCCTAATAGCTTGGTGGAATTTTATGAGAAAGAGATTTCTAATTGATCCTAACATGTTTTAAATATGGATATGCATGCCTAAAACATGTTGAAGAAGGAAAATGACCCAGATGACATAATGATTCAAAATTTTCAAGAAGTAGAAAAAATTAAATTCTCAAGTTATACAATGGGATATTTACCAGAGACAAACAACGCACTTTTTGCCTATTTTCAAAAAACGGACCTAACAATCATAAATCATTAGAAATGTTTTAATCAATTAATGATTTGTAATGGCTATAATTTTTGTTAGAAATGACTTATGGTTTGTGAGTCAACACTCATTTAAAAATGCCTCGCCCCTCCCTTTTTCGATGATTGCAAGACCTTATACATAAAAAATTAAATGAGTTTAGAATCCTTAAAAATCATAGATACTTTTTGGAATTATCTCTCTAAGAATTTGTGCATTTCCATTTTGGATGTTCAAATTTTTTTCAAATCCAAACTTGAAGTTTCATTCTCCCTTTTTTCTCATAAAGAAAAAGATATGGCAAATAGATCACAACAAAATGAAAATTTTAGAGTTTATGTATACAAAAAATAGAAAACTATAATAAATGTAAGTGAAGAAAATTATTTCACGCACTAAAATTGAAACTAAATTTTTACTATCCCTGTTTGGGAAATTCCACAAGTAAAACCCCTAATAGCGTGGTATAATTTTATAGGAAAAAGATTTCTAATTGATCTTAACATGTTTTAAATATGATATGCATGCCTGAAACATGTTGAAGATGCAAATGACCTAATGATTAAAAAATTTCAATGAGTATAAAAAATTAAATTCTCAAGTTAACGTGCGGTGGGATATTTACCAGAGCCAAACAACCCACTTTTTGCCTATTTACAAAGAGTAGACCTAACATTCATAGTTCATCGTAAACGTTTTCATCGATTAATAATTTGTAGCGACAATAATTATTGTTAGAAATGACTTATGGTTTGGAAGTCAACACTCAGTTAAAAATGCCTCGCCCCCCTTTTCCCTTGATTGTAAAACCTAATATATAAAAACTAAAAGTGTTTACAATCCTTAAAAATCACAGATACTTTTTGGAAATATCTCTCTCAGCATTTGTGCATATCCATTTTGGATGTTCAATTTTTTTCAAATCCAAACTTTATTTTTCACTCTCCCTTTTTTCTCGTAAACAAAAAGATAAGGAAAAAAAGATCACAACAAAATGAAAATTTAAGAGTTTATGTATGTAAAAAATAAAAAACTAAAATAAATATAAGTGAAATAAATTATTTCACACACTAAAAATGAACACCAAAGTTTTGGTATCCATGTTTGGGAAATTTCACTAGTAAATCCGCTAATAGCTTGATGGAATTTTATAGGAAAGATATTTCCAATTGATCCTTACATGTTTTAAATATGGATATGCATGCCAGAAACATGTTGATGATGCAAATTAAGTAATGATCCAAAAATTTCATGGAGTAGAAAAAAAAATTCTCAAGTTAACGTGCGGTGGGATAATTATCAGAGCCAAACAACGCACTTTTTGCCTATTTACAAAAAGCGGACCTAACAATCATAGACCATCATAAAAGTTTAGATCAATTAATGATTTTTAATGGGTATAATTTTTCTTAGAAATCGCTTATGGTTTGGAAGTCAACACTCAGTTAAAATTGCCTCCCCCCCTTTTTCCGATGATTGCAAATCCTAATATATAAAAAACTAAAAGAGTTTAAAATCATTAAAAATCACCGATACTTTTTTGAATTATCTCTCTCAGCATTTGTGCATTTCCATTTTGGATGTTCAATCTTTTTTCAATTTCAAACTTGAGTTTTCACTCTCCTTTTTTTCTCAAAAACAAAAAGATAAGGCAAATGGATCATAACAAAATGAAAATTTAAGAGTTTATGTATGTTCAAAATTGAAAACTATAATAAAAGCAAGTGAACAAAATTATTTCACGCACTAAAAATGAACACCAAAGTTTTGTTATCTATGTTTGGGAAATTCCACTAGTATAACCCCTAATAGCTTGGTGGAATTTTTTAGGTAAGAAATATCAAATTGATCCTAACATGGTTTAAATATGGATATATGTGCCTTAAACATGTTGAAGATGCAAAATAACCTAATGATCTAAAAATTTCAATGATTAGAAAAAATTAAACTCTCTAGTTAACGAACGGTGGCATATTTACCAGAGCCAAACAACCCACTTTTTGTCTATTTAAAAAAAGTGCACCTAACAATCATAGATGATCGTAAATATTTTGATCCATTAAAGATGCGTAACGGCTATAATTTTAGTTGGAAATGACTTATGGTTTGGGAGTCAACACTCAGTTAAAAATTCCTCGCCCCTCGTTTTCTGCAATATATTAAAAACAAGAAGAGTTTACAATCCTTAAAAATCACAGATACTTTTTGGAATTATCTCTCTAAGCATTTGTGCATTACCAGTTTGGATGTTCAATTTTTTTCAAATCCAAATATTGGTTTTCACTTTCCCATTTTTCTCGTAAACAAAAGGATAAGGCGAATAAATCACAACAAAATGAAAATTTTAAGGTTTTATGTATGCAAAAAATTGAAAAATATAATAAATGAAATTCAAGAAATTATTTCTCGCACTAAAAATGAACACCAAAGTTTTGTTATCCATGTTTCGGAAATGCCACTAGTACAACCCCTAATAGTTTTGTGGAATTTTATAAGAAAGAGATTTCTAATTGATCCTAACATGTTTTAAATATGAATATGCATACCTGAAACATGTTGATGATGCAAATGATGTAATCATCCAAAAATTTCAAGCAGTAAAAAAAATTAAAATCTCAAGTTAACGTGTAGTGGGATATTTACTAGAGCCAAATAACCCACTTTTTGCGTACTTAGAAAAAACTGACCTAACAATCATAGATCATCGTAAATGTTTTGATTGATTAATGATGTGTAACGGCCATAATTTTTGTTAGAAATGACTTATGTTTTGGGAGAACAGTCATTTAAAAATGCCTCGCCCCCCCATTTTCGATGATTGCAAAAAATATATATAAAAAACTAAAAGAGTTTACAATCCTTAAAAATCACAAATACTTTTTGGAATTATCTCTCTCAGCATTTGTGCATTTCCATTTTCGATGTTCAATTTTTTTTTAAATCCTAACTTGAGTTTTCACTCTCCCATTTTTCCCGAAAACAGAAAGATGATGTAAATAGATCACAGAAAAATAAAAATTTTAGAGTTTATGTATGCTAAAAATTGAAAACAATAATAAAAGTATGTGAAGAAAATTATTTCACCCACTAAGAATCAACACCAAAGTTTTTTGATCCATGTCTGGGAAATTCCACTAATATAAGCCCTAATAGCTAGGTGGAATTTTATAAGAAAGAGATTTTTAATTGATCCTAACATGTTTTAAATATGGATATGCATGGATGAAACATGTTGAAGATGCAAATGAACTAATGATCCAAAAATTTCATGGAGTAGAAAAAATTAAATTCTCAAGTTAACGTGCGGTGGGATAGTTACCATAGCCAAACAACCCACTTTTTGCCTATTTATAAAAAGCGGACCAAACAATCATAGGTCATCATAAATGTTTCGGTCCATTATTGATGTGTAACGGCTATAATTTCTGTTAGACATGACTTATGGCTTGGGAGTCAACACTCATTTAAAAAAGCCTCGCACCTCCCCCCCCCCCCCCCCCCCCCCCCTTTGCGACGATTGAAAAACCTAATATATTAAAAAATAAAAGAGTTTATATTCCTTAAAAATCACAGATACTTTTTGGAATTATCTCACTCAGAATTTGTGCATTTCCTTTTCGGATGTTCAATGTTTTTTCAAATCCAAACTTGAGTTTTCACTCTCCCTTTTTTCTCGTAAACAAAAAGATAAGGCAAAAAGATCACGGTAAAATGAAAATTTTGAAGGTTATGTATGCAAAAAATCAAAAACTACAATAAATGTAAGTGAAGAAAATTATTTCACACACTAAAAATGAAAACCAAAGTTTTGTTATCCATGTTTGGGAAATTCCACTAGTACATCTCCTAATAGCTTGAAGGAATTTTATAAGAAAGAGATTTCTAATTGATCCTAACATGTTTTAAATAAGGATATGGAAGTCTGAAACATGTTGAAGATGAAAATGAGCTAATGATACAAAACTTTCAAGGAGCATAAAACATTAAATTCTCAAGTTAACGTGCGGTGGGATATTTACTAGAGCCAAACAACCCACTCTACATATTTACAAAAAGCGGACGTAACAATCATGGATCACCATAAATGTTTTGAATTGTTAATGAAGTGTCATGGCTATAACTTTTTTTAGAAATGACATATAGTTTGGGAGTGAATACTCATTTAAAAATGCCTCATCCCCCCCCCCCCCCCCCCCCCCCCTTCCTTTTCCCTATGATTGCAAAACCAAATATATAAAAATCTAAAAGAGTTTACAATCCTTAAAAATCACAAATACTTTTTCGAATTGTGCATTTCCATTTTGGATGTTGAATTTTTTTCAACTCCAAACTTGAATTATCACTCTCCCATTTTTCTCATAAACAAAAAGATAAGTGAAATAGATCATAAAAAATGAAAATTTCAGAGTTTATGTATGAAAAAAATAAAAACTATAATAAATCTAAGTGAATAAAATTATTTCACGCACTAAAAATGAACACCAAAGTTTTGGTACAACCCCTAATAGCTTGGTGAAATTTTATAAGAAAGAGATTTCTAATTTATCCTAACATGTATTACATATGTATAAGCATGCCTGAATCATGATGAAGATGCAAATGACCAAATGATCCAAAAATTTCAAGGAGTAGAAAAAATTAAATTCTCACGTTAACATGTGGTGAGATAGTTACCAAAGCCAAACAACCCACTTTTTGCCTATTTACAAAAAGCAGACCTATCCATCATAGATCATCATAAACGTTTTGATCGATTAATGATGTGTATCGGCTGTAATTTTTATTAGAAATGACTTATGGTTTGGGAGTCAACACTCAGTTAAAAATGATTCCCCCCCTTTTCCGATTATTGCAAAACCTAATATATAAAAAGCTAAAAGAATTTAAAATCCTTTAAAAGCACAGATACTTTTTGGAATTTTCTCTCTCAACATTTGTGCATTTCTATTTTCGATGTTCAATTTTTTTTCAAATCCAAACTTGAGTTTTCACTCCCCATTTTTCTCGAAAACAAAAAATAAGGCAAATAGATGAGAAAAAAATGAAAATTTTAGAGTGTATGTATGCAAAAAATTGAAAACTATAATAAAAGCAAGTGAAGAAAATTATTTAACGCACTAAAAATGAACACCAGAGTTTTGTTATCCATTTTTGGGAAATTCCACTTGTATAACCCCTAATAGCTTGGTGGAATTTTACAAGAAAGAGATTTCAAATTGATCCTAACATGTTTTAAATATGGATATGCGTGCCTAAAACATGTTGAAGACGCAAAATGACCTATTGGTCCAAAAATTTCAAGGAGTAGAAAAAATTAAGCTCTCAAGTTAACGTGCGGTGGGATATTTACTAGAACCAAACAACCCACTTTTTGCCTATTTACAAAACACGGACTTAACAATCATAGATGGTCGGAAATGTTTTGATCGATTTATGATGTGTAGCGGCTATAATTTTTTATAGAAATGACTTATGGTTTGGGACTAAACACTCAGTTAAAAATGCCTCGCCCCCCCTTTTTCGATGATTGCAAAAGCCAATATATAAAAATCTAAAAGAGTTTACAACTCATAAAAATCACAGATGCTTTTGGAATTATATCTCTCAGCATTTGTGCATTTCCATTTTGGATGTTCAATTTTTTTTCAACTCCAAACTTTATTTTTCACTCTCCCATTTTCTTGTAAACAAAAAAGAAAAGGCAAATAGATAGCAAGAAAAATGAAAATTTGGAGTTTATTTGCAAAAAATTGAAAATTTTAATAAATGTAAGTGAAGAAAATTATTTCACACACTAAAAATGAACACCAAAATTTTGTTATCCATGTTTGGGAAATTCCACTTGTACAACTCCTAATAGGTTGGTGGAATTTTATAAGAAAGAGATTTCAAATTGATCCTGACATGTTTTAAATATGGATATGCGTGCTTGAAACATATTGAAAATACAAAATGACCAAGTGATCCAAAAATTTCTAGGAGTAGAAAAAAATAAACTCTCAAGTTAACGTTCGGTGGGATATTTACCAGAGCCGAACAACCCACTTTTTGCCTATTTACAAAAAGTGGACCAAACAGTCATAGATCATCGGAAATATTTTGATAGATTAATGATGTGGAAGGGCTATAATTTTTTTTAGAAAATAATTTCGGTTTGGGTGTCAACACTCATTTAAAAATGCCTCGGCCCCCCTTTTCCGATGATTGAAAAGCCTAATGTAAAAAAAATTAAAAGAGTTTACAATCCTTAAAAATCACTGATACTTTTTGGAATTATCTCTCTCAGCATTTGTGTATTTCCACTTTGGTTGTTCAATTTTTTTTCAAATCCAAACTTGAGTGTTCACTCTCCCATTTTTCCCGAAAATGGAAAAGCAAGGCAACTAGATAAAAAAAAATGAAAATTTTACAGTTTATGTATGCAAAAAATTGAAAACTATAATCAAAGTAAGTGAAGAAAATTATTTCACACACTAAGAATGAACACCAAAGTTTTGTTATCAATGTTTGGGAAATTCCACTAGTATAACCCTTAATAGCTTGGTGGAATTTTATAAGAAAGAGATTTCAAATTGATCCTAACATGTTTTAAATATGGATATGCGTGCCTAAAACATGTAGAAGAAGCAAAATGACCTAAACATCCAAAAATTTCGAGTAGAAAAACTTAAATTCTCGAGTTAATGTGCGGTGGGATATTTACCAGAGCCAAACAAGCCACGTTTTGCCTGTTTACAAAAAGCAGACCTAACAATCATAGATGATCAATTAATGAGGTGTATCGGCTATAATTTTTGTTAGAAATGACTTATGGTTTGGGAGTCAACACTCAGTTAAAAATGCATCGCCTCCCTTTTTCGATAATTGCAAAACCTAATATATAAAAATCTAAAAGAGTTTACAACCCTTAAAATTCACAGATACCTTTTGGAATAATATCTCTAAGAATTTGTGCATTTCCAATTTGGATGTTCAAATTTGTTTCAACTCCAAACTTCAATTTTCACTCTCTCATTTTTCTTGTAAACAAAAAAAAAGGCAAATAGATCGCACGTAAATGAAAAATTTAAGTTTAAGTACGTAAAAAATTTAAAACTATAATAAATGTAAGTGAAGAAAATTATTTAACGCACAAAAAATGAACACCAAAGTTTTGTTATCCATGTTTGGGAAATTCAACTAGTACAACCCCTAATAGCTTGGTAGAATTTTCTAAGAAAAACATTTCAAATTGATCCTCACATGTTTTAAATATGGATCTGCGTGACTCAAACATGTTGAAGATGCAAAATGACCTAAGGATCCAAAAATTTCGAGTAGAAAAAATTAAATTCTCAAGTTAACGTGTGGTGGGATATTTACCAGAGCCAAACAACCCACTTTTTGCCTATTTACAAAAAGCGGACATAACAATGTTAGATCATTGTAAATGTTTTGATCAATTAATGAGGTGTATCGGCTATAATTTTTTTTAGAAATGACTTATGGTTTGGGAGTCAACACTCAATTAAAAATGCATCGCCTCCCTTTTTCGATAATTGCAAAACCTAATATATAAAAATCTAAAAGAGTTTACAACCCTTAAAATTCATAGATACCCTTTGGAATTATATCTCTAAGCATTTGTGCATTTCCAATTTGGACGTTCAAATTTTTTTCAACTCCAAACTTCAATTTTCACTCTCTCATTTTTCTTGTAAACAAAAAAAAAGGCAAATAGATCGCACGTAAATGAAAAATTTAAGTTTAAGTACGTTAAAAATTAAAAACTATAATAAATGTAAGTGAAGAAAATTATTTCACGCACAAAAAATGAACACCAAAGTTTTGTTATCCATGTTTGAGAAATTCAACTAGTACAACCCCTAATAGCTTGGTGGAATTTTCTAAGAAAAACATTTCAAATTGATCCTCACATGTTTTAAATATGGATCTGCGTGACTCAAACATGTTGAAGATGCAAAACGACCTAAGGATCCAAAAATTTATAGTAGAAAAAATTAAATTCTCAAGTTAACGTGTCATAGGATATTTACCAGAGCCGAACAACCCACTTTTTGCCTATTTACAAAAAGTGGACATAACAATGTTAGATCATTGTAAATGTTTTGATCGATTAATGATGTGTAACGACTATAATTTTTGTAAGAAATGACTTATGGTTTTTAAGTCAACACTCATTTAAAAATGCCTTGCCCGCCCCCCCCCCCCCCCCCCCCCCCCCCCCTCTCTGATGATTGCAAAACCTAATAGATAAAAAACTAAAAGAATTTACAATCCTTAAAAATCACAGATACTTTTTGAAAATATCTCTCTCAGCATTTGTTCATTTCCATTTTGGATGTTAATTTTTTTTTCAAATCCAAACTTGTGTTTTCACTCTCCCATTTTTCCCATAAACAGAAAGATAAGGCAAATAGATCACAAAAAATGAAAATTTTATAGTTTATGTATGCAAAAAATCAAAAACTATAATAAAAGTAAGAGAAGAAAATTAATTCACCCACTAAGAATGAAAACCAAAGTTTTGTTATCAATGTTTGGGAAATTCCACTAGTATAACCCCTAATAGCTTGGTGGAATTTTATAAGAAAGAGATTTCAAATTGATCCTAACATGTTTAAAATATGAATATGTGAGCCTGAAATATGTTGAAGATGCAAAATGACCAAATGATCCAAAAATTTCAATGAGTAGAAAAAATTAAATTCCCAAGTTAACGTGCTGGGGGATTTTAGCAGAGCCAAACTACCAACTTTTTGCCTATTTACAAAAAGCAGACCAAACAATCATAGATCATCATAAATGTTTTGATCAATTAATGATGTATAACGGCTATAATTTTTTTTAGAAATGACTTTTGGTTTGGGAGTCAAGACTCATTTAAAATTAAAAGCCGTCCCCCCCCCCCCCCCCCCCCCCCCCCCACCTTTTCCGATGATTGC
This sequence comes from Aristolochia californica, assembly GCF_029961685.1. NCBI lineage: Eukaryota > Viridiplantae > Streptophyta > Magnoliopsida > Piperales > Aristolochiaceae > Aristolochia > Aristolochia californica. The sequence goes on along the minus strand of NW_027181826.1, from coordinate 8,538,702 downwards.
AAAACCTAATATATAAAAATATTAAAGAGTTTACAATCCTTAAAAATCACAGATAGTTTTTGGAATTATATCTCTCAGCATTTGTGCTTTTCCATTTTGGATCTTCAATTTGTTTTCAAATCCAAACATGAGATTTCACTCTCCCTTTTTTCCCGAAAACAGAAAGATAAGGAAAATAGATCACAAAAAGAAGAAAATTTTGGAGTTTATGTGTGCAAAAAATCGAAAACTATAATAAAAGTAAGTGAAGAAAATTATTTCACGCACTAAGAATGAACACCAATGTTTTGTTATCCCTGTTTGGGAAATTCCACTAGTATAACCCCTAATAGCTTGGTGGAATTTTATAAGAAAGCTATTTCTAATTGATCTTAACATGTTTTAAATATGGTTATGCTTGCCTAAAACATGTTGACAACGCAAATGACCTAATGGTCAGAAAATTTCATGGCGTTGAAAACATTAAATTTTCAAGTTAATGTGCGGTGGGATATTTACCAAAGCCAAACAACCCACTTTTTGCCTAATTACAAAAAGCTGACGTAACAATTATAGATCATCGTAAATGTTTTGATCGATTAATGAAGTGTAATGGCTATAATTATTGTTTGAAATGACTTACGATTTGGGAGTCAACTATCAGTTAAAAATGACTCACCCTCCCCTCACCCTTTTCTGACGATTGCAAAACATAATATATAAAAAACTAAAAGAGTTTACAATCCTTAAAAATCACAGTTACTTTTTGCAATTATCTCACTCAGCATTTGTGTATTTCCATTTTGGATGTTCATTTTTTTTTAAATCCAAACTTGAGTTTTAACTCTCCCTTTTTTCTCGTAAACAAAAAATTAGGCAAAAAAATCACAACAAAATGAAAATATTAGAGTTTATGTATGCAAAAAATCAAAACCTACAATAAATGTAATTGAAGAAAATTATTTCATGCACTAAAAATGAACACCAAAGTTTTGTTATCTAAAATTCAACACCAAAGTTTTGTTATCCGTGTTTTGGAAATTCCACTAGTATATCCCCTAATAGCATGGTGGAATTTTATAAGAAAGAGATTTCTAATTGACCCTTACATGTTTTAAATACAGATAGGCATGCCTGAAACATGTTGAAGATGCAAATGACCTAATGATACAAAATTTTCAAGGAGTAGAAAAAATTAAATTCTCAAGTTAATGTGCGGTGGGATATTTACCAGAGCCAAACAAACCACTTTTTGCCTATTTAAAAAAAAGTGGCCCTAACAATTATAGATCATCGTAAATGTTTTGATCCATTAATGATGTGTAACATCTATAATTTTTGTTAGAAATGACTTATGGTTTGGGAGTCAACAATCAGTTAAAATTGCCTCGCCCCCCTCCTTTGCTGACGATTGCAAAACCTAATATATAAAAAACTAAAAGAAGTTACAATCCTTAAAAATCACACATACTTTTTGGAATTATCTCTCTCAGCATTTGTGTATTTCCATTTAGGATGTTCAATTTTTTTTCAAATCCAAACATGAGTTTTCACTCTCCCCTTTTTCTCGTAAACAAAAAGATAAGGCTCATACATCGCAAAAAAAAAGAAAATTTTATATTTTATGTATGCAAAAAATCCACTACTACAATAAATGTAAGTGAAGAAAATTATTTCATGCACTAAAAAAGAACAACAAAGTTTTGTTATCTAGCACCGAACACTCATTTAAAAATGCCTTGCCACCCCTTTTCCGATGATCATAAAACCTATTATCTAAAAATCTATAGAGTTTACAATCCTTAAAAATCACAGATACTTTTTGGAATTAGATCTCTCAGCATTCTTGCATTTCCATTTTGGTTGTTCAATTTTTTTTCTACTCCAAACGTGAATTTTCACTCTCCCATTTTTCTCGTAATAAAAAAGATAAGGCAAATAGATCACAACAAAATTAAAATTTTAGAGTTTATGTATGCAAAAAATTGAAAAGTATAATAAATGTAAGTGAAGAAAATTATTTCTTGCACTAAAAATGAACACCAAAGTTTTGTTATCCATGTTTAGGAAATTCCACTAGTACAACCCCTAATAGCTTGGTGGAATTTTATAAGAAAGCGATTTCTAACTGATCCTAACATGTTTTAAATATGGATATGCATGCCTGAAACATGTTGAAGATTCAAATGACCTAATGATCCAAAAATTTCAAGGAGTAGAAAAAATTTAAATCTCAAGTTTATGTGCGGTGGGATTTATACCAGAGCCAAACTAGCCTCTTTTTGCCTATTCAAAAAAAGCGGACCTAACAATCATAGATCATCGTAAATATTTTGATCAATTAATAATGTGTAACGGCTATAATTTTTGTTAGAAATGACTTATGCTTGGGGAGTCAACACTCAGTTAAAAATGCCTCGTCCCCCCCTTTTTCTGAATATTTTAAAACCTAATATATAAAAACCTAAAAGAGTTTACAATCCTTAAAAATCACATAGACTTTTTGGAATTATCTGTCTCAGCTTATTGTGCATTTCCATTTTGGATGTTCTATTTTTTTCCAAATCAAAACTTGGGTTTTCAGTGTCCCATTTTTCTCGAAAACCAAAAGAAAAGGCAAATAGATCTCTACAAAATGAAAATTTTAGAGTTTATGTAAGCAAAAATCAAAAACTATAATAAAAGTAAGTGAAGGAAATTATTCACACACTAAAAATGAACACCAAAGTTTTGTTATCCATGTTTGGGAAATTCCACTAGTATAACCCCTCATAGCTTGGTGGAATTTTATAAGAAAGATATTTCTAATTAATCCTAACATGTTTTAAATATGGATATGCGTGCCAGAAACATGATGAAGAAGTAACTGACCTAATGATCCAAAAATTTCAAGGAGTATAAAAAATTAAATTCTGAACTTAACGTGCGGTGGGATATTTAGCAGAGCCAAAGAACATACTTTTTGCCTATTTACAAAAAGCGGACCTAACAATCAATAATCATCGTAAATATTTTGATCATTTAATGAAGTGTAGTGGTATAATTTTTGTTAGAAATGACTTATGGTTTGCTAGTTAAAAATGCCTCCCCCCCCCCCGCCCCCTTTTTCCTACGATTGCAAAACCTAATATACAAAAAATTAAAAGAGTTTAGAATCGTTAAAAATCATAGATACATTTTGGAATTATCTCTCTCAGCATTTGTGCATTTCCATTTTGGATGCTGAATTTTTTTTCAAATCCAAACTTGAGTTTTCACTCTACCATTTTTCTCGTCAACAAAATGATAAGCCAAATAGATCACTAAAAATGGAAATTTTAGAATTTATGTATGGAAAAAAATGAAAACTATAATAAATGTAAGTGAAGAAAATTATTTCACGCACTAAAAATGAACAACAAAGTTTTGTTATCCATGTTTTGGAAATTCCACTAGTACAACCCTTAATATCTTGGCAACATTTTATAAGAAAGAGATTTAGAATTGATCCTAACATGTTTTAAATATGGATATGCATGCTTGAAACATGTTGAAGATGCAAATGACCTAATGATCCAAAAATTGAGAGGAGTATAAAAAATTAAATTCTAAAGTTAACGTGCAGGGATATTTACCAAAGCCAAACAACCCAGTTTTTGCCCATTTACAAAAAGCGGACCTAACATTCATAGATCTTTGTAAGTGTCTTCATCGATTAATGATCTTTAAGGGCTATAATTTTTGTTAAAAATGACTTATGGTTTGGGAGTCAACACTCATTCAAAAATGCATTCCCCCCCCTCCCCCCCTTTTCTGATGATTGCAAAACCTAATATATAAAAATCTAAAAGAGTTTAGAATTCTTTAAAATCACTGATACTTTTTTGAATTATATCTCTCAGCATTTGTGCATTTTAATCTATGATGTTCGATTTTTTTTCAACTCCAAACTTGAATTTTCACTCTCCCATTTTTATGGTAAACAAAAAGATAAGGCAAATAGATCACAACAAAATGAAAACGTTAGACTTTATGTATGCAAAAAACAAAAAACAATCATAAATGTAAGTGAGGAAAAATATTTCACGCACTAAAAATGAACACCAAAGTTTTGTTATCAATGTTTGGGAAATTCCACTAGTACAACCCCTAATAGTTTGGTCGAATTTTATAAGAAAGCTATTTCTAATTGAACCTAACATGTTTTAAATATAGATATGCATGCCTGAAACATATAGAAGATGCAAATGACCTAATGATCCAAAAATTTTGAGTAGAAAAATTTAAATTCTCATGTTAACGTGCGGTGAGATATTTAACAGGGCCAAACAACACACTTTTTTCCTATTAACAAAAAGCGGGCCTAACAATCATAGATCATCGTAAATGTTTTGATCGATTAATGATGTGTAAGGACTATAATTTTTTTTAGAAATGACTTATGGTTTGGGAGTCCACACTCAATAAAAAATACCTCCCCCCCTCCCCTCCTTTTCTAATGATTTCAAAATTTAATATATAAACTACTAAAAGAGTTTAAAATCCTTAAAAATCACATATACTTTTTGAAATTATCTCTCTCAGCATTTGTGCATTTCCATTATGGATGTTCAATTTTTTTTCAAACCCAAACTTAAGTTTTAACTCTCCCATTTTTCTCGTAAACAAAAAGATAAGGCAAATAGATCACAACAAAATGAAAATTTTAGAGTTTATGTATGTAAAAAATCAAAAACAATAATAAATGTAAGTGAAAAAAATTATTTCACGCACTAAAATTGAACACCAAAGTTTTGTTATCCATGCTTGGGAAATTCCACTATTACAACACCTAATAGCTTGGTGTAATTTTATAAGAAAGAGATTTCTAGTTGAACCTAACATGTTTTAAATATGGATATGCATGCCTGAAACATGTTGAAGATGCAAATGGCCTAATGATCCAAAAATTTCAAGGAGTAGAAAATTTTAAATTCTCAAGTTAACGTGTGGTGGGATATTTTCCAGTGCCAAACAACACACTTTTTGCCTATTTACAAAAAACGGACCTAACAATCATAGATCATTGTAAATGTTTTGATTGATTAATTATGTGTAACGGCTATAATTTTTATTAGAAATGACTAATGTTTTGGGTGTCAACACTCAACTGAAAATGCCATGCACCCCCACCCCCCCCCCCCCCCCCTTACCTGATGATTGCGAAACCTAATATATAAAAATCTAAAAGAGTTTACAATCCTTATAAATCACATATACCTTTTGGAATTATCTCTCTCTGCATTGGTGCATTTCCATTTTTGGATGTTCAATTTTTTTTCAACTCCTAACTTGAATTTTCACTCTCCCATATTTCTTGTCATAAAAAAGATATGGCAAATAGATCTCAACAAAATAAAAATTTTAGAGTTTATGTATGCAAAAAATGTACACGAAAGTTTTGTTATCCATGTTTGGGAAATTCCACTAGAATAATTCCAAATAGCTATGTGGAATTTTACAAGAAAGAGATATCAAATTGATCCTAACATGTTTTAAATATGGATATGCGTACCTGAACCATGTTGAAGATGCAAAATGATCTAATGATCCAAAAATTTCGAGTAGAAAAAATTAAATTCTTAAGCTAACGTGCTATGGAATATTTACCATAGCCAAACAACCCACTTTTTTCCACTTAACAAAAAGCAAACCTAACAATCATAGTTCATCATGAATGTTTTGATCCATTACTGATGTGTAACGGCTATAATTTTTGTTAGAAATAACTTATGGTTTGGGAGTCAACACTCAATTAAAAATGCCTTGCCACCCCCCTTTCCCTCGATTGCAAAACATAATATATAAAAAACTAAAAGAGTTTACAATCCATAAATATCACAGATACTTTTTGGAATTATCTCTCTCAGCATTTGTGCATTTCCAGTTTGGATGTTTAATTTTTTTTCAAATCAAAACTTTGGCTTTCACTCTCCCATTTTTCTCGTAAACAAAAAGATAAGGAAAATAAATCACAACAAAATAAAAATTTAGGTTTTATGTGTGAAAAAAATTTAAAAATATAATAAATGTAAGTGAAAAAAATTATTTCACGCTCTAAAATTGAACACCAAAATTTTGTTATCCAAGTTTGGGAAATTCCACTAGTACAACCCCTTATAGCTTGGTGTATTTTTAAAAGAATGAGATTTCTAATTGATCCTAACATGTTTTAAATATGGATATGCATGCCTGAAACATGTTGATGATGCAAATGATGTAATGATCCAAAAATTTCAAGGATTTAAAAAAAGTAAATTCTCAAGTTAACGTGCGGTGGGATATTTACCAGAGCCAAACAACCCACTTTTTGCCTACTTAGAAAAATTGAACTTAACAATCATAGATCATCGTAAATGTTTGGATGGAATAATGATGTGTAACTGCTATAATTTTTTTTTGAAATGACTTATGGTTTGGGAGTCAATATTCATTTAAAAAAGACCCCCCCCCCCCCCCCCCCCCCTTTTCCTACGATTCTAAAACCTAATATACAAAAAACTAAAAGATTTTACAATCCTTAAAAATCACAGATACTTTTTGGAATTATCTCTCTCAGCATTTACACATTTCCATTTTGGATGTTCAATTTTTTTTTCAAATCCAAACATGAGTTTTCACCCTCCCTTTCTTCTCGTAAACAAAAACATAAGGCAAAAAGATCACTACAAAATGAAAATTTTAGAGTTTAAGCATGCCAAAAATCAAAAACTACAATAAATGTAAGTGAAGAAAATTATTTCATGTACTAAAAATGAACACAAAAGTTTTGTTATCCATGTTTGGGAAATTCCTCTAGTACCTCCCCTATTAGCTTGGTGGAATTTTATAAGAAAGAGATTTCTAATTGATCCTAACATGTTTTAAATATGGATCTGCATGCCTGAAACATGTTGAAGATGCAAATGACCTAATGATTCAAAATTTTCAAGGAGTAGAAAAAATTAAATTCTCAAGTTATCGTGTGGAGGGATATTTACCAAAGACAAACAAGGCACTTTTTGCGTATTTAAAAAAAAGAGGACCTAACAATCATAGATCATCAGAATTGTTTTGATCAATTAATGATTTGTAATGCCTATAATTTTTGTAAGAAATGACTTATGGTTTGGGAGTCAACACTCAGTTAAAAATGCCTCCACCCCCCCCCCCCCCCCCCCCCCCCCCCCCCCCCCCCCCCCCTCCCTTTTCCCTTGATTGCAAAACCTAATATATAAAAAACTAAAAGAGTTTACAATCCTTAAAAATCACAGATACTATTTCAAAATATCTCTCTCAGCATTTGTGCATTTCCATTTTGGATGTTCAATTTTTTTTTTTAAATCCAAACTTAAGTTTTCACTCTCCCTTTTTTCACCAAAACAAAAAGATAATGCAAATGGATCACAACAAAATGAAAATTTAAGAGTTTATGTATGTTAAAAATCTAAAACTATAATAAAAGCAAGTGAATAAAACTATTTCACGCATTGAAAATGAACACCAAAGTTTAGTTCTCTATGTTTTGGGAAATTCAACTAGTATAACCCCTAATAGCTTGGTGGAATTTTAAAAGAAAGAGATTTTTACTTGATCTTAACATGTTTTAAATATGGATATGCATGCCTGAAACATGTTGATGATGCAAATGACCTAGTGATCAGAAAATTTCAAAGTGTAGAAAAAGTTAAATTCTCAAGTTAACAAGCGTTGGGATAGTTGCGAGAGCCAAACAACCCACTTTTTGTCTATTTACAAAAAGAGGACCTAACAATCACAGATCTTCATAAATGTTTTGATCGATTAAAGATGTCTAACGGCTATAATTTGTGTTAGAAAAGACATATGGTTTGGGAGTCAACACTCAGTTAAAAATGCCTCGCCCCCCCCCCCCCCCCCTTTTGCGATGATTGCAAAACCTAATATATAAAAAAAAAAAAAAAGTTTACAATCCTTAAAAATCACCGATACTTTTTGGAATTATCTCTCTCGACATTTGTGCATTTCCATTTTGGAACTTCAATTTGTTTTCAAATCCAAACTTGAGTTTTCACTCTCCCATTTTTCTCCAAAACAAAAAGATAAGGCAAATAGATCACAAAAAAAAAAAAAAAAATTTAGAGTTTATGTATGCAAAAAATTGAAAACTAAAATAAATGTAAGTGAAGAAAATTATTTCACGCACTAAAAATGAACACCAAAGTTTTGTTATCCATGTTAGGGAAATTCCACTAGTACAACCCCTAATTGCTTAGTGGAATTTTATAAGAAAGAGATTTCTAATTGAGTCCTAACATGTTTTAAATGTGGTGGATATGCATGCCTGAAACATGTTGAAGATGCAAATGACCTAGTGATCCAAAAATTTCAAGGAGTAGAAATAATTAAATTTTCAAGTTAACGTGCAGTGGGATATTTACTAGAGCCGAACAACCCACTTTCTACTTATTTACAAAAAGAAGACCAAACAATCATAGATCATCTTAAAAGTTTTGATCGATTAAAGATGTGTAATGGCTATAATTTTTGTTAGAAATGGCTTATGGTTTGGGAGTCAACACTCAGTTAAAAATGCCTCACTCCCCCTTTTCCGATGAATGCAAAACAATATATATATATAAAACTAATAGAGTTTACAATCCTTAAAAGTCACAGATACTTTTTTTAATTATCTCTTTCAGCATTTGTGCATTTTCATTTTGGATGTTCAATTTTTTTTCAAATGCAGACTTGAGTTTTCGCTCTCCCATTTTCCCCAAAAACAGAAAGAAAAAGAAATAAGATCACAAAAAAAATGAAAATTTTGGAGTTTATGAAGGCAAAAAATTGAAAAATATAATAAAAGTAAGTGAAGAAAATTATTTCACGCACTAAAAATGAACACCAAAGTTTTGTTATCCAAGTTTGGGAAATTCCACTAATACAACACCTAATAGCTTGGTGGAATTTTATAAGAAAGAGATTTCTAATTGATCCTAACATGTTTTAAATATGGATATGCATGCCTGAAACATGTTGAAGATGCAAATGACCTAATGATCCAAAATTTCAAAGAGTAGGAAAAATTAAATTCTCAAGTTAATGTGCGGTGTGATATTTACTAGAGCCAATCAACCCACTCTTTGCCTATTTTAAAAAAGCGGACCTAAAAATCATAGGTCATCATAAATGTTTTGATCAATTAATGATGTGTATCAGCTATAATGTTTTTTAGAAATGACTTATGATTTTGGAAGTGAACACACATTTAAAAAAGTCTCGCCCCCTCCCCCCTTTTTCGACGATTGCAAAACCTAATATATAAAAAACTAAAATACTTTACAATCCTTAAAAATCATAGATACTTTTTGGAATTATCTCTCTTAGCATTTGTGCATTTCCATTTTGGATGTTCAATTTTTTTTCAAATTCGAACTTGAGGCTTCACTGTCCCCGTTTTCTCGTAAACTAAAAGATAAGGCAAATAGATCACAACAAAATAAAAAGTTTAAAGTTAATGTGTGAAAAAATTGAAAACAATAATAAATGTAAGTGATGAAAATTATTTCATGCACTAAAAATGATCACCAAAGTTTTATTATCCATTTTTTGGAAATTCCACTAGTACAACCCCTAATATCTTTGTGGACTTTTATAAGAAAAAGATTTCTAATTGATCCTAACATATTTTAAATATTGATATGCATGCCTGAAACATGTTGAAGATGCAAATGACCTAATGATCCAAAAATTTCATGGAGAAGAAAAAATTAAATTCTCATGTTAACGTGCTATGGGATATTTACTAGAGCCAAACAACCCGCCTATTTACCAAAAGCGGACCTAACAATCATTGATCATCGTAAATGTTTTGATTTGATTAATGATGTGTAACGGCTATAATTTTTGTTAGAAATGACTTATGCTTTGGGAGTCAACACTCAGTTAAAAATGCCTCACCCCACTTTTTTCGACGATTGCAAAACCCAATATATAAAAAACTAAAAGAGTTTACAATTCTTAAAAATCACAGATACTTTTTGGAATTATCTCTCTCAGCATTTGGACATTTCCATTTTGGATGTTCAATTTTTTTTCAAATCCAAACATCAGTTTTCAGTCTCCCTTTTTTCTCGTAAACAAAAAGATAAGGCAAAAAGATCACAATAAAATGAAAATTTTAGAGTTTATATATGCAAAAAATCAATTACTTAAAATTTCAAGGTGTAGAAAAAATTAAATTCTCAAGTTAACGTGCGGTAGGATACTTACCAGAGCCAAATAACCCACTTTTTCCCTATTTACAGAAAGTGGACCTAATAATCATAGATCATCGTTAATGTTTTGATCGATTAATGATGTGTAACAGCAAATTTTTTTGTTAGAAATGACTTATGGTTTGGTAGTCAACAGTCATATAAAAATGCATCGCCCCCCCTTTTCCTATGATTGCAAAACAAAATATATAAAAATTTAAAAGAGTTTATAATCCCTAAAAATCACAAATACTTTTTGGAATTATATCTCTCTGCATTTGTGCATTTCCATTTTGAATGTTGAATTTTTTTCAACTCCAAACTTGAATTTTCACTCTCCCATTTTTCTCGTAAAAAAAAATATAAGTAAAATAGATCACAACAAAATGAAAATTTTAGAGTTTATGTATGCAAAAAAAAAAATTTAATAAATGTAAGTGAAGAAAATTATTTCACACACTAAAAATGAACACCAAAGTTTTGTTTTCCATGTTTGGGAAATTCCACTAGTACAACCCCTAATTGCTTGGTGGAATTTTATAAGAAAGAGATTTCTAATTGATCCTTACTTGTTTCAAATATGGATATGCATGCCTGAAACATGATGAAGATGAAAATGACCAAATCATCCGAAAATATGAAGAAGTAGAAAAAATTAAATTCTCAAGTTAACGTGCGGTGGGATAGTTACCAGAGCCGAACAACCCACTTTTAGCCTATTTACAAAAAGTGGACCTATCAATCATAGATCATCATAAATGTTTTGATCAATTAATGATGTGTAACGGCTATAATTTTTATTAGAAATAAATTATGGTTTGGGAGTCAACACACAGTTAAAAATGCTTCTGTCTCTCTCAGTATTTCTGCATTTCCATTTTAGATGTTCAATTTTTTTTCAAATCCAAACTTGAGTTTTCACTCTCCCCTTTTTTCTCGAAAACAAAAAGATAAGGCAAAACTTAGAGTTTATGAATGCAAAAAATTGAAAACAATAATAAAAGTAAGCGAAAACCAAAGTTTTGTTATCCAATTTTGGGAAATTACACTAGTATATCCACTTAATAGCTTGGTGGAATTTTATACGAAAGAGATTTCAAATTGATCCTAACATATTTTAAAAATGGATATGCGTGCCTGAAACATGTTGAAGATGCAAAATGACCTAATGATCCAAAAAGTACAAGGAGTAGAAAAAATGAAATTTTCAAGTTAACGTGCGGTGGGATATTTACCAGAGCCAAACAACCCACTTTTTGCCTATTAACAAAAAGCGGACCTAACAATCATAAATGATCGTAAATGTTTTGATCGATCAATGATGTGTAATAGCTATAATGTTTTTTAGAAATGACTTATGGTTTGGGAGTCAACACTTAGTTAAAAATGCCTCGCCCCCCGTTTTTCGATGATTGCAAAACCCAATATATAAAAATCTAAAATAGTTTACAACTCTTAAAAATCACAGATACTTTTTGGAATTATATCTCTCAGCATTTGTGCCTTTCCATTTTGGATGTTCAATTTTTTTTCAACTCCAAACTCGAATTTTCACCCTCCCTTTTTTCTTGTAAACAAAAAGATAAGGCAAGTAGATCGCAACCAAAATGAAAATTTTGAGTTTATGTATGCAAAAAATTGAAAAATATAATTAATGTAAGTGAAGAAAATTATTTCATGCACTAAAAATGAACACCAAAGTTTTGTTATCCATGTCTGGGAAATTCCACTAGTACAACTCCTATTAGGCTGGTGGAATTTTTAAGAAAGAGATTTCAAATTGATCCTAAAATAATTTAAATATGGTTATGCGTGCCTGGAACATGTGGAACATGCCAAATGACTTAATGATCCAAAAATTTCAAGGAGTAGAAAAATTTAAATTCTCAAATTAACGTGCGGTGGGATATTTACCAGAGCTGAACAACCCACTTTTTCCCTATTTACAAAATGCGGACAGAACAATCATAGATCATCGTAATTGTTTTGATCGATTAATGATGTGTAACGGCTATAATTTTTGTTAGAAATGACTTATGGTTTGGGAGTCAACACTCATTTTAGAATGCCTCGCCCCTCCTTTTCTGATGATTGTAAAACCTAATATATAAAAAAATAAAAGAGCTTACAATCCTTAAAAATCACAGATACTTTTTGGAATTATCTTTCTTTGCATTTGTACATTTCCATTTTGGATGTTCAATTTTTTTCAAATCCAAACTTGAGTTTTCACTCTCCCATTTTTCCCGAAAATAGAAATAAAAGGCAAATAGATCACAAAAAAATGAAAATTTTAGAGTATCGAAAACTATAATAAAAGTAAGTAAAGAAAATTATTTCCCGCACTAAGAATGAACACCAAAGTTTTGTTATCAATGTGTAGGAAATTCCACTAGTATAACCCCTAAGAGCTTGGTAGAATTTTATAAGAAAGAGATTTCAAATTGATCCTAACATATTTTAAATATAGATATGCGTGTCTGAAACATGTTGAAGATGAAAAATGGCTCAATGATCCAAAAATTTCAAGGAGTAGAAAAAATTAAATTCCCAAGTTAATGAGCGGTGGGATATTAAGCAGAGCCAAACAATCAACTTTTTGCCTATTTACGAAAAGTAGACCTAACAATCACAGATCATCGTAAATGTATTGATCTATTAATGATGTGTAATGGCTATATGTTTTTTTAGAAATGACTTATGGTTTGAAAGTCAACACTCATTTAAAAATGCCACGCCCTCCCTTTTTCGATGATTGCAAAACCTAATATATAAAAATGTAAAGGAGTTTACAATCCTTAAAAATCACAGATACTTTTTGGAATTATATCTCTCAGCATTTGTACATTTCCATTTTGGATGTTAAAATTATAGTGTTTATGTATGCAACAAATTGAAAACTATAATAAATATAAGTGAAGAAAATTATTTCACGCACTAAAAATGAACACTAAAGTTTTGTTATCCATGTTTGGGAAATTCCATTAGTACAACCTCTAATAGCTTGGTGGAATTTTATAAGAAAGAGATTTCTAATTGATACTAACATGTTTTAAAAATGGATATGCATGCCTGAAACTTGTTGAAGATGCAAATGACCAAATGATCATAAAATTTCGAGTAGAAAAAATTAAATTCTCATGTTAACGTGCGGTGGGATAGTTACCAGAGCCAAACAACCCACATTTGGCCTAGGTACAAAAATCGGACCTAACAATCATAGATCATTGTAAATGTTTTGATCGATTAATGATGTCTAACGGCTATAATTTTTGTTAGAAATAACTTATGGTTTGGGAGTCAACACTCAGTTAAAATTGCCTCGCTCTCCCTTTTCCGATGATTGGAAATCCTAATATCTAAAAAACTAAAAGAGTTTACAATCCTTAAAAATCACAGATACTTTTTTGAATTATCTCTCTCAACATATGTACATTTCCATTTTGGATGTTCAATTTTTTTTCAAATCCAAACTTGAGTTTTCACTCTCCAATTTTTCTCGAAAACAAAACGATCAGGAAAATAGATCACAAAAAATTGGAAATTTAAGAGTTTATGTATGTTAAAAATATAAAACTATAATAAAAGCAAGTGAAGAAAATTATTTCACGCACTAAAAATGAACACCAAAGTTTTGTTATCTATGTTTGGGAAATTCCACTAGTATAACTCCTAATAGCTTGGTGGAATTTTATGAGAAAGGGATTTCTAATTGATCTTAACATGTTTTAAATATGGAAATACATGCCTAAAATATGTTGATGATGCAAATGACCTAATGATCAGAATATTTCAAGGTCTAGAAAAAATTAAATTCTCTAGTTAACGTGCGTTGGGATAGTTACGAGAGCCAAACAACCACTTTTTGCCTATTTACAAAAAGCGGACCTAACATTCAAAGATCATCATAAATGTTTTGATCGATTAATGTTGTGTAACGACTATAATTTTTGTTAGAAATGACTTATGGTTTGGGAGTCAACAGTTAGTTAAAAATGCCTCACCCCCCCCCCCCCCCCCCTCCTTTTCCGATGATTGAAAATCCTAATAATAAAAAACTAAAAGAGTTTACAATCCTTAAAAATGACCGATACTTTTTGGAATTATCACTCTCAACATTTGTGCATTCCCATTTTGGATCTTCAATTTGTTTTCAAATCCAAACTTGAGTTTTCACTCTTCATTTTTTCTTGAAAACAAAAAGATTAGGCCTATAGATCATAACAAAATGAAAATTTTAGAGTTTATGTATTAAGCAAATTGGAAACTATAATAAAAGTAAGTGAAGAAAATTATTTCACACACAAAAAATGAACACCAAAGTTTTGTTATCAATGTTGGGAAATTCCACTAGTATAACCCCTAATTGCTTGGTGGAATTTTATAAGGAAGAGATATCAAATTGATCCTAACATGTTTTAAACATGGATATACGTGCCTGAAACATGTTGAAGATACAAAATGACCTAATGATCTAAAAATTTCAAGGAGTAGAAAAAATTAAATTCTCAAGTTAACGTGTGGTCGGATATTTACCAAAGCCAAACAACCCACTTTTTTCCTATTTACAAAAAGCGAACCTAACAATCATAGATCATCGTAAATGTTTTGATCGATTAATGATGTGTCGGGGCTATAATTTTTGTTAGAAATGACTTATGGTATGGGAGTCAACACTCAATTAAAAATACCTTGTCCCTCCTTTTCCAACAATTGAAAAACGTAATATATAAAAAAAGAAAAGAGTTTACAATCCTTAAAAATCATAGATACTTTTTTGAATTATCTCTCTCAGCATTTGTCCATTTCCATTTTGGATGTTCAATTTTTTTTCAAATCCAAATCTTGAGTTTTCACTCTCCCTTTTTTCTCGTAAACAAAAAGATAAGGCAAAAAGATCACAAAAAAATGAAAATTTAGAGTTTATGTATGCAAAAAATCAAAACCTACAGTAAAGGTAACTAAAGAAAATTATTTCACGCAGTAAAAATGAACGCCAAACTTTTGTTATCAAAAAATGAACACCAAAGTATTGTTATCTGTGTTTATGAAATTCAACTACTACATCCCCTAATAGCATGGTGGAATTTTAAAAGAAAGAGATTTCTAATTTATCCTAACATAATTTAAATATGGATATGCATGCCTGAAACATGTTGAAGATGCAAATGACCTAATGATACAAAATTTTCAAAAAGTAGAAAAAATTAAATTCTCAAGTTAACGTGTGGTGGAATTTTTACCAGAACCAAACAACCCGCTTTTTGCCTATTTACAAAAAGTGGACCTAATAATCATTGATCAGCGTAAATTTTTTGATCGATTAATGAAGTGTCACAGCTATAATTTTTGTTAGAAATGACTTATGGTTTGGTAGTCAACACTCAGATAAAAATGCCTCACCCTCGCTTTGCCGACTATTCCAAATCCTAATATATAAAAAACTAAAAGAGTTTACAATCCATTAAAATCACAGATACTTTTTGGAATTATCTCTCTTAGCATTTGTGCATTTCCATTTTGGATGTTCAATGATTTTCAAATCCAAACTTGAGTTTTCACTCTCCATTTTTTCTCGTAAACAAAAAGATAAGGCTCATACATCACAACAAAAAGAAAAATTTAGAGCTTATGTATGCAAAAAATCAACAACTACAATAAATGTAAGTGAAGAAAATTATTTCACGCACTAAAAATGAAGACCAAAGTTTTGTTATCAACAAATGAACACTCATTTAAAAATGCCTCGCCACCCCTTTTTCGATGATTGCATAACCTATTATACAAATATCTATAGAGTTTACTATCCTTAAAAATCACAGATACTTTTTGGAATTATATCTCTCAGTATTTTTGCATTTCCATTTTGGATGTTCAATTTTTTTTTACTCCAAACTTGAATTTTCACTCGCCCTTTTTTCTCGAAAATAAAAACATAAGACAAATATATCACAACAAAATGAAAATTTTAGAGTTTTTGTATGCAAAAATAGAAACTATAATATATGTAAGTGTAGAAAATTATTTCATGCACTAAAAATGAACACCAAAGTTTTGTTATCCATGTTTGGGAAATTCCTCTACTAGCTTGGTGGAATTTTATAAGAAAGAGATTTCTAATTGAAGCTAACATGTTTTAAATATGGATATGCATGCCAAAAACATGTTGAAGATGCAAATGACCAAAAGATCCAAAAATTTCGAGTAGAAAAAATTAAATTCTCAAGTTAATGTGCGGTGGGATATTTACCAAAGCCAAACAACCCAGTTTTTGCCCATTTACAAAAAGCGGACCTAACAATCATAGATTACCATAAATATTTTGATTGATTAATAATGTGTAACAGCTATAATTTTTGTTAGAAATGACTTATGGTTTGGGGGTCAACACTCAGTTAAAAATGCCTCGCCCCCCCTTTGCCGACGATTGCAAAACCTAATATATAAAAAACTAAAAGAGTTTACAATCCTTAAAAATCACATATACTTTTTGGAATTATCTGTCTCAGCATTTGTGCATTTCCATTTTGGATGTTCAATTTTTTTTTCAAATCCAAACTTGAGTTTTCACTATCCCATTTTTTCTCGAAAGCAAAAAGATAAGGAAAATAGATCTCACAAAAATGAAAATTTTAGAGTTTATGTATGAAAAAATCAAAAACTATAATAAAAGTAAGTGAAGAAAATTATTTCACGCACTAAAAATGAACACCAAAGTTTTGTTATCCATGTTTGGGAAATTCCACTAGTATAACCCCTCATAGCTTGGTGGAATTTCATAAGAAAGATATTTTTAATTAATCCTAACAAGTTTTAAATATGGATATGCATGCCTGAAACATGTTGAAGATGCAAATGGCCTAATGATCCAAAAATTTAGAGGCGTATAAAAATTTAAATTCTCAAGTTAACGTGTGGTGGGTTATTTAGCAGGGCCAAACAACCCACTTTTAGCCTATTTACAAAAAGCGGACCTAACAATCAATAATCATCGTAAATATTTTGGTCAATTAATGATGTGTAACGGCTATAATTTTTGTTAGAAATGACTTATGGTATGGTAGTCAACACTAAGTTAAAAATGTGTTGCCCCCCCCTTTTCCGATGATTGCAAAACCTAATATATAAAAAATTAAAAGAGTTTGGAATCCTTAAAAATCACAAATACTTTTTGGAATTATCTCTCTCAGCATTTGTACATTTCCATTATGGATGTTCAATTTTTTTTCAAATCCAAACTTGAGTTTTCACTCTCCGATTTTTCTTGTCAACCAAATGATATGGCAAATAGATCACAAGAAAATGAAAATTTTAGAGTTTATGTATGGAAAAAAATGTCAACTATAATAAATGTAAGTGAAGAAAATTATTTCACGCACTAAAAATGAACACCAAAGTTTTGTTATCCAAGTTTGGGAAATTCTACTAGTACAACCCCTAATAGCCTCGTGGAATTTTATAAGAAAGAGATTTATAATTGATCCTAACATGTTTTAAATATAAATATGCATGCTTGAAACATGTTGAAGATGCAAATGACCTAATGATCCAAAAATTTAGAGTAGAAAAAAATTAAATTCTCAAGTTAACATGTGGTGGGATATTTACCAGAGCCAAACAACCCACTTTTTGCCCATTAACAAAAAACGGACCTAACAATCATAGATCATCGTAAATTTCTTGATCGATTAAGGATGTGTAACGGCTATAATTTTTGTTAGAAATGACTTATGGTTTGGGAGTCAACACTCGTTTAAAAATGATTCACCCCCCCCCACCCCCCCCCCCCCCCCCCCCCCCCCCCCCCTCTCTCTCCCTCCTGTATTTTAATGTTGGATGTTCAATTTTTTTCAACTCAAAACTTGAATTTTAAATCTCCAATTTTTTCGTAAACAAAAAGATAAGGAAAATAGATCACAACAAAATGAAAACTTTAGAGTTTATGTATGCAAAAAATTGAAAACTAAAATAAAAGTAAGTGAAGAAAATTATTTCACGCACTAAAAATGAACACCAAAGTTTTTTTTATCAATGTTTGGGAAATTCCACTAGTACAACCCCTAATAGTTAGGTGGAATTTTATAAGAAAGAGATTTCTAATTGATCCTAACGTGTTTTAAATATTATATGGACGCCAGAAACATGTGGAAGATGCAAATGACGTAATGATCCAAAAAGTTTGAGTAGAAAATTTAAATTCTCATGTTAACATGTTGTGGGATATATAACAGAGCCAAACAACACTCTTTTTCCCTATTTACAAAAAGCGGACCTAACAATCATAGATCATTGTAAATATTTTGATCGATTAATGATGTGTAACGACTATAATTTTTGCTAGAAATGACTTATGGTTTGGGAGCCCACACTCAATTAAAAATGCCTCGGCTCCCCTTTTACGATGATTGCAAAACGTAATATATAAAATACTAAAAGAGTTTACAATCCTAAAAAATAACAGATTCTTTTTGGAATTATCTCTCTCAGCATTTGTGCATTTCCTTTTGGGTGTTCAATTTTTTTTGAATTCCTAACTTGAATTTTCACTCTCCCATTTTTCTCATAAACAAAAAGATTAGGCAAATGGATCACCATAAAAAGAAAATTTTAGAGTTTATGTATGCAAAAAATCCAAAACTACAATAAGTATAAGTGAAGAAAATTATTTCACGCACTAAAAATGAACACCAAAGTTTTGTTATCCATGTTTAGGAAATTCCACTAGTATAACCCCTAATAGCTATGTGTAATTTTATAAGAAAGAGATATCAAATAGATCCTAACATGCTTTAAGTATGGATATGCATGCCTGAAACATGTTGAAGCTGTAAAATGATGTAATGATCCAAAAATTTTGAGTAGAAAAAATTAAGTTCTCAACCTAACATGCAGTGGAATATTTACCAGAGCCAAACAACCAACTTTTTGCCTATCTAAAAAAAGCGGTCCTAACAATCATAGATCATCGTAAATGTTTCGATCCATTAATGATGTGTCACGGCTATAATTTTTGTTAGAAATGACTTATGGTTTGGGAGTCAACACTCAGTTAAACAGACCTCGTACCCACTTCTCTCAGCATTTGTGCATTTATGTTTAGGATGTTAAATTTTTTTTCTACTACAAACTTGAATTCTCACTCTCCCATTTTTCTTGTAAACAAAAAGATAAGACAAATATATCACAACAAAATGAAAATTTTAGAGTTTATGTATGCAAAAAATCAAAAACTATAATAAATGTAAGTGAATAAAATTATTTCATGCACTAAAAATGAACACCAAAGTTTTGTTATCCATGTTTGGGAAATTCCACCAGTACAACCCCTAAGTGCTTGGTGGAATTTTATAAAAAAAAGATTTCTAATTGAAACTAACATGTTTTAAATATGGATATGCATGCCTGAAACATGTTGAAGATGCAAATGTACCTAATGATCCAAAAGTTTCAAGGAGTAGAAAAAATTAAATTCCAAAATATTTACCAGAACCAAACAACCCACTTTTCCCTATTTACAAAAAGTGGAACTAACAATCAGTGATCATCGTAAATATTTTGAACGTTTAATAATGTGTAACGGCTATAATTATTGTTAGAAATTGCTTATGGTTTGGGAGTCAACGCTCAGTAATGCTTCGCACCCCCCCCCCCCCCCCCCTTTTCCGATGATTGTTAAACCTAATATATAAAAAACCGGGACTATTTACAATCCTTAAAATTCACATATACTTTTTGGAATTATCTCTCTCAGCATTTGTGCATTTCCATTTTGGATATTCAATTTTTTTTTTCAAATCCAAACTTGCGTTTTCACACTCCCATTTTTCTTGAAAACAAAAAGATAAGGCAAATAGATCTCAACAAAATGAAAATTTAGAGTTTATGTATGCAAAAATTGAAAACTATAATAAAAGTAAGTGACGAAAATTTTTTCACACACTAAAAATGAACACCAAAGTGTTGTTATCTATGTTTGGGAAATTCCACTAGTATAACCCTTCAAAGCTTAGAGGCATTTTATAAGAAGGATATTTCTAATGAATCCTAACAAGTTTTAAATGTGGATATGGGTGCCTAAAACATGTTGAAGATGCAAATAACCTAATGATCCAAAAATTACAAGGACTATAAAAAATTAAATTCTCAAGTTAACGTGCGGTGGGATATTTAGCAGAGCAAACAACCCACTTTTTGCCTATTTACAAAAAGCGGACTTAACAATCAATAATCATCGTAAATGTTTTGATCAATTAATGATGTGTAACGTCTATAATTTTTTTTTAGAAATGACTTATGGTTTGGCAATCAACACTAAGTTAAAAATGTGTCGCCCCCCCTTTTCCGATGATTGCAAAACCTAATATATAAAAAATTGAAAGAGTTTAGAATCCTTAAAAATCACAGATACTTTATGGAATTATCTCTCTCAGCATTTGTGCATTCCCATTATGGATGTTCAATTTTTTTTCAAATCGAAACTAGAGGCTTTCACTCTCCCATTTTTCTCGTCAACAAAATGATAACGCAAATAGATCACAAGAAAATGAAAATTTTAGAGTTTAAGTATGGAAAAAATTGAAAATTATAAAAAATGTAAGCGAAGAAAATTATTTCACGCACTAAAAATGAACACCAAAGTTTTGTTATTCAAGTTTTGGAAATTCCACCAGTACAACCCCTAATAGCTTGGTGGAATTTTATAGGAAAGAGATTTCTAATTGATCCTAACATGTTTTAAATATGGATATGCATGCCTAAAACATGTTGAAGATGCAAATGACCTAATGATCCAAAAATATCAAGGAGTAGAAAAAATTAATTCTCAAGTTAACGTTCAAAGGATATTTAACAAAGCCAAATAACACACTTTTTTCCTATTTACAGAAAGGGGACCTAACAATCATAGATCATCGTAAATATTTTGATCGATTAGTGATGTGTAATGATAAAATGTTTTGATAGAAATGACTTATGGTTTGGGAGTCAACCCTCGTTTAAAAATTCCTCGCCTCCCCCTTTTCAGATGATTGCAAAACCTAATATATAAAATAGTAAAGGAGTTTACAATCCTTAAAAATCACATATATTTTTTGGAATTATCTCTCTCAGCATTTGTGCATTTCCACTTTGCATGTTCAATTTTTTTTCAAATCCAAACATGGGTTTTCACTCTCGTATTTTTCTAGTAAACAAAAAGATTAGGCAAATAAATCACAACAGAATGAAAATGCTAGAATTTATGTATGTAAAAAAACTAAAACTATAATAAATGTAAGTGAAAATATTTATTTCACACACTAAAAATGAACACCAAAGTTTTGTTATCCATGTTTGGGAAATTCCACTATTACAACCACTAATAGCATGGTGGAATTTTATATGAAAGAGATTTCTAATTGATCCTAACATGTTTTAAATATGGATATGCATGCCAGAATCATGTTGAAGATGCAAATGACGTAATGATCTAAAAATTTTTACTAGAAAAAATTTAATTCTCAAGTTAACATGCGGTGGGATAATTACCAAAGCCAAACAACACACTTTTTGCCTATTTACAAAAAGCGGACCTAACAATCATTGATCATCGTAAATATTTTGATCGATTAATGATGTGTAATGGTCTAATTTTTGTTAGAAAAGACTTATGGTTTGGGAGTCAACACTCATTTAAAAATTCCTCACCCCCTTTCCGATGATTGAGAAACCTAATATATAAAAATCTAAAAGAGTGTACAATCCTTAAAAATGACAGAGACCTTTTGGAATTATCGCTCTCAGCATTTGTGCATTTGCATTTTGGATGTTCAATTTTTTTTCAACTCCTAACTTGAATTTTCACTCTCCCATTTTTCTCGTAAACAAAAGATAAGGCAAAAAGATCACCAAAAAATGAAAATTTTAAAGTTTATGAATGCAAAAAATGAAAAACTATAATAAATGTATGTAAAGAAAATTATTTCACGCACTAAAAATGAACACCAAAGTTTTGTTATCCATGTTTAGGAAATTCCACTAGTATAACCCCTAATAGCTGTGGAATTTTATAAGAAAAAGATATCAAATTGATCATAACATGCTTTAAATATGAATATGTGTGCCTGAAACATGATAAAGATGCAAAATGACCTAATGATCCCAAAATTTCAAGGAGTAGAAAAAATTAAATTCTGAAGCTAACGTGCTGTGGAATATTTACCAGAGCCAAACAACCCACTTTTTGCCTATTAAAAAAAAGCGGACCTAACAATCATAAATCATCTTAAATTTTTTGAGCCATTAATGATGTGTAACGGCGATAATTTTTTATAGAAATGACTTATGGTTTGGAAGTCAACACAGTGAAAAATGCCACTGGCGCCCCCCCCCCCCCCCCCCCCCCCCCCCCCCCTTTTTTATTATTGCTAAACCTAGTATATAAAAAACTAAAAGAGTTTACAATCCTTAAAAATGATAGATACTTTTTGGAATTATGTCTCTCAGCATTTGTGCATTGACAGTCTGGATGTTGAATTTATTTTCAAATCCAAACTTTGGTTTTCACTCTCCCATTTTTCTCGTAAACAAAAGGAAAAGGCAAATAAATTACAACAAAAAGAAAATATTAGGGTTTATGTATGCAAAAAATTGAAACCTATTTTAAATTAAGTGAAGAAAATTATTTCAAGCACTAAAAATGAACACCAAAGTTTTGTTATCCATGTTTGGGAAATTCCACTAGTATAACCCCTAATAGCTTGGTGGAATTTTATAAGAAAGAGATTTCTAATTGATCATAAAATGTTTCAAATATGGATATGCATGCCTGAAACATGTTGATGATGCAAATGATGTAATGATCCAAAAATTTCAAGAAGTAGAAAAAATTAAATTCTCAAGTTAACTTGTAGTGGGATATTTACCAGAGCCAAACAACCAACTTTTTGTGTACCTAGAAAAAACAGACCTAACAATCATTGATCAATGTAAATGTTTTGATCGATTAATGATGTATAACAAATATAATATTTTGTAGAAATTACTTATGTTTTGGGAGTCAAAACTCATTTAAAAAAGCCTCGCCCCCCCTTTTCCGATGATTGCAAATTTTAATATACAAAAAATTAAAAGAGTTTATAATCCCTAAAAATCACAGATACTTTTTGGAATTATCTCTCTAAGCATTTGTGCATTTCCATTTGGGATGTTCAATTTTTTTTCAAATCCAAACTTGACTTTTCACTCTCCCTTTTTTCTCGTAAATAGAAAGATCACGCAAAAAGATCACAAAAAATGAAAATTTTAGAGTTTATGTGTGCAAAAAATAAAAAATTATTATAAATGTAAGTAAAGAAAATTATTTCACTCACTAAAAATGAACACCAAAGTTTTATTATCAATGTATGGGAAATTCCACTAGTACAACCCCTAATAGCTTGGTGGAATTTTATAAGAAAGAAATTTCTAATTGATCCTAACATGTTTTAAATATGGATATGCTTGCCTGAAACATGTTAAAGATGCAAATGACCTAATGATCCAAAAATTTCAAGGAGTAAAAAATATTAAATTCTGAACTTAACGTGCGGTGGGATATTTACCAGAGCCAAACAAACCACTTTTTGCCTATTTACAAAAAGCGGACCTAACATTCATAGATCATCGTAAACGTTTTGATCGATTAACAATGTGTAATGGCTATAATTTTTGTTAGAAATGACTTATGGTTTGGGAGTCAACAGTCAGTTAAAAATGCCTCGCCCCCCCTTTTTCGACGATTTCAAAACCTAATATAAAAAATACTAAAAGAGTTTACAATCCTTAAAAATCATAGATACTTTTTGGAATTATCTCTCTCAGCATATGCACATTTCCATTTTGGATGTTCAATTTCCTTTCAAATCCAAACTTGAGTTTTCACTCTCCCTTTTTAATCGTAAACAAAAAAATAAGGCAAAAAGATCAAAACAAAATGAAAATTTTTGAGTTTATGAATTAAAAAAAATCAAAAACTACAATAAATGTCAGTGAAGAAAATTATTTCACGGACTCAAAATGAACACCAAAGTTTTGTTATCCATGTTTGAGAAATTCCACTGGTACATCCCCTAATACCTTGGAGGAATTTTATAAGAAAGAGATTTCTAATTGATCCTAACATGTTTTAAATATGGATATGCATGCCCGAAACATATTAAAGATGCATAAGACCCAATGATCCAAAAATTTCAATATGTAGAAAAAATTAAATTCTCACGTGAATGTGTAGGGGGATATTTACCTGAGCCAAACAACGCACTTTTTGCCTATTTACAAAAAGCAGACTTAACATTCATAGATCATCGTAAATGTTTTGATCAATTAATAATGGCTAACGGCTATAATTTTTGTTAGAAATAACTTATGGTTTGGGAGTCAACACTCAGTTAAAAATGCATTGCCCCCTTTTCCCTGGATTGCAAAATCTACTATATAAAAAACTAACAGAGTTTACAATCCTTTAAAATCACATATAGTTTTTGGAAATATTTCTCTCACCATTTGTGCATTTCCATTTTGGATGATCAATTTTTTTTCAAATCCAAACTTGAGTTTTCACTCTCCCTTATTTTTTGTAAACAAAAAGATATGGAAAAAAATCACAACAAAATGAAAATTTTAGAGTTTATGTATGCAAAAAATCAAAAACTATAATAAATGTCAGTGAAAAATATTATTTCACGCACTAAAAATGAACACAATAATTTTGTTATCCATGTTTGGGAAATTCCACTAGTACATCCCTTAATAGCTTAGTGGAATTTTATCAGAAAGAGATTTTTAATTGATCCTAGCATCTTTTAAATATGGATAGGCATGCCTGAAACATGTTGAAGATGAAATGACCGAATGATCCAAAATTTTCAAGGGGTAGAAAAAATTAAATTCTGGTTAACGTGTGGTGGGATTTTTACCTGAGCCAAACAACACACCTTTTGCCTATATACAAAAAGTGGACCTAACAGTCATAGGCCATCATAAAAGTTTTGATCAATTAATGATTTGTAACAACTATAATTTTTCATAGAAATGACTTATGGTTAGGGAGTCAACACTCAGTTAAAATTGCCTCGCCGCCCCTTTTCCAATGATTGCAAATCCTAATATATAAAAAAACAAAAGATTTTACAATCCTTATAAATCACATATACTTTTTGGAATTTTCTCTCTCAGCATTTGTTCATTTCCATTTTGGATGTTCAATTTTTTTTCAAATCCAAACTTGAGTTTTCACTCTCCCATTTTGCTCGAAAACAAAAAGATTTTGCAAATAGATCACAAAAAATGAAAATTTCATATTTTATATATGGAAAAAATCAAAAAATATAATAACAGCAATTGAAGAAAATTATTTCATGCACTAAAAATGAACACCAAAGTTTTGTTATCTATGTTTGGGAAATTCCACTAGTATAACCCCTAATAGCTTGGTGGAATTTTACAAGAACGATATTTCTAATTGATCTTAACATGTTTTAAGTATGGATATGCAGCCGGAAACATGTTGATGACGCAAATGACCTAACTATCAGAAAATTTCAAGGCATAGAAAAAATTAAATTCTCAAGTTAACGTGCATTGGGAAAGTTACCAGAGCCAAAAAAACCACTTTTTCCCTATTTACAAAAAGCGGACCAAACAATCATAGATCATCGTAAATGTTTTGATCGATTGATGATGTCTAACGCCTATAATTTTAGTTAGAAATGAGTTATGGTTTGGGAGTCAACACTCAGTTAAAAATGCCTCGCCCCCCTTTTTCGATGATTGCAAAACCTAATTGATAAAAAAAAAAAGAGTTTACAATCCTTAAAAATCACCGATACTTTTTGGAATTATCTCTCTCAGCATTTGTGTATTGCCATTTTGGAACTTCAATATGTTTTCAAATCCAAACTTGAAATTTTGCTCTCCCATTTTTCTCGAAAACAAAAAAAAAGGCAAATAGATCACAACAAAATGAAAATTTCAGAGTTTATGTATAAAAAAATCAAAAAATATTAAAAATGTAAGTTAAAAAAATTATTTCATGCACTGAAAATGAACACCAAAGTTTTGTTATCCATCATTGGGAAATTCCACTAGTATAACCCCTAATAGCTTGGTGGAATTTTATAAGAAAGAGATATCAAATTGATCCTAACATGGTTTAAATATGGATATGCATGCCTGAAACATTTTGAAGATGCAAAATGACCTAATGATCTAAAAATTTCTTGGAATATAAAAAATTAAACTTTCAAGTTAACATGCAGTGGGATATTTACAAGAGCCAAACAACCCACTTTTTTCCAATTTATAAAAAGCGAACCTAACAATCATAGATTATCGTAAATGTTTTGATCGATTAATGATGTCTAACGGCTATAATTTTTGTTAGAAATGACTTATGGTTTGGGAGTCAACACTCAGTTAAAAATGCCTCGCTCCCCCCTTTGCCGACAATTATAAAACCTAATATATAAAAAATTAAAAGAGTTTAATATCCTTAAAAATCACAGATACTTTTAGGAATTATCTCTCTCATCATTTGTGCATTTCCATTTTGGATGTTCAATTTTTTTTCAAATCCAAACTTGAGTTTTCACTCTCCCTTTTTCCTCGTAAAGAAAAAGATAAGGCAAATAGATCACAACAAAATGAAAATTTTAGAATTTATGTATAAAAAAATAAAAAACTATAAAAAATGTAAGTTAAGAAAATTATTTCACGCACTAAAAATGAACACCAAAGTTTTATTATCCATGTATAGGAAATTCCACTAGTACAACCCCTAATAGCTTGGTGGATTTTTATAAGAAAGAGATTTCTAATTGATCCTAACATGTTTTAAATATGGATATGCATGCTTGAAACATGTTGAAGATGCAAATGATCTAATGATCTAAAATTTTCAAGGAGTAGAAAAAATTAAATTCTCAGGTTAACGTGTTGTGGGATATTTACCAAAGCCAAACAACCCATTTTTTGCCTATTTACAAAAAGCGGACCTAACATTCATAGATCATTGAAAACGTTTTGATCGATTAATAATGTGTAACACCTATAATATTTGTTAGAAATGACTTATGGTTTGGGAGTCAACAATCAGTTAAAAATGCCTCTCTCCCCCTTTTGCCTCGATTGCAAAACCTAATATATAAAAAACTAAAAGAGTTTACGATCCTTAAAAATCACTGAGACTTTTTGGAATTATCTCTCTTAGCATTTGTGCATTTCCATATTGGAACTTCAATTTGTTTTGAAATCCAAACTTGAGTTTTCACTCTCCCATTTTTCTCGTTAACAAAATGATAAGGCAAATAGATCACAAAAAAAAGAAAATTTTTGAGTTTATGTATTGAAAAAATAAAAAAATATAATAAAAGTAAGTGAAGAAAGTTATTTCACGGACTAAAAATGAACACCAAAGTTTGTTATCCATCTTTGGAAAAATTCCGCTGGTATAACCCCTAAAAGCATGGTGGAATTTTATAAGAAAGAGATATCAAATTGATCCTAACATGTTTTTAATATGGATATGCGTGCCAGAAACATGTTGAAGATGCAAAATGACTTAATGATCTAAGAATGTGATGGGGTAGAAAAAATTAAATTCTCAAGTTACGTGCAGTGGGATATTTACCCGAGCCAAACAACCCACTTTTTGCCTATTTATAAAAAGCGGACCTAACAATCATAGATCATCATAAATGTTTTGATCGATTAATGATGTGTAACGTCTATAATTTTTGTTAGAAATGACTTATGGTTTGGGAGTCGACACTTAGTTAACAATGTGTAGCGCCCCCCCCCCCCCCCCCCCCCCCCCCCCCTCCGACCCTCTTTTTCGACGATTGGAAAACCTAATACATAAAAAACTAAAAGAGTTTACAATCCTTAAAAATCACCGACACTTTTTGGAATTATCTCTCTCAGCATATTTACATTTCCATTTTGGATGTTCAATTTGTTTTCAAATCCAAACTTGTGTTTTCACTCTCCCTTTTCTCTCGTAAACAAAATGATAAGGCAAAAAGATCACAACAAAATGAAAATTTTAGAGTTGATGTATGCGAAAAATAAAACCCTACAATAAATGTAAGTGAAGAAAATTATTTCACGCACCAAAATTGCACACCAAATTTTTTTCCATGTTTTGGAAATTCCACTAGTACATCCCCTAATAGCTTGGTGGAATTTTATAAGAAAGAGATTTCTAATTGATCCTAACATGTTTTAAATATGGATATGCATGCCTGAAACATGGTCAAGATGCAAATGATTTATTGAATCAAAATTTTCAAGGAGTATAAAAAATTAAATTCTCAAGTTAAAGTGCGGTGGGATATTTACCAAAGCCAAACAACCCACTTTTTGCCTATTTACAAAAAGCAGACCGAACAATCATAGATAACAGTAAATGTTTTGATCGATTAATGAAGTGTCATGACTATAATTTTTGTAAGAAATGACTCATGGTTTGGGAGTCAACACTCAGTTAAAAATGCCTCACCCTCCCCCTCTCTTTCCCAACGATTGAAAAACATAATATATAAAAAATTAAAAGAGTTTACAATCCTTAAAAATTGCAGATACATTTTGGAATTATTTCTCCCTACTTTTGTGCATTTCCATTTTGGATGTTCAAATTTTTTTCAAATCCATACTTGAGTTTTCACTCTCCCTTTTTTCTCATAACCAAAAAGAAAAGGCTAATACATCACAACAAAAATAAAATTTTAGAGTTTATGTATGCAAAAAATCAACAACAAGAATAAATGCATGTGAACAAAATTATTACAGGCAATAAAAATGAACACCAAAGTTTTGTTATCGAAAAATGAACACTCATTTAAAAATGCCTCGCCACCCCTTTTTCGATGATTAAAAAACCTATTGTATAAATATCTATAGAGTTTACAATCCTTAAAAATCACAGATACTTTTTGGAATTATATCTCTCAGCATTTGTGCATTTCCATTTTGGATGTTCAATTTTTTTCCTACTACAAACTTGAATTTTCACTCTCCCATTTTTCTCGTAAACAAAAAGATAAGGCAAATTGATCACAACAAAATGAAAATTTTAGAGTTTATGTATGCAAAAAATAGAAAACTATAATTTCGTGCACTAAAAATGAACGCCACAGTTTTGTTATCCATGTTTAGGGAATTCCACTAGTACAACCCCTAATCGTTTTGTGGAAATTTATAAGAAAGAGATTTCTTATTGATCCTAACATGTTTTAAATATGGATATGCATGCCTGAAACATGTTGAAGATGCAAAATGACCTAATGCTCCAAAAATTTCAAGGAGTAGAAAAATTAAATTCTCAAATTAATGTGCGGTGGGATATTAACCAGAGCGAAACAACCCACTTATTTCCAATATAAAAAAAGAGGACCTAAAAATCATAGATCATCGTAAATATTTTGATCGATTAATAATGTGTAACGGCTATAATTTTTGTTAGAAATGACTTATGGTTTGGGAGTCAACTCTCAGTAAAAAATGCCTCATCCCCCCCTTTTTCCGAATATTTTTAAACCTAATATATAAAAAAATAAAAGAGTTTACAATCCTTAAAAATCACATAGACTTTTTGGAATTATCTGTCTCAGCTTATTGTGCATTTCCATTTTGGATGTTCTATTTTTTTTCAAATCCAAACTTGCGTTTTCAGTGTCCCGTTTTTCTCGAAAACCAAAAGAAAAGGCAAATAGATCTCTACAAAATGAAAATTTTAGAGTTTATGTAAGCAAAAATCAAAAACTATAATAAAAGTAAGTGAAGGAAATTATTCACACACTAAAAATGAACACCAAAGTTTTGTTATCCATGTTTGGGAAATTCCACTAGTATAACCCCTCATAGCTTGGTGGAATTTTATAAGAAAGATATTTCTAATTAATCCTAACATGTTTTAAATATGGATATGTGTACCAGAAACATGTTGAAGATGCAAATGACCAAATTATCCAAAATATTCAAGGGATAGAAAAAATTAAATTCTCAAGTTAACGTGTTGTGGGATATTTAGAAGAGCCGAAACCCACATTTTGCCTATTTACAAAAAGCAGACCTAACAATCAATAATCATCATAAATATTTTGATCGATTAATGATAAGTAATGGCTATAATTTTTGTTAGAAATGACTTATGGTTTGGGTGTCAACACTCAGTTAAAAATGCCTCGCCCCCCCTTTTTCGATGATTGCAAAATCTAATATATAAAAAATTAAAAGAGTTTAGAATCCTTAAAAATCACATATTCTTTTTGGAATTATCTCTCACAGCATTTGTGCATTTCCATTTTGGATGTTCAATTTTTTTTCAAATCCAAACTTCAGTTTGCACTCTTCCATTTTTCTCGTCAACAAAATGATAAGGCAAATAGATCACAACAAAATGAAAATTTCAGAGTTTATGTATGGAAAAAATTGAAAACTATAATAAATTTAAGCGAAGAAAATTATTTCACGCACTAAAAATGAACACCAAAGTTTTGTTATCCATGTTTCGGAAATTCCACTAGTACAACCCCTAATTGCTTGGTGGAATTTTGTAAGAAAGAATTTTCTAATTGATCCTATATTGTTTTAAATATGGATATGCATGCCTGAAATATGATGAAGATGCAAATGACCTAATGATCCAAAAATTTCAAGGAGTAGAAAAATTTAAATTCTCAAGTTAACGTGTGGTGGGATATTTACCAGTGCCAAACAACATACTTTTTGTCTATTTACAAAAAGCGGACCTAACAATCATAGATCATCGTAAATGTTTTGATCGATTAATGATGTGTAACGGCTATATTTTTTGTTAGAAATGACTTATGGTTTGGGAGGCAACACTCATTTAAAAATGCCTCACCCCTCTTATCCGATGATTGCGTAACCTAATATATAAAAATCTAAAAGAGTTTACAATCCTTAAAAATCACAGATAACGTTCGGAATTATCTCTCTCAGCATTTGTGCATTTCCATTTTGGATGTTCAATTTTTTTCAACTCCTAACTTGAATTTTCACTCTCCCATTTTTCTCATAAACAAAAAGATAAGGCAAATAGACCACCACAAAATGAAAATATTGGAGTTTATGTAAGCAAAAAATAAAAAACTATAATAAATGTAAGTTAAGAAAATTATCTCACGCACTAAAAATGAACATCTAAGTTTTGTTATCCATGTTTGGGAAATTCCACTAGTATTACCCCTAATAGCTATGTGGAATTTTATAGAAAAAGATATCAAATTGATCCTAACATGTTTTAAATATGGATATGCGTGCCTAAAACATGTTTAAGATGCATAATGACCTAATGATCTACAAATTTCGAGTAGAAAAAATTAAATTCTCAAGCTAACGTGCGGTGGAATATTTACCAGAGCCAAACAACCCACTTTTTGCCTATTTACAAAAAGGGGACCTAAAAATCATAGATCATCATAAATGTTTTGATCCATTAATGATGTGTAACGGCTATAATCTTTTTTAGAAATGACTTAAGGTTTGGGAGTAAATATTCAGTTAAAAATGCCTCGCCCCCACTTTTCTGATGATTGTAAAACCTAATATATAAAAAACTAAAAGAGTTTACAATCATTAAAAATCATAGATACTTTTTGGAATTATCTCTCTCAGCATTTGTGCATTTCCTGTTTGGATGTTCAATTTTTTTTCAAATCCAAACTTTGGTTTTAACTCCCCATTTTTCATGTAAACAAAAAGATAAGGCAAATAAATCACAAAAAAATGAACATTTTAGGGTTTATGTATGCAAAAAATTGAAAACTACAATAAATGTAAGTGAAGAAAATTATTTCACGCACTAAAAATGAACACCAAAGTTTTGTTATCCATGTTTGGGAAATTCCACTAGTACAACCCCTAATAGCTTGGTAGAATTTTATAAGAAAGATATTTCTTATTGATCCTCACATGTTTTAAATATGGATATGCATGCCTGAAACATGTTAATAATCCAAAAATGTCAAGGAGTAGAAAAAATTAAATTCTCAAGTTAATGTGCGGTGGGATATTTACCTGAGCAAAACAACCCACTTTTTTCGTATTTAGAAAAAGCAGTCCTAACAGTCATAGATCATCGTAAATGTTTTGATCGATTAATGATTTGTAACGGCTATAATTTTTGTTAGAATTGACCTATGGTTTGGGAGTCAACTGTAATTTAAAAAAGCCTCGCCCCCATTTTTCCGACTATTGCTAAACCTAATATACGAAAAACTAAAAGAGTTTTCAATCCTTAAAAATCTCATATACTTTTTGGAATTATCTCTCTAAACATTTGTGCATTTCCATTTGGGATGTTCTATTTTTTTTCAAAACCAAACTTGAGTTTTTACTCTCCCTTTTTTCTCGCATACAAAAAGATAAGCCAAAAATATCACAACATAATGAAAATTTGACAGTTTATTGGTACAAAAAATTGAAAACTATAATAAATGTAAGTGAAGAAAAATATTTCACTCACTAAAAATGAACACCAAAGTTTTATTATCCCTGTATGGGAAATTCCACTAGTACAACCCCTAATAGCTTGGTGGAATTTTATAAGAAAGAGATTTCTAATTGATCCTAACATGTTTTAAATAAGGATATGCATCCCTAAAACATGTTGAAGAAGCAAATGACCTAATGATCCAAAAATTTATACGTGAAGAAAATATTAAATTCTCAACTTAACGTGCGGTGGGATATTTACCAGAGCCAAACAACCCACTTTTTGCTTATTTACAAAAAGTGAACCTAACATTCATAGATCATCATAAACGTTTTGATCGATTAATAATGTGTAACGGCTATATTTTTTGTTAAAAATGACTTATGGTTTGCAAGTCCACACTCAGTCAAAAATGCATCGCCCCCCCTTTTCCGATTATTGCAAAACCTAATATATAAAATACTAAAAGAGTTTACAATCCTTTAAAATCATAGATACTTTTAGGAATTATCACTCTCAGCATTTGTGCATTTCCACTTTGGATGTTCAATTTTTTTTCAAATCCAAACTTTAATTTTCACTTTCCCATTTTTCTCGTAAACAAAAAGATAAGGCAAATAGATCACAACAAAATGAAAATTTTAGAGTTTAGGTATGTAAAAAATCAAAAACTAAATTTAATGTAAGTGAAAAAAATTATTTCACGCACGAAAAATGAACACCAAAGTTTTGTTATCCATGTTTGGGAAATTCCACTATTACAACCCCTAATAGCTTGGTGGAATTTTATAAGAAAGAAATTTCTAATTGATCTTAACAAGTTTTTAAAATGAATATCATGCGTGAAACATGT
Source organism: Aristolochia californica (assembly GCF_029961685.1). NCBI lineage: Eukaryota > Viridiplantae > Streptophyta > Magnoliopsida > Piperales > Aristolochiaceae > Aristolochia > Aristolochia californica. The sequence continues at coordinate 8,505,164 of NW_027181826.1, read as the reverse complement.
TGAAGATGCAAATGACCAAATGATCAAAAAATTTCAAGGAGTAGAAAAATTTTAATTCTCAAGTTAACGTGCACTAGGATATTTACCAATGCCAAACAACACACTTTTTGCCTATTTAAAAAAAGTGGACCTAACAATCATAGATCATCGTAAAAGTTTTGATCGATTAATGACGTGAAACGGCTATAATTTTTGTTAGAAATGACTAATGGTTTGGGAATCAACACTGATTTAAAAATGCCTCACCCCCCATTACTCTCCCCCCCCCCCCTTATCCGATGATTGCGAAACCTAATATATAAAAATCTAAAAGAGTTTACAGTCCTTAAAAATCACAAATACCTTTTGGAATTATCTCTCTCAGCATTTGTGCATTACGACTTTGGATGTTCAATTTTTTTTCAACTCCTAACATGAATTGTCACTCACCCATTTTTCTCGTAAACAAAAAAATAAGGCAAAAAGATCACAACTAGATCACCACAAAAAGAAAATTTTAGAGTTTATGTATGCAAAAAATCAAAAACTATAATAAATGTAAGTGAAGAAAATTATTTCACGCACTAAAAATGAACACCAAAGTTTTGTTATCCATGATTGGGAAATTCCACTAGTATAATCCGTAATAGCTAAGTGGAATTTTATTAGAAAGAGATATCAAATTGATCCTAACATGTTTTAAATATGGATATGCATGCCTGAAACATGTTGAAGATGTAAAATGATCTAATGATCCAAAAATTTCAACGAGTAGAAAAAATTAAATTCTCAAGCTAACGTGCGGTGGAATATTTACCAGAGCCAAACAACCCACTTTTTTCCTATTTACAAAAAGCGGACCTAACAATCATAGATCATCGTAAATGTTTTGATCCATTAATGATGTGTAATGGCTATCATTTTTGTTAGAAACCACTTTTGGTTTGGGAGTGAACACTCAGTTAAAAATCACTTTTCTGATGATTGCAAAACCTAATATATAAAAAACTAAAAGAGTTTACATCCTTAAAAATGACAGATACTTTTTGGAATTATCTCTCTCAGAATTTTTGCATTTCCAATTATGATGTTCAATTTGTTTTCAAATCCAAAATTTGGTTTTCAATCTCCCTTTTTTCTCGAAAACAAAAAGATAAGGCAAATAAGTCACAACAAAATAAAAATTTGAAGGTTTACATATGCAAAAAATTCAAAACTATAATAAATTTAAGTGAAGAAAATTATTTCACGCACTAAAAATGAACATCAAAGTTTTGTTATCCATGTTTAGGAAATTCCACTAGTACAACCCCTAATAGCTTGGTGGAATTTTATAAGAAAGTGATTTCCAATTGATCCTAACATGTTTTAAATATGGATGTGCATGCAAGAAACATGTAGATGATGCAAATGATGTAATGAACCAAAAATTTCGAGTAGAAAAAATTAAATTCTCAAGTTAACGTGCGGTGGGGTATTTACCAGAGCCAACACAACCCACTTTTTGCGTACTTAGAAAAAATAGACCTAACAATCATAGATCATCGTAAATGTTTTGATCGATTAATGATGGGTAACGGCTATAATTTTTTGTAGAAATGACTTATGATTTGGGAGTGAACACTCATTTAAAAAAGCCTGGCCCCTTTTTTCCGATGATTGCAAAACCTAATATAAAAAAAACTAAAAGAGTTTACAATTCTTATAATTCACAGGTAAGTTTTGGAATTATCTCTCTAAGCATTTGTGCATTTCCATTTGGGATCTTCAATTTTTTTTCAAATCCAAACATGAGATTTCACTCTCCCTTTTTTATTTGTAAACAAAACGATAAGGCAAAAAGATCACAACAAAATGAAAATTTTAGAGTTTATGTGTGCAAAAATCTAAAAATATAATAAATTTAAGTGAAGAAAATTATTTCACACACTAAAAATGAACACCAAAGTTTTATTATCCATGTATGGGAAATACCACTAGTACAACCCCTCAAAGCTACGTGGAATTTTATAAGAAAGAGATTTCTAATTGATCCTAACATATTTTAAATATGGATATGAATGCCTGAAACATGTTGAAGATTCAAATGACCTAATGATCCAAAAATTTCAAGGAGTAGAAAATATTAAATTCTCAACTTAATGTGCGATGGGATATTTACCTTAGCCCAACAAACCACTTTTTGCCTATTTACAAAAAGTGGTCCTAACATTCATAGATCATTGTAAACGTTTGATCGATCAATAATGTGTAACGGCTATAATTCTTTTTAGAAATGAGTTTTGGTTTGGGAGTCAACACTCAGTTAAAAATGCCTCACCCCCCCTTGTCCGAAGATTCCAAAACCTAATAAATAAAAAACTAAAAGAGTTCACAATCCTTAAAACTCACAGATACTTTTTGGAATTATCTCCCTCAGCAGTTGTTCATTTCCATTTTAGATCAATTTTTTTTCAAATCCAAACTTGAGTTTTCACTCTCCCTTATTTCTCATAAACAAAAAGATAAGGCAAATAGATCAAAAATGAAAATTTTAGAGTTTAAGTATACTAAAAATAAAAAACTATAATAAATGTAAGTTAAGAAAATTATTTTATGAACTAAAAATGAATAACAAAGTTTTATTATCCATGTGTGGGAAATTCCACTTGTACAACCCCTAATAGCTTTGTGGAATTTTATAAAGAAAGAGATTTCTAATTGATCCTAACACGTTTCAAATTTGGATATGCATGCCTGAAGCATGTTGAAGATGCAAATAATCTAATGATCCAAGTTTTCAAGGAGTAGAAAAAATTAAATTTTCAAGTTAACGTGCGGTAGGATATTTGCCAGAGCCTAACAACCCACTGTTTGCCAATTTACAAAAATTGGACCTAACATTCATAGATCATCGTAAATGTTTTGATCGATTGATAATGTGTAACGGCTATAATTTTTGTTAGAAATTACTTATGGTTTGGGAGTCAACAATCAGTTAAAATTGCCTCGCTCCCCCTTTTCCCGCGATTGCAAAACCTAATATATAAAAAACTAAAAGAGTTTACAATCCTTAAAAATCACTGATACTTTTTGGAATTATCTCTCTCAGCATTTGTGCATTTCAATTTTGGAACTTCAATTTGTTATCAAATCCAAACTTGAGTTTTCACTCTCCCATTTTTCTCGGACACAAAAAGATAAGGCAAATAGATCACAACAAAATGAAAATTTTAGACTTTATGTATTGAAAAAATAAAAAACTATAATAAAAGTAAGTGAAGAAAATTATTTCACGCACTAAAAATGAACACCAAAGTTTTGTTATCCATCTATGGGAAATTCCACTAGTATAACCCCTAATAGCTTGGTGGAATTTTATAAGAAAGAGATATCAAATTGATGCTAACATGTTTTAAATATGAACATACGTGCCTGAAACATGTTGAAGATGCAAAATGACCTAATGATCTAAAAATTTCATGGAGTAGAAAAAATTAAATTCTGAAGTTAACGCGCGGTGGGATATTTACCAGAGCCAAACAACCCACTTTTTGCCTATTTATAAAAAGTGGACCTAAAAATAATAGATCATCGTAAATGTTTTGATCGATTAATAATGTGTTACAACTATAATTTTTGTTGGAAATGACTTATGGTTTGGGAGTCAACACTCAGTTAAAAATGCCTCGCCCTTCCTTTTCCGATGATTGCAAAACCTAATATATAAAAAAAGTAAAAGAGTTTACATTCCTTAAAATTGACAGATACTTTTTGGAATTATCTCTCTCAGCATTTGTGCATTTCCATTTTGGATGTTCAATTTTTTTTCAAATCCAAACTTGAGTTTTCACTCTCCCTTTTGTCTTGAAAACAAAAAGATAAGGCTAATACATCACAACAAAAAGAAAATTTAAGAGTTTATGTATGCAAAAAATCAACAACTACAATTAATGTAAGTGAAGAAAATTATTTCACGCATTAAAAATGAACACCAAATTTTTGTTATCTAAAAATGAACACTCATTTAAAAATGCCTCACCACCCCTTTTCCGATGATTGCAAAACCTATTGTATAAAAATCTATAGAGTTTACAATCCTTGAAAATCACAGGTACTTTTTGGAATTATATCTCTCTGCATTTGTGCATTTCCATTTTGGATGTTCAATTTTTTTTCTACTGCAAAGTTGATTTTTTACAGTCCCATTTTTCTTGTAAACAAAAAGATAAGGCAAATAGATCATCACAAAAAAAAAATTAGAGTTTATGTATGCAAAAAATCAAAAAATATAATAAATGTAAGTTAAGAATATTATTTCATGCACTAAAAATGAACACCAAAGTTTTGTTATCCATGATGAAAAATTATACTTGTCTGACCCATAGTAGCTTGGTGGAATTTTATAAGAAACATATATCAAATTGATCCTAAAATTTTTAAAATATGGATATGCATGCCTGAAACATGTTGAATATGCAAAATGACCTAATGATCTAAAACTTTCCACAGTAGAAAAAATTAAATTCTCAAGTGAACGTGCGGAGGGATATTTACCTAAGCCAAACATCCCACTTTTTGCCTATATACAAAAAGTGAACCTAACAATCATAGATCATCGTAAATGTTTTGATAGATTAATGATGTGTAATGGCTGTAATTTTTGTTAGAAATGACTTATATTTTGGGAGTCAACACTCAGTTAAAAATGCCTCATCCCCCCTTTTTCGACGATTGCAAAACCTAATATATAAAAAACTAGAAGAGTTTACAATCCTTAAAAATCATAGATACTTTTTGGAATTATCTCTCTCAGCATTTGTGCATTTCCATTTTGGATGTTCAATTTCTTTTCAAATCCAAACTTGAGTTTTCACTCTCCTTTTTTTCTCGTAAACAAAAAGATAAGGCAAAAAGATCACAAAAAAATAAAAAATTTAGAGTTTATGTATGCAAAAAATCAAAACCTACAATAAATGTAACTGAAGAAAATTATTCCACACACTAAAAATGAACACCAAAGTTTTGTTATCTAAAAATGAACACCAAAGTTTTGTTGTCCTTGTTTTGGAAATTCCACTACTACATCCCCTACTAGCATGGTGGACTTTTATAAGAAAGAGATTTCTAATTAATCCTAACATGTTTTAAATATAGATATGCATGCCTACAACATGTTGAAGATGCAAATGACCTAATGATCCAAGTTAACAAGCAGTGGGATATTTACTAGAGCCAAACAACCCAATTTTTGCCTATTCATAAAAAGCAGACCTAACTATCATAGATCACCATAAATTTTTTGATCGATTAATAAAGTGTCACGGCCATAATTTTTGTGAGACATGACTTGTAGTTTGGGAGTCAACACTTAGTTAAAAATGCCTTCCACCGCCCCCCCCCCCCTCTCTGCTGACAATTGCAAAACCTAAAATATAAAAAACTAAAAGAGTTTACAATCCTTAAAAATCACAGATGCTTTTTGGAATTATTTGTCTTTGCATTTGTGCATTTCCATTTTGGATGTTCAATTATTTTTCAAATCCAAACTTGAGTTTTCACTCTCCATATTTTCTCATAAACAAAAAGATAAGGCTCATACATCACAACAAAAAGAAAATTTTAGAGTTTATGTATTGAAAAAATCAACAACTACAATAAATATAAGTGAAGAAAATTATTTCACGCACTAAAAATGAACACCAATGTTTTGTTATCTAAAAATGAACATCATTTAAAAATTCCTCGCCACCCCTTTTTAGATGATTGCAAAACCTATTATATAAAAATCTATAAAGTTTACAATCGTTAAAAATCACAAATACTTTTTGGAATTATATCTGTTGGCATTTGTGCATTTCCATTTTGGATGTTCAATTTTTTTTCTACTCCAGACTTGAATTTTCACTCTCCCATTTTTCTAGTAAACAAAAAGATAAGACAAATATATCACCGAAGAATGAAAATTTTAGAGTTTAAGTATGCAAAAAAGCGAAAATTATAATAAATGTAAGCGAAGAAAATTATTTCATGCACTAAAAATGAACACCAAAGTTTTGTTATCCATGTTTGGGAAATTCTACTAGTACGACCCCAAATAGCTTGGAGGAATTTTGTAAGAAAGAGATTTCTAATTTAAACTAACTTCTTTTAAATATGGATGCATGCCTGAAACATGTTGCAGATGCAAATGACCTAATGATCCAAAAATTTCAAGGAGTAGAAAAAATTAAATTCTCAAGTTAATGTGCGGTGGGATATTTACCGGAGCCAAACAAAACACTTTTTGCCTATTTACAAAAAGCGGACCTAACAATCATAGATCATCATAAATATTTTGATCAATTAATAATGTGTAACGGCTATAATTTTTGTTAGAAATGACTTATGGTTTGGGTGTCAACACTCAGTTAGAAATGCTTCGCCCCCCTTTCCCGATGAATTTAAACCTAATATATAAAAAACTAAAAGAGTTTACAATCCTTAAAAATCACATATACTTTTTGGAATTATCTCTCTCAGCATTTGTGCATTTCCATTTTGGATGTTCAATTTTTTTTTTCAAATCCAAACTTGAGTTTTCGCTGTCCAATTTTTCTTGAAAACAAAAAGATAAGGCAAATAGATATCAACAAAATGAAAATTTTACAGTTTATGTATGCAAAAATCAAAAACTATAATAAAAGTATGTGAAAAAAATTATTTCACGCACTAAAAATGAACACCAAAGTTTTGTTATCCATGTTTGGGAAATTCCACTAGTATAACCCTTCATAGCTTGTTGGAATTTTATAAGAAAGATATTTCTAATTAATCCAAACAAGTTTTAAATATGGATATGCGTGCCTGAAACATGTTGACGATACAAATGACCAAATGATCCAAAAATTTCAAGGAGTATAAAAATTTAAATTCTCAAGTTAACGTTTGGTGGGATATTTAGGAGAGCCAAACAACTCACTTTTTTCCTATTTACAAAAAGAGGACCTTACAATCAATAATCATTGTAAATGTTTTGATCAATTAATGATGTGTAACGGCTATAATTTTTGTTAGAAATGACTTATGGTTAGGCAGTCAACTCTAAGTTAAAAAAATGTCCGCGCGCCCCCCCCCCCCCCCCCCCCCCCCCCCCTTTTTGGTGATTGAAAAACGTAATATAGAAAAAAATAAAATAGTTTACAATCCTTTAAAATCACAGATACTTTTTGGAATTATCTCTCTCAGCATTTGTGCCTTTCCATTATGGATGTTCAATTTTTTTTCAAATCCAAACTCTAGTTTTCACTCTCCCATTTTTCTAGTCAACAAAATGATTAGGCAAATAGATCACAAAATGAAAATTTGAAAGTTTATGTATTGAAAAAATTGAAAACTATAATTAATGTAAGTGAAGAAAACTATTTCACGCACTAAAAATAAATGAACACCAAAGTTTTGTTATCCATGTTTGGGAAATTCCACAAGTACAACCCCTAATAGCTTGGTGGAATTTTATAAGAAAGAGATTTCTAATTGATCCTAACATGTTTTAAATATGGATATGCATGCTTGAAACATGTTGAAGATGCAAATGACCTAATGATACAAAAATTAAGAGGAATAGAAAAAATTAAATTCTAAAGTTAACGTGCGGTGGGATATTTACCAAAGCCAAACAAACCACTTTTTGCCCATTTACAAAAAGCGGACCTAACAATCATAGATCATTGTAAATGTCTTGATGGACTAATGATTTCTAATGGCAATAATTTTCTTTAGAAATGACTTATGGTTTTGGAGTCAACACTCTTTTAAAAATACCTCCCCTAGTACCCCCCCCCCCCCCCCGCCCCCCCCCCCCCCCCCCACCCCCCTTTTCTGATGATTGCAAAACCTAACATATAAAAATCTAAAAGAGTTTACAATTATTTAAATTCATAGATAATTTTTGGAATTATATCTCTCAGATTTTTTGCATTTTATTGTTGGATGTTTAATTTTTTCCAACTCCAAACTTGAATTTTCATTCTCCAATTTTTCTCGTGAACAAAAAGATAAGGCAAATAGATCACAACAAAATGAAAACTTTAAAGTTTATGTATGCAAAAAATCAAAAACTAAAATAAACGTAAGTGAAGAAAATTATTTCACGCACTAATAATGAACACCAAAGTTTCGTTATCAATGTTTGGGAAATTCCACTGGTACAACCCCTAATAGTTTGGTGGAATTTTATAAGAAAGGGATTTCTAATTGATCCTAACATGTTTTAAATATAGATATGCATGCCTAAAACATGTGGAAGATGCAAATGACCTAATGTTCCAAAAATTTTGAGTAGAAAAATTTAAAGTCTCATGTTAACAAGCGGTGGGATATTTAACAGAGATAAACAATACACTTTTTGCCTATTTACAAAAAGCGGACCTAATAATCATAAATCATCGTAAATGTTTTGATCGATTAATGATGTGTAACAACTATAATTTTTGTTAGAAATGACTTATGGTTTGGGAGTCCACACTCAGTTAAAAATGCCTCGCCCCCCCTTTTCCGATGATTGCAAAATCTAATATATAAAATACTAAAAGAGTTTATAATCCTTAAAAATCACAGATACTTTTTGGAATTATATCTCTCAGCATTTGTACTTTTCCATTTTGGATGTTGAATTTTTTTTCAAATCCAAACTTGATTTTCACATTCCCTTTTTCCACGTAAACAAAAAGATACGTCCAATAGATCACAAAAAAATGAAAATTTTATAGTTTATGTATGCAAGAAAAAAAAAAAAACTATAGTGAATGTAAGTGAAGAAAATTATTTGATGCACTAAAAATGAACACCAAAGTTTTGTTATCCATGTTTGGGAAATTCCACTAGTATAACCCCTAAAAGCTTGGTGAAATTTTACAAGAAAGAGATTTCTAATTGATCCTAACATATTTTAAGTATGGAAATGCTTGCCTGAAAAGAGATGAAGATGCAAACGACCTAATGATCCAAAAATTTTAAGGTGTAGAAAAATTTAAATTCTCAGTCAATGTGTTGTGGAGTTCCCAAAGCCAAACAACCCACTTTTTGCCTATTTAAAAAAAGCGGACCTATCAATCATAGATCATCGTAAATGTTTTGATCGATTAATGATGCGTAATGGCTATAATTTTTGTTTGAATTGACGTATGGTTTGGATGTCAACACTCATTTAAAAAAGCCTCGCCCCCCCTTTTCCGATGATTGCAAAACCAAATATATAAAAAACTAAAAGATTTTACAATCCTTAAAAATCACAGATACTTTTTGGAATTATCTCTCTCAGTATTTTTGCATTTCCATTTTGGATGTTCAACTTTTTTTCAAATCCAAACAAGAATTGTCACTCACCCATTTTTCTCGTAAACAAAAAGATAAGGTAAATAGATCACAATAAAATGAAAATTATAAAGTTTATGTATGCAAAAAATGGAAAAGTAAAATAAATGTAAGTGAAGAAAATTATTTCACGCACTAAAAATGAACACCAAAGTTTTGTTATCCATGTTTTGGAAATTCCACTAGTTCAACCCCTAATTTCTTGGCGAAATTTTATAAGAAAGAGATTTCTAATTGATCCTAACATGTTTTAAATATGGATATGCATGCCTGAAACATGTTAAAGATACAAATGACCTAATGATCCACAACTTTCAAGGAGTAGAAAAAGTTAAATTCTCAAGTTAACGTGTGGTGGGATAGTTACCACAGCCAAACAACCCACTTTTTTCCTATTTACAAAAAGTGACCTAACAATCATAGATGATCATAAATGTTTTGATCAATTAATGATGTCATACGGCTATACTTTTTGTTAGAAATGACTTATGGTTTGGGAGTCAACACTCAGTTAGAAATGACTCGCCCCCACTTTTTCGATGATTGCAAAACCTAAGATATAAAAAACTAAAAGAGTTTAAAATCCTTAAAAATCACCGATACTTTTGGAATTATCTCTCTCAGCATTTGTGCATTTCCATTTTGGATGTTCAATTTGTTTTCAAATCCAAACTTGAGTTTTCACTTTGCCATGTTTCTTGTAAACAAAAAGATAAGGCAAATAGATCACAACAAAATGAAAATTTTAGAGTTTATGTATTGGAAAAATAAAAAAACTATAATAAAAGTTAGAGAAGAAAATTATTTCACGCACTAAAAATGAACACCAAATGTTTGTTATCTATATTTTGGAAATTCCACTAGTATAACCCCTAATAGTTTGGCGGAATTTTATAAGAAAAAGATATCAAATTGATCCTAACATATTTTAAATATGGATATGCATGCCTGAAACATGTTGAAGATGTAAAAAGACCTAATGATCTAAAATTTTCAAGTTGTAGAAAAAATTAAATTCTCAAGTTAATGTGCGGTGGGATATTTACCGGAGGCAAACAACCCACTTTTTGCCTATTTACAAAAAGCAAACCTAACAATCATAGGTCATCGTAAATGTTTGATCGATTAATGATATTTAAAGGCTATAATTTTTGTTAGAAATGTCTAATGGTCTGGGAGTCAACACTCAGTTAAAAATGCCTCGTCCCCCATTTTTCGACGATTGCAAAACCTAATAAATAAAAAACTCAAAGTGTTTACATTCCTTAAAAATCATAGATATTTTTTGGAATTATCACTCTCAGAATTTGTGCATTTGCATTCTGGATGTTCAATTTTTTTTCAAATCCAAACTTGAGTTTTCACTCACCCATTTTCTCGTAAACAAAAAGATATGGCAGAAAAATCACAACGAAATGAAAATTTTAGAGTTTATGTATGTAAAAAATCAACAACGACAATAAATGTAAGTGAGGAAAATTATTTCACGCACTAAAAATGAACACTAAAATTTTGTTATCCATGTTTTGGAAATTCCACTAGTACATCCCCTTGTAGCTTGGTGGAATTTTATAAGAAAGTCATATCTAGTTGATCCTAACATGTTTTAAATATGGATATGCATGCCTAAAACATGTTGAAGATGCAAATGACCTAATGATACAAAATTTTCAAGGAGTAGAAAAAATTAAATTCTCAAGTTAACGAACAGTGGGATATTTACTAGAGCCAACCAACCCACTTTTTGTAAATACTTTTTGCCTATTTACAAAAAGTGGACCTAAATTTCATAGATCATCGTAAATGTTTTGATCGATTGATGATGTGTAACAGCTATAATGTTTTTTAGAAATGGCATATGGTTTGGGAGTCAACACTCATTTAAAAATTCCTCGCCCACCCTTTTCCGATGATTATGAAACCTAATATATAAAAAACTAAAAGATTTTAAAATCCTTAAAAATCACAGATATTTTTTGGAATTATCTCTCTCAGCATTTGTGCATTTCCATTTTGGATGTTAAATTTTTTTTCAAATCCAAACTTGAGGTTTCACTCTCCCTTTTTTCTCGTAAAAAAAATAGATATGGCTAATACATCATACAAAAAGATATTTTTGTGTTTATGTATTAAAAAATCAACAACTACAATAAATGTAAGTGAAGAAAATTATTTCACGCACTAAAAAGGAAGACCAAGGTTATGTTATCTAAAAATGAACATCAAACTTTTGTTATCTATGTTTGGGAAATTCCATTAGTATAACCCCTAATAGCTTGGTGGAAGTTTATAAGAAAGAGATATCTAATTGATCCTAACATGTTTTAAATATGGGATATGCATGCCTGAAATAGGTTGAAGATGCAAATGACCTAATGATCCAATATATCAAAGCGTAGAAAAAATTAAATTCTATAGTTAACATGCGGTAGGATATTTACCAAAGCCAAACAACCCACTGTATGTCAATTGACAAAAAACAGACCTAACAATCATAGTTCATCATAAATGTTTTGATTGATTAATGATGTGTAACAGCTATAATTTTTCTTAGAAATATCTTATGGTTTGGGAGTCAACACTCATTTAAAAATGCCTCACCCCCCGTTTTCCGATGATTGTAAAACCTAATATATAAAAATATAAAAGAGTTTACAATCCTTAAAAATCACAGATGCGTTTTGGAATTATCTTTCTCAGCATTTGTGCATTTCTCTTTTGGTTGTTCAATTTTTTTTCAACTCCAAACTAGAATTTTCACTCTCCCATTTTTCTCGTAAACAAAAAGATAAGGCAAATTGATCACAACAAAATGAAAATTTTAGAGTTTATGTTTATTAAAAATAAAAACTATAATAAATGTAAGTGAATAAAATTATTTCATGCACTACAAATGAACACCAAAGTATTGTTATACATGTTTGGGAAATTCCACTAGTACAACCCCTAATTGCTTGGAGGAATTTTAGAAGGAAGAGATTTCTAATTGATCCTTACATGTTTTAAAATTGGATATGCATGCCTGAAACATGTTGAAGATGCAAACGACCTAATGATCCAAAAATTTAAAGGAGCAGAAAAAATTAAATTCTCAAGTTAATGTGTTGTGGGATAGTTACCAGTGCCAAACAACCCACTTTTTGCCTATTTACAAAAAGCAGACCTATCAATCATAAATCATCGTAAATGTTTTCATTGATTAATGAGATTTAGCGGCTATAATTTTTTATAGAAATAACTTATGGTGTGGGAGTCAACATTTAGTTAAAAATGCCTCGCCCCCCATTTTTTGATGATTGCAAAACTTAATATGTAAAAAACTAAAAGTGTTTACAATCCTTAAAAATCACAGATAATTTTTGGATGTATCTCTCTATACATTTGTGCCTTTCCATGTTGGATGTTCAAAAATTTTCAAATCCAAACTTGAGTTTTCACTCTCCCTTTTTTCTCGAAAACAAAAAGATAAGGCAAATAGAACATGAAAAAATGAAAATTTTAGAGTTTATGTATGTAAAATATTGAAAAATATAAAAAAAGTAAGTGAAGAAAATTATTTCACGCACAAAAAATGAACACCAAAGTTTTTTTGTCCATGTTTGGGAAATTCCACTATAATAACCCCCCTAATAGCTTGTGGAATTTTATAAGAAAGATATATCAAATTGATCCTAACATGTTTTAAATATGGATATGAGTGCCTAAAACATGTTGAAGATCCAAAATGAACTAATGATCCAAAATTTCAAGGAGTAGAAAAAATTAAATTATTAAGTTAACGTGCGGTGGGATATATACCAGAGCCAAACAACCCACTTTTTGTCTATTTACAAAAAGTAGACCTAACAATCATAGATCATCCTAAATGTTTTGATTGATTAATGATGTGTAATGGCTATAACGTTTTATAGAAATGACTTATGGTTTGGGAGTCCACACTTAGTTAAACATACCTCACCCCCCGTTTTTCGATGATTGTAAAACCTAATATATAAAAATATAAAAGAGTTTACAATCCTTAAAAATCACAGATGCTTTTTGGAATTATCTCTCTCAGCATTTGTGCATTTCTATTTTGGTTGTTCAATTTTTTTTCAACTCCAAACTAGAATTTTCACTCTCCCATTTTTCTCGTAAACAAAAAGATAAGGCAAATTGATCACAACAAAATGAAAATTTTAGAGTTTATGTTTATTAAAAATAAAAACTATAATAAATGTAAGTGAATAAAATTATTTCATGCACTACAAATGAACACCAAAGTATTGTTATACATGTTTGGGAAATTCCACTAGTACAACCCCTAATTGCTTGGAGGAATTTTAGAAGGAAGAGATTTCTAATTGATCCTTACATGTTTTAAAATTGGATATGCAAGCCTGAAACATGTTGAAGATGCAAACGACCTAATGATCCAAAAATTTAAAGGAGCAGAAAAAATTAAATTCTCAAGTTAATGTGTTGTGGGATAGTTACCAGTGCCAAACAACCCACTTTTTGCTTATTTACAAAAAGCAGACCTATCAATCATAAATCATCGTAAATGTTTTCATTGATTAATGAGATTTAGCGGCTATAATTTTTTATAGAAATGACTTATGGTGTGGGAGTCAACATTTAGTTAAAAATGCCTCGCCCCCCATTTTTTGATGATTGCAAAACTTAATATATAAAAAACTAAAAGTGTTTATAATCCTTAAAAATCACAGATAATTTTTGGATGTATCTCTCTATACATTTGTGCCTTTCCATGTTGGATGTTCAAAATTTTTCAAATCCAAACTTGAGTTTTCACTCTCCCTTTTTTCTCGAAAACAAAAAGATAAGGCAAATAGAACATGAAAAAATGAAAATTTTAGAGTTTATGTATGTAAAAAATTGAAAACTATACTTTTCAGAATTATCACTCTCAACATTTGTGCATGTCCAGTTTGGATGTTCAATTTTTTTTCAAATCCAAACTTTGGTTTTCACACTCCCATTTTTTCTCGTATACAAAAAGATAAGGCAAATAGATCAAAACAAAAAGAAAATTTTAGAGTTTATGTTTTCGAAAATTTGAAAACTATAATAAATGTAAGTGAAGAAAATTATTTCATGCACTAAAAATGAACACCAAAGTTTTGTTATCCATGTTTGGGAAATTCCACTAGTACAAACTCTAATAGCTATGTGGAATTTTATAAGAAAGAGATTTTTAATATATCCTAACTTGTTTTAAATACGGATATGAATGCATTAAACATGTTGATGACGCAAATGACCTAATGATCCAAAATTTTCAAGGAGTAGAAAAACTTAAATTCTCAAGTTAACGTGCGGTGGGATATTTACAAGAGCCAAACAATCAACTTTTTGACTATTTAAAAAAAGTGGACCTAACAACCATAGGTATTCGTAAATGTTTTGATCGATTAATTATGTGTAACGGCTATAATTTTTCTTAGAAATGACTTATGGTATGGGAGTCAACACTCATTTAAATAAGCCTCGCCCCTCCTTTTCTGACGTTTGCAAAACCTAATATATAAATAAATAAAAGAGTTTAAAATCCTTAAAAATCACAGATACTTTTTGGAATTAACTCTCAAAGCATTTTTGCATTTCTATTTTGGATGTTCAATTTTTTTTCAAATCCAAACTTGAGTTTTCACTCTCCCTCTTTTCTCAAAAACTAAAACATAAGGCAAATAGATCACAAAAAAATGAAAATTTCAAAGTTTATGTATGCAAAAAATCGAAAACTATAATAAATGTAAGTGAAGAAAATTATTTCACGTTCTAAAAAACAACACCAAAAATTTATTATCCATGTTTGTGAAATTCCACTAGTACAACCACTAATTGCTTGGTGGAATTTTATAAGAAAGAGATTTCTAATTGATCCTAACATGTTTTAAATATGGATATGCATTCCTGAAACATGTTGAAGATGCAAATGACCTATTGATCAAAAAATTTCTACGATAAGAAAAAATTAAATTCTCAAGTTAACGTGCGGTGGGATATTTTACCAGAGCCAAACAACCCAATTTTTGCCTATTTAAAAAAAGTGGACCTAACATTCATAGATCATCTTAAATGTTTTGATCGATTAATGATGTGTAACGGCTATAATATTTGTTGGAAATGACTTACGGTTTGGGAGTCAACAGTCAGTTAAAAAAGCTTCGCCCCTCCTTTTTCGACGATTGCAAAACCTAATATATAAAAAACTAAATGAGATTACAATCCTTAAGAATCTTGGATACTTTTTGGAATTATCTCTCTCAGCATTTGTGCATTTCCATTTTGGATGTTCAATTTTTTTTCAAATCCAAACATGAGTTTTCACTCTCCCTTTTTTCTTGTAAACAAAAATATAAGGCAAATACATCACAACGAAAGGAAAATTTTAGAGTTTCTGTACGCAAAAAATCAAAAAATACAATAAATGTAAGTGAAGAATATTATTTCATGCACTAAAAATGAACACCAAAGTTTTGTTATCCATGTTTTGGAAATTCCACTAGTACATCCCCTAATAGCTTGGTGGAATTTTATAAGAAAGAGATTTCTAATTGATCCTAACATGTTTTAAATATGGATATACATGACTGAAGCATGTTGAAGATACAAATGATTTAATGATACAAAATTTTCAAGGAGTAGAAAAAATTAAATTCTCAAGTTAACGTGCGGTGGGATATTTACCAGAGGAAAACAACCCACTTTTTGCCTAGTTACAAAAAACGGACCTAACAATCATAGATCACCATAAATGTTTTGATCGATTAATGATGTGTCACGGTATAATTTTTGTTAGAACTAACTTATGGTTTGGGAGTCAACACTTAGTTAAAAATGCCTTGCCCCCCCTTTGTCGTCGATTGCAAAACCTAATATATAAAAAACTAAAAGAGTTTAGAATCCTTAAAAATCACAGATACTTTTTGGAATTATCTCTCTCAGCATTTGTGCATTTCCATTTTGGATGTTCAATTTTTTTGAAATCCAAACTTGAGTTTTCACACTCCCTTTTTTCTCGAAAACAAAAAGATAAGGAAAATAGATCACAACAAAATGAAAATTTTAGAGTTTATGTATGCAAAAAATCAAAAATTATTATAAAAGTAAGTGAATAAAATTATTTCACACACTAAAAATGAACACCATAGTTTTGTTATCCCTGTTTGGGAAATTCCAATAGTATAACCCATAATAGCTTGGTGGACTTTTATAAGAAAGAGATATCAAATTGATCCTAACATGTTTCAAATATGGATATGCATGCCTGAAACATGTTGATGATCCTAACATGTTTCAAATATGGATATGCGTGTCTGAATCATTTTGAAGACGCAAAATGACCTAATGATCCAAAAATTTCAAGTAAAAAATATTAAATTCTCAAGTAAACATGTGGTGGGATATTTAACAGAGCCAAACAACCCACGTTTTCTCTATTTATAAAAAGCCTAGATCATCGTAAATGTTTTGATCGATTAATGATGTGTAACGGCTATAATTTTGGGAGTCAACACTCGGTTAAGAATGCCTCGCCCCCCCCTTTTCTGATGATTGCAAAACCTAATATATAAAAAACAAAAAGAGTTTACAATCCTTAAAAATCACCGATACTGTTTGGAATTATATCTCTCAACATTTGTGCTTTTCCAGTTTGGATGTTCAATTTTTTTTCAAATCCAAACTTTGGTTTTCACTCTCCCATTTTTCTTGCAAACAAAAAGATAAGGCAAAAAGATCATACCAAAAAAAGAATTTTAGAGTTTATGTTTGCAAAAAATTTAAAACTATAATAAATTTAAGTGAAGAAATTTTTTTCACGCACTAAAAATGAACACCAAAGTTTTGTTATCCATGTTTGGGAAATTCCACTAGTACAAACTCTAATTGCTATGTGGAATTTTATAAGAAAGATATTTTTAATATATCCTAACTTGTTTTAAATATGAATATGAATGCATGAAACATGTTGATGATGCAAATGACCTAATGATCCAAAAATTGCGAGTTAAAATCTTAAATTCTCAAGTTAACGTGTGTTGGGATATTTACTAGAGGCAAACAATCCACGTTTTGCCTATTTAAAAAAAGTGCACCTAACAATCAATGGTCATCGAAAATTTTTTGATCGATTAATGATGTGTACCGGCTAGTAGTTTTGTTAGAAATGACTTATGGTTTGGGAGTCAACACTCATTTAAAAAAGCCTCGCCCACCCCCTCCCCCTTTTTCGACGTTTGCAAAACCTAATATATAAAAAACTGAAAGAGTTTAAAATACGTAAAAACCACAGATAATTTTTGGAATTATCGTTCAAAGCATTTTTGCATTTCCATTTTGGATGTTCAATTTTTTTTCAAATCCAAACTTGACTTTTCATTCTCCCTTTTTTCTCTAAAAATGAAAGATAAGGCAAATAGATCACAACAAAATGAAAGTTTTCTAGTTTATGTATGCAAAAAATCAAAAACTATGATAAATGTAAGTGAAGAAAATTGAAAAAGAAAACGAAAGTTTTATTATCCATATTTGTGAAATTCGACTAGTACAAGCCCTAATTGCTTGGTGGAATTTTATAAGAAAGAGATTTATAATTGATCCTAACATGTTTTAAATATGGATATGCATGTCTAAAACATGTTGAAGATGCAAATGACCTAATCATCCAAAAATTTCAAGGATAAGAAAAACTTAAATTCTCATGTTAACGTGCGGTGGGATATTTTACCAGAGCCAAACAACCCAATTTTTGCCTATTAAAAAAAAAGCGGACCTAACATTCATAGATCATCATAAATTTTATGATCTATTAATGATGTGTAATGGCTATAACATTTGTTGGAAATGATTTACGGTTTGGGAGTCAACACTCAGTTAAAAATGCTTCGCCCCTCCTTTTTTGACGATTGCAAAACCTAATATATAAAAAACTAAATGAGTTTACAATCCTTAAAAATCTCAGCTACTTTTTGGAATTATATCTCTTAGAATTTTTGCATTTCCATTTTGGATATTCAATTTTTTTTCAAATCCAAACATGAGTTTTCACTCTCCCTTTTTTCTCGTAAACAAAAAGATTAGTCAAAAAGATCACAACAAAATGAAAATTTTAGAGTTTATGTATTGAAAAAGTAAAAAACAATAATAATTGTAAGTGAAGAAAATTATTTCACGCACTAAAAATGAACACAAAAGTTTTGTTTTCCATGTTTGGGAAATTCCACTAGTATAATCCCTAATAGCTTGGTGGAATTTTATAAGAAAGAGATATCAAATTGATCCTAACATGTTTTAAATATGGATATGCGTGCCTAAAACATGTTGTAGATGCAAAATGACATAATGATCTAAAAATTTCAAGCAGTAGAAAAATTTAAATTCTCAAGTTAACGTGCAGAGGGATATTTACCTGCGCCAAACAACCCACTTTTTGCCTATTTACAAAAAGTGGACCTAACAATCATAGATCATTGTAAATGTTTTGATCTATTAATGATGTGTAATTCCTATAAGTTTTTTCATAAATGACTTATGGTTTGGGAGTCAACACTCAGTTAAAAATGCCACACCTACACCCCCCCCCCCCCCCCCCCCCCCCCCCTCCCCCCCTTCTTCGACGATTGCAAAACCTTTTATTTAAAAAACAAAAAGAGTTTACAATCCTTAAAAATCACAGATACTTTTTGGAATTATCTCTCTCAGCATTTTTGCATTTCTATTTTGGATTTTTAATTTTTTTTCAAATCCAAACTTGCGTTTTAACTCTCCTTTTTTTCTCGTAAACAAAAAGATCACAACAAAATGAAAATTTTAGAGTTTCTGTATGCAAAAAATCAACAACTACAATAATTGTAAGTGAAGAAAATTATTTCATGCACTAAAAATGAACACCAAAGTTTTTTTATCTAAAAGTGAACAACAAAGTTTTGTTATCCATGTTTTGGAAATTCCACTAGTACATCCCTTAATAGCTTGGTGGAATTTTATAAGAAAGAGATTTCTAATTGATCCTAAAATGTTTTAAATAAGGATATGTATGCCTAAAACATGTTGAAAATGCAAATGACCTAATGATCAAAAAATTTCAAGGAGAAGAAAAAATCAAATTCTCAAGTAAACGTGCAGTGGGATATTTTACCAGAGCCAAACAACACACTTTTTGCCTATTCACAAACAGTGGACCAAACAATCATAGATTATCATAAATGTTTTGATCGATTAATGATGTGTCACGGCTATAATTTTTGTTAGAAATGACGTATGGTTATGGAGTCAAC
Organism: Aristolochia californica; assembly: GCF_029961685.1. Taxonomy (NCBI): domain Eukaryota; kingdom Viridiplantae; phylum Streptophyta; class Magnoliopsida; order Piperales; family Aristolochiaceae; genus Aristolochia; species Aristolochia californica. The sequence continues at coordinate 8,485,569 of NW_027181826.1, read as the reverse complement.
ACTCTGTTAAAAATGCCACCCCCCCCCCCTTTTCAGACGATTGCAAAACATAATATATAAAAAACTAAAAGAGTTAACAATCCTTAAAAATCATAGAAAGTTTTTGGAATTATCTCTCTCATCATTTGTACATTTCCATTTTGTATGTTCAATTTTTTTTTCGAATCTAAACATGATTTTTCACTCTCTCTTTTTTCTCGTAAACAAAAAGATAAGGCAAATACATCACAACAAAAGGAAAATTTTAGAGTTTACGTATGCAAAAAACCAACAACTACAATAAATGTAAGTGAAGAAAATTATTTCACGAACTAAAAATGAATACCAAAGTTTTTTTTATCTAAAAGTGAACAACAAAGTTTTGTTATCCATGTTTTGGAAATTCGACTAGTACATCCCCTAATAGCTTGGTAGAATTTTATAAGAAAGAGATTTCTAATTGATGCTAACATGTTTTAAATATGGATATGTATGCCTAAAACATGTTGAAGAAGCAAATGACCTAATAATCCAAAAATTTCAAGGAGAAGAAAAAATTAAATTCTCTAGTAAACGTCCGGAGGGATATTTTACCAGAGCCAAACAATCCACTTTTTTCCTATTTAAAAAAATCAGACCAAACAATCATAGATCATCTTAAATGTTTTGATCAATTAATGATGTGTCACGGCTATAATTTTTTTTAGAAAAGTCGTATGGTTATGGAGTCAACACTCAGTTAAAAATGCTTCGCCCCTCCTTTTCCGACGATTGCAAAACCTAATACATAAAAAACTAAATGATTTTAAAATATTAAAAATCTCAGATACCTTTTGGAATTATCTCTCTTAGCATTTTTGCATTTCTATTTTGGATGTCCAATTTTTTTTCAAATACAAACATGAGTTTTCACTCACCCTTATTTCTCGTACACAAAAAGATTAGTCAAAAAGATCACAACAAAATGAAAATTTTAGAGTTTATGTATTGAAAAAATAAAAAACAACAATAAATGTAAGTGAAGAAAATTATTTCACGCACTAAAAATGAACACCAAAGTTTTGTTTTCCATGTTTGGGAAATTCCACTAGTATACCGAATAGCTTGGTGGAATTTTATAAGAAAGAGATATCAAATTGATCCTAACATGTTTTAAATATGGATATGCGTGTCTAAAATATGTTGAAGATGCAAAATGACCTAATGATCTAAAAAATTTAATTCTCAAATTAACGTGCAGAGGGATATTTACCTGAGCAAAACCACCCACTTTTTGCCTATTTACAAAAAGCAGACCTAACAATTATAGATCATTGTAAATGTTTTGATCTATTAATGATGTGTAATGGCTATAATTTTTTTTTGAATTGACTTATGGTTTGGGAGTCAACACTCAGTTAAAAATGCCTTACCCAAACACCCCCCCCCCCCCCCCCCCCCCCCCCCCCCCCCCTCCCTCTGCTTTGACGATTGCAAAACTGAATATATGAAAAACAAAAAGAGATAACAATACTTAAAAATCACAGATAGTTTTTGGAATTATCTCTCTCACCTTGTTTGCATTTCCATTTTGGATTTTCAATTTTTTTTCTAATCCAAACTTGTGTTTTAACTCTCCTTTTTTTCTCGTAAACAAAAAGATCACGACAAAATGAAAATTTTAGAGTTTATGTATGAAAAAAATCAACCACTACAATAAATGTAAGTGAAGAAAATTATTTCACTCACTAAAAATGAACACCAAAGATTTTTTTTCTAAAAGTGAACAACAAAGTTTTGTTATCCTTGTTTTGGAAATTCCACTAGTACATCCCCTAATAGCTTGGTGGAATTTTATATTAAAGAGATTTCTAATTGATCCTAACATGTTTTAAATATGGATATGTATGCCTAAAACATGTTGAAGATGTAAATGACCTAATGATCAAAGAATTTCAAGGAGAAGAAAAAATTAAATTCTCAAGAAAATGTGCGGAGGGATATTTTACCAAGCCAAACAACCCACTTTTTGCATATTTAAAAAATTGGAACAAAAAATCATAGATGATCGTAAATATTTTGATCGAATAATGATGTGTCACTGCTATAATTTTTGTTAGAAATGATGTATGGTTATGGAGCCAACACTCAGTTAAAAATGCCTTCGCACCCACCCCCCCCCCCCCCCCCTTTTCCGACGATTGCAAAACCTAATATATAAAAAACTAAAAGAGTTTACAATCCTTAAAAATCACAGAAATTTTTTGGAATTATCTCTCTCATCATATGTGCATTTCCATTTTGGATGTTAGATTTTTTTTCGAATCCAAACATGAGTTTTCACTCTCTCTTTTTTCTCGTAAACAAAAAGACAAGGCAAATACATCACAACAAAAGAAAATTTTTAGAGTTTATGTATGCAAAAAATCAAAAACTACAGTAAATGTAAGTGAAGAAAATTATTTCACGCATTAAAATGAACAACAAAGTTTTGTTATCCATGTTTGGGAAATTCCACTAGTACAACCCTTAATAACTAGGTGCAATTTTATAAGAAAGAGATTTCTAATTGATCCTAACATGATTTAAATATGGATATGTATGTCCGAAACATGTTGAAGATGCAAATGACCTAATAATCCAAAAATTTCAAAGTGTAGAAAAAATTAAATTCTCAAGTTAACATGGGGTGGGATAGTTACCAGAGCCAAACAACCCAATTTTTGCCTATTAACAAAAAGCGGAGCTATCAATCAGAGATCATCGTAAATTTTTTGATCGATTAATTAAGTGGAACGACTATACTTTTTGTTAGAAATGAGTTATGGTTTGCGAGTCAACACTCAGTTAAAAATGCCTCGCCCCCCCTTTTCAAACGATTGCAAAACCTAGTATATAAAAAACTAAAAGTGTTTACAATCCTTTAAAATCACAGAAACATTTTTGAATTATCACTCTTACCATTTGTGCATTTCAATTTTGGATGTTCAATTTTTTTTCAAATCATAATTTGAGTTTTCACTCTACCTTTTTTCTCTTAAACAAAAAGATAAGGCAAATAGATCACAACAAAATGATAATTTTAGTGTTTATGTATGCAAAAAATCAAAAACTACAATAAATGAAAGAGAAGAAAATTATTTCTTGCACTAAAAATGAACACCAAAGTTTTTTTATCCATGTTTGGGAAATTCCACTAGTACAACCCCTAATAGCTTGGTGGAATTTTATAAGAAAGAGATTTATAATTGATCCTAACATGTTTTAAATATAGATATGTATGCATGAAACATGTTGAAGATGTAAATGAGCTAATGATACAAAAATTTTAAGGTGTAGAAAAAATTAAATTCTCAAGTTAACGTGCTGTGGGATATTTACTACAGCCAAACAACCCAATTTTTGCCTATTTATAGAAAGCGGACCTAACAGTCATAGATCATCGTAAATATTTTGATCGATTAATGATGTGTAATGGCTATAATTTTTGTTAGAAATGAGTTGTGGTTTACTTAGTTACAATTGCCTTGCCCCCAATTTTTCGATGATAGAAAAACTTAATATATAAAAAACTGAAAGTGTTTACAATCCTTAAAAATTGTAGATACTTTTTGGAATTATCACTCTCAGAATTTGTGCATTTCAATTTTGGATGTTCAATTTTTTTTCAAATCCAAACTTGAGAATTTCACTCTCCTATTTCATCGATTAATGATGTGTAATGGCTATAATTTTTGTTAAAAAAAGACTTATGGCTTGGGAGTCAACATTCAGTTAAAAATGCCTCGCCCCCCCTTTTTCGATGATTGCAAAACCTAATATATAAAAAACTAAAAGAGTTTAAAATACTTAAAAATTATAGATACTTTATGGAATTATCTCTCTCAGCATTTGTGCATTTCAATTTTGGATGTTCAATTTTTTTTCAAATTCAAACTTGAAATTTGACTCTCCTATTTTTCTCGAAAACAAAAAGATAAGGCAAATAGATCACAACAAAATGAAAATTTTAGAGTTTATGTATTCAAAAAATTAAAAACTACAATAAAAGTAAGTGAAAAAAATTATTTCACGCACTTAAAATGAACACCAAAGTTTGTTTATCCATGTTTGGGAAATTCCACTAGTATAACCCCTAATAGCTTGGTGGAATTTTATAAGAAAGTTATATCAAATTGATCATAACATGTTTCAAATATGGAAAGGTGAGTTTGAAACTTGTGGAAGATGCAAAATGACCTAATGATCTAAAAAATTCAAGGAGTAGAAAAAGTTAATTTCTCAAGTTAACGTGCGGTGGGATATTTACCAGTGCCAAACAACATTTTTGCCTATTTACAAAAAGCGGACCTAACAATCATAGATCATCATAAATTTTTTGATCGATTAATGATGTCTAATGGCTACAATATTTTTTAGAAATGACTTATGGTTTGGGAGTCAACACTATGTCAAAAATGCCTCGCCCCCCTTTTCCGACGATTGCAAAACTTAATATATAAAAAACTAAAAGAGTTTACAATCCTTAAATATCATATATACTTCTTGGAATTATATCTCTTACAATTGTGCATTTCCATTTTGGATGTTCAATTTTTTTTTCAAATCCAAACTTGTGTTTTCACTCTCCCATTTTTCTCGTAAACAAAAAGATAAGGCAAAAAGATCACAAAAAATTGACAATTTTAGAGTTTATGTATGCAAAAAATCAACAACTACAATAAATGTAAATGAAGAAAATTATTTGACGCACTAAAAATGAATACCAAAGTTTTGTTATCTAAAAAAGCACACAAAAGTTTTGTTATCCATGTTTTGGAAATTCCACTAGTACATCCCCTAATAGCTTGGTGGAATTTTATAAGAAAGCGATTTCTAATTGATCCTAACATGTTTTAAATATGGATATGCATGCCTAAAACATGTTGAAGATGCAAATGACCTAATGATACAAAATTTTCAAGGCGAAGAAAAAATTAAATTCTCAAGTTAACGTGTGGTGGGATATTTACCGGAGCCAAACAACCCCCTTTTTGCCTATTTACAAAAAATGGACATAACAATCATAGATCATCGTAAGTGTTTTGATCCATTAATGATGTGTCACTACTATAATTTTTGTTAGAAATGACTTATGGTTTGGGAGTCAACACTCTGTTAAAAATGCCTCGGTCCCCCTTTTTAGACGATTGCAAAACCTAATATTTAAACAACAAGAAGAGTTTAAAATCTTTAAAAACCACAGAAACTTTTTGGAATTATCTCTCTCAGCATTAGTGCATTTCCATTTTGGATGTTCAATTTTTTTTCAAATCCAAATTTGAGTTTTCACTCTTCCTTTTTTCTCGTAAACAAAACGCTAAGGCAAATAGATCATAATAAAATGAAAGTTTTAGAGTTTATGTATGCAAAAAATCAAAAACTACAATAAATGTAAGTGAAGAAAATTATTTCATGCACAAAAATGAACACCAAAGTTTTGTTATCCCTGTTTGGGAAATTCCACTAGTACAACCCTTAATTGAAGATGCAAATGACCTAATGATACAAAAATTTCAAAATGCAGGAAAAATTAATTTGTCAACTTAACGTGTGTTGGGATATTTACTAGTGCATAACAACCAAATTTTTGCCTATTTACAAAAAGTGTTCCTAACAATCATAGATTATCGTAAATGTTTTGATCGATTAATGATGTGTAATGGCTATAATTTTTGTTAGAAATAACTTAAGGTTTGGGAGTCAACACACATTTAAAAATGCCACGCCATATTTTTTCGATGATTGCAAAACCAAATATATAAAAATCTAAAAGAGTTTACAATCCTAAAAAATCACAGATACTTTTTGGAATTATATCTCTCAGCATTTGTTCATTTCCATTTTGGAAGTTCAATTTTTTTTCAAGTCCAAACTTGAATTTCACTCTCCCATTTTTTTTGTAAACAAAATGATAAGATAAATAGATCACTACAAATGAAAATTTTTGAGTTTAAGTATGCAAAAAAAAAAACTATAATAAATGTAAGTGAAGAAAATTATTTCACGCACTAAAAATGAACACCAAAGTTTTGTTATCCATGTTTGGGAAATTTCACTTGTACAACCCCTAATAGCTTGGTGGAATTTTGTAATGAAGAGATTTCTCATTGATCCAAACATGTTTTAAATATGGATATGCATGTGTGAAACAGGTTGAAGATGCAAAAAACCTTATTATCCAAAAAATTTTGAGAAGAAAAAATTAAATAGTCATGTTAATGTGCAGTGAGATATTTGCCAGAGTCAAACAACCCACTTTTTGCCTATTTACAAAAAGCGGACCTATCAATCATAGATCATCATAAATGTTTTGATCGATTAATGATGTGTAACTTCTATAATTTTTGTTATAAATGACTTATGGTTTGGGAGTGAACACTCGGTTAAAAATATCAGCGCGCCCACCCCCCCCCCCCCCCCCCCCCCTTTTTTGATGATTGTAAAACCAAATATATAAAAAGCTCAAAGAGTTTACAATCATTTAAAATCACAGAATTATCTCTATTAGCATTTGTGCATTTCAATTTTGGATGTTCAATTTTTTTTCAAATCCAAACTTGAGTTTTCACTCTCCCATTTTTCTCAAAAGCAAAAAGATAAGACAAATAGATGACAACAAAATGAAAATTTTAAAGTTTATGTAGGCAAAAAATTTAAAACTATACTAAAAGTAAGTGATGAAAATTATTTCACGCACTAAAAATGAACACAAAAGTTTTGTTACCCATGTTTGGGAAATTCCACTAGTATAACCCCTAATAGCTTGGTGGAGTTTTATAAGAAAGAGATTTCAAATTGATCCTAACATGTTTTAAATATGGATATGCGTGCCTGAAGCATGTTGAAGATGCAAAATGACCTAATGATCCAAAATTTTCAAGGAGTAGAAAAAATTAAATTCTCAAGTTAACGTGCGGTGGTATATTTACCAGAGCCAAACAACCAACTTTTTGCCTATTTACAAAAAGCGGACATAACAATCATAGATCATCGTAAATGTTTTGATCGATAAATGATGTGTAACGGGTATAAATTTTGTTAGAAATATATTAAGATTTTGGAGTCAACACTCATTTAAAAATACCTCACCCCCCCTTTTCCGATGATTTCAAAACCTAATATATAAAAATCTAAAAGAGTTTACAATACTTAAAAATCAAAGATACTTTTTAGAATTATATCTCTCAGCATTTGTGCATTTCCATTTTGGATGTTCAATTTTTTTTCAACTCCAAACTTGAATTTTCAGTCTCCCATTTTTCTCGTAAACAAAAAGATAAGGCAAATAGATAGCAAAACAAATAAAATTTTTTGTTGATGTATGCAAAAAATTGAAAACTATAATAAATGTAAGTAAAGAAAATTGTTTCACGCACTAAAAATGAACACCAAAGTTATGTTATCCATATTTGGCAAATTCCACTAGTACAACCCCTAATAGCTTGGAGGAATTTTATAAGAAAGAGATTTCAAATTGATCATAACATGTTTTAAATATGGATATACGTGCTTAAAACATGTTGAAGATGCAAAATGACCTAATGATCCAAAAATTTTGAGTAGAAAAAAATAAATTCTGAAGTTAAAGTGCGGTGGTATGTTTATAAGAGCCAAAAAACACACTTTTTGCCTATTTACAAAAAGCGGACATGACAATCATAGATCATCGTAAATGTTTTGATCGATTAATGATGTGTAACGAGTAAAATTTCTGTTTGAAATGACTTAAGGTTTGGGAGTCAACACTCATTTAAATATGCCTCGCCCCCCCTTTTTTGATGATTTCAAAACCTAATATATAAAAATCAAAAAGAGTTTACTATACTTAAAAATCAAAGATACTTTTAAGATTTCTTTCTCTCAGCATTTGTGCATTTCTGTATTGGATATTCAATTTTTTTTCAACTCCAAACTTGAATTTTTGCTCTCCCATTTTTTTCGTAAACAAAAAGATAACACAAATAGAATATAACAAAATGAAAAATTTTAGTTAATGAATGCAAAAAATTAAAAACTATAATAAAATTAAGTGAAGAAAATTATTTTTTATGATATCCATGTTTGGCAAATTCCACTAGTACAACCCCTAATAGCTTGTTAGAATTTTTTAAAAGAAAGAGATTTCAAATCAATCCAAACATGTTTTAAATATGGATATGCGTGCTTGAAACATGTTGAAGATGCAAAATGACCAAATGATCCAAAAAATTTCAAGGAGTAGAAAAAATTATATTTTCAAGTTAACGTACGGTGGGATAATTACCAGAGCCAAACAACACACTCTTTGCCTATTTACAAAAAGCGGACCTAACAATCATAGATCATCGTAAATGTTTTGATCGATTAATGATGTGTAACGGTTATAATTTTTGTTAGAAATGACTTATGGTTTGGGAGTCTAACATATAAAAAACTAAAAGAGTTCAATCCTTCAAAATCATAGATACTTTTTGGAATAATCTCTCTTAGCATTTTTGCAATTCCATTATGGATGTTGAATTTTTTTCAAATCCAAACTTGAGTTTTCACATTCCCATTTTTCTCATAAACAAAAATATAAGGCAAATAGATCACAACAAAATGAAAATTTTATAGTTTATGTATGCAAAAAATTGAAAAATATAAAAAATGTAAGTGAAGAAAATTATTTCACGCATTGAAAATGAACACCACAGTTTTGTTATCCTTGTTTGGGAAATTCCACTAGTACAACCCCTAATAGATTGGTGGAATTTTATAAGAAAAAGATTTCTAATTGATCCTAACATGTTTTAATGATGAATATGCATGCTGGAAACATGTTGAAGAGCAAATGACCTAATGATAAAAAGAAATTCAAGGAGTAGCAAAAATTAAATTCTCAAGTTAACGTACGGTGGGATATTTACCAATGTCAAACAACCAACTTTTTGCCTATTCACAAAAGGCGGACCTCACAATCATAAATGATCGTAAATGTTTTGATCGATTAATGATGTGTAATGGCTATAATTTTTTATAGAAATGACTTGTGGCTTGGGAGTCAACACTTAGTTAAAAATGCCTCGCCCCCCTTTTCTGATGATTACAAAACATAATATATAAAAAACTAAAACAGTTTAAAATCCTTAAAAATCAGAGATACATTTTTGAATTATCTCTCTCAGCATTTGTGCATTTCCATTTTGGATGTTCATTTTTTTTTCAAATCTAAAGTTCAGTTTTCACCCTCCCTTTTTTTTGGTAAACAAAAAGATAACGATAATAGATAACAAAAAAATGAAAATTTTACAGTTTATGTATGCAAAAAATTGAAAACATTAATAAATGTAAGTGAAGGAAATTATTTTACGCACTAAAAATGAACACCAAAGTTTTGTTATCCATGTTTTGGAAATTCTACTAGTACAACCCCTTATAGCTTGGTGAAATTTTATAAGAAAGAGATTTCTAATTCATCCTAACATGTTTTAAATATGGATATGCATGCCTGAAACATGTTGAAGACGCCAATGACCTAATGATCCAAAATTTTCAAGGAGAAGAAAAAATTAAATTCTCAAGTTAACGTGCGGTGGGATATTTATAGGAGCCTAACAACCCACTTTTTGCCTATTTACATAAAGCGGACCTATCTATAATAGATCATCAAAAAAATTTTGATCGATTAATGATGTGTAACAGCTATAATTTTTGTTACAAATGACTTATGGTTTGGGAGTCAATACTCATTTAAAAATGCATCGCCCCCCTTTTCCGATGATTGCAAAACCTAAAATATAAAAATCTAAAAGATTTTACAATCCTTAAAAATCAGATATACTTTTTGGAATTATATTTCTCAGTATTTATGCATTTCCATTTTGGATGTTCATTTTTTTTTCAACTTCAAACTTGAATTTTCACTCTCTTCTTTTTCTCGTAAACAAAAAGATAAGGCAAATAGATCGCAACAAATTGAAAATTTTGAGTTTATGCATGCAAAAAATTGAAAACTATAATAAATGTAAGTGGAAAAAATTATTTCACGCACTAAAAATGAACACCAAAGTATTGCTATCCTTGTTTGGGAAATTTCACTAGTACAACCCCTAATAGCTTGGTGGAATTTTATAAGAAAGTGATTTCAAATTGATCCTAACATGTTTTAAATAAGGATATGGGTGCCTGAAACATGTTGAAGAGGCAAAATGACCTAATGATCCAAAAATTTCAAGGAGAAAAAATTAAATTCTCAAGTGAACGTGCGGTAGGATATTTACCAGAGCCAAACAACCCACTTTTTTGCCTATTTACAAAAAGCCGACCTAACAATCATAAATCATCATAAATATTTTGATCGATTAATGATGTGTAACGGCTATAATTTTTGTTAGAAATGGCTTATGGTTTGGGAGTCAACACTCATTTAAAAATGCCTCGCCCCCTCCTTTTTCGGTGATTGCAAAACATAATATTTAAAAATCTAAAACTTTTTACAATCCTTAAAATCATAGATACTTTTCGGAATTATATCTCTCAGCATTTGTCCATTTCCATTTTGGATGTTCAATTTTTTTTTAATTCCAAACTTGAATTTTCACTCTCCAATTTTTCTCGTAAACAAAAAGATAAGGCAAATAGTTCAGAACAAAATGACAATTTTAGAGTTTATGAATGCAAAAAACAAAAACCTAAAATAAATGTAGGTGAAGACAATTATTTCAAGCTCTAAAAATGAATTCCAAAGTTTTATTATCCATGTTTGGGAAATTCCACTAGTACAACCACTAGCTTGGTGGAATTTTAAAAGAAAGAGATATCTAATTGATCCTAACATGTTTTAAATATGGATATGCATGCCTGAAACATGTTGAAGATGGAAATGACCTTATGATCCAAAAATTTCAAGAAGTAGAAAAAATTAAATTCTCAAGTTATCGTGCAGTGGGATATTTACCAGAGCCAAACAATCCACATTTTGCCTTTTTTTCAAAAAGCGGACATAACATTCATAGGTCATCGTAAATGTTTTGATCGATTAATGATGCGTAACGGCTATAATTTTTTTTAGAAATAACTTATGGTTTAGGAGTCAACACTCATTTAAAAATACCCCGCGCCCCCTTTTCCGATGATTGTAAAACCTAATATATAAAAATCTAAAAGAGTTTACAATCCTTAAAAATCACAGATACTTTTTGGAATTATCTCTCTCAGCATTTGTGCATTTCCATTTTAGATGTTCAATTTTTTTTTAAATCCAAATTAGAGTTTTCACACTACACTCCCTTTTTTCTTCTAAACAAAAAGATAAGGCAAAAAGATTGCAAGAAGATGAAAATTTTATAGTTTATGTATGAAAAAAATTAAAAAACTAAAATAAATGTTAGTGAAGAAAATTATTTCATGCTCTAAAACTGAACACCGAAGTTTTGTTATCCATGTTTGAAAAATTCCACCTGTACAAGCTCTAATAGCTTGGTGGAATTTTATAAGAAAGAGTTTTCTAATTGATCCTAACAAGTTTTAAATATGGATATGCATGGCTGAAACATGTTAAAGATGCAAATGACCTAATGATCCAAAATTTTAGAGGAGTAGAAAAAATTAATTCTCAAGTTAACGTTCGGTGGGATATTAACCAGAGCCAAACAACCCAGTTTTTTCCCTATTTACAAAAAGTGGACCTAACAATCATAGATCACTGTAAATGTTTTGATCGATTAATTATGTGTAACGGCTATAATTTTTTATAGAAATGACTTATGGTTTGGGAGTCAACACTCAATTAAAAATGCCTCGCCCCCTCATCTTAGGATGATAGCAAAACCTAATATATAAAAATTTGAATGAGGAATCCTTAAACATCACATACAATTTTTGGAATAATCTCTCTCAGTATTTGTGCATTTCCATTTTGGATGTTCAATTTTTTTTCAAATCCAAACTTGAGTTTTCTCTCTAAGGAAAATAGATCACAACAAAATGAAAATTTAAAAGTTTATGTATGCAAAAAATTGAAAACTATAATAAATATAAGTGAAGAAAATTATTTCACGCTCTAAAAATGTACACCAAAGTTTTGTTATCCATGTTTGGGAAATTCCACTAGTACAACCCCTAATAGCTTGGTGGAATTTTATAAGAAAGTGATTTCTAATTGATCCTAACATGTTTTAAATATGGATAGGCATGCCTGAAACATGTTGAAGATGCAAATGACTTAATGATCCAAAATTTCAAGGAGTAGAAAAAATTAAATTCTCAAGTTAATGTGTAGTGGGTTATTTACAAGATCGAAACAGCCCACTTTTTGCCTATTTACAAAAAGCGGAGCTAACAATCATAGATCATCGTAAATGTTTTGATCGATTAATGATGTGTAACGGCTATAATTTTTGTTAGAAATGACTGATGATTTGGGTATCAACACTCAGTTAAAAATGCATCACCCCTCTTTTTTCGATAATTGCAAAACCTTATATATAAAAAATTAAAGAGTTTACAATCCTTAAAAATCTCAGATACTTTTTGGAATTCTCCCTCTCAGCATTTGTGAATTTCCATTTTGGGTGTTCAATTATTTTTCAAATCCAACTTGAGTTTTCACTTTCCCATTTTTCTCATAAAATAAATGATATGGCAAATAGATCAATACAAAATGAAAATTTTTAAGTTTAAGTATGAAAAAAAATTGAACTCTATAAAAAATGTAAGTGAAGAAAATTATTTCATGCACTTAAAACGAACACCATAGTTTTGTTATACATTTTTGGGAAAATCCACTAATACAACCCCTAATATTTGGTGGAATTTTATAAGAAAGAGATTTCTAATTGATCGTAACATGTTTTAAATATGGATACCCATGCCTGAACCATGTTGAAGATGCAAATGACCTAATGATCCAAAAATTTCAAGGAGTATAAAAAATTAAATTCTCAAGTTAACGTGCAGTTGGATATATTTACCAGAGCCAAACAACCAAATTTTTACCTATTTACAAGAGGCGGACCTAACCATCATAGATCATCATAAATATTTTGATTTATTAATGATGTGTAACGGCTATAATTTTGGTTAAAAATGACTTGTGGTTTCGGAGTCAACAAACGGTTAAAAATGCCTTACCCCCCCCCCCCCCCCCCCCCCCCCCCCCCCGTTTTCTGATGATTGCAAGACCTAATATATAAAAAACTGACAGAGTTTACAATCCTTAAAAATCACACATACTTTTTGGAATTATCTCTCTCAGCATTTGTGCATTAACATTATCAATGTTTAATTTTTTTAAATCCAAACTTGAGTTTTCACTCTCCCTTTTTCTCGTAAACAAAAAGATAAGGCAAATAGATCACAACAAAATCAAAATAAAAAGTTTATCTATGCAAAAAAAATGAAAACTATAATAAACATAAGTAAAGAAATTTATTTCACACACTAAAAAGGAACACCAAAGTTTTGTTATCCCTGTTTTGGGAAATTCCAATAGTACACCCCCTAATAGCTTGGTGGAATTTTATAAGAAAGAGATTTCTAATTGATCCTAACATGTTTTAAATATGGATACACATGCCTGAAACATGTTGAAGATTCAAATGATCTAATTATCCAAAAATTTAAAGAAGTAGAAAAAATTAAATTCTCAAGTTAACGGGCGGTGGGATATTTACCAAAACCAAACAACCCACTTTTTCCCTTTTTAAAAAAAGAGGACCTAACAATCATAGATGAACATAAATGTTTTGTTCGATTAATGATGTGTAACGGTTATACTTTTTGTTAGAAATGACTTGTGGTTTGGGAGTCAACACTCAGTTAAAAATGCCTCCCCCTCACCCCCCCCCCCCCCCCCCCCCCCCCCCTCCCCCCGTTTTTCGATGATAGAAAAACCTAATATATAAAAAACTGAAATACTTTACAATCCTTAAAAATCACAGATACGTTTTGGAATTATCACTCTCAGTATTTGTGCATTTACATTTTGGATGTTCAATTTTTTTTCAAATCCAAGCTTCAATTTTCACTCTCCCTTTTTTTTCTTAAACAAAAAGATAAGGCAAATAGATCACAACAAAATGAAAATTTAAAAGTTGATGTATGCAAAATATTGAAAACTATAATAAATGTAAGAGAAGAAAATTATTTCACGCACTAAAAATTAACACCAAAGTTTTGTTATCCATGTTTGGGAAATTCCACTAGTACAACCAACCCCTTATAGCTTGGTGGAATTTTATAAGAAAATCATTTTTAATTGACCCTAACATGTTTTAAATATGGATAAGCATGCCTGAAACATGTTAAAGTTGCAAATGACCTAATGATCCAAAAATTTCAAGGAGTAGAAAAAATTAAATTCTCTAGCGAACATGCGGTTGGAAATTTACGAGATCCAAACTGCCTTCTATTTGCCTATTTACAAAAAGTGGACCTAACAAACATAGATCATCGTAAATTTTTTGTTCGATTAATGATGTGTAACGGCTATAATTTTTTTTAGAAATGACTTGTGGTTTGGTAGTCAAGACTCAGTTAAAAATGCCTTGCCCCCCGTTTTTCGATGATCACAAAACCTAATATATAAAAAAACCAAAAGAGTTTACAATCCTGAAAAATCATAGATATTTTTTGAATTATCACTCTCAGTATTTGTGCATTTCCTTTTTGGATGTTCAATATTTTTTCAAATCCAAACTTGAATTTTAACTCTCCCATTTTTCTCTTCAACAAAAAGATAAGGCAAATTGATCACAACAAAAAAAACTTTTTAAAGTTTATGGATGCAAAAAACTGAAAACTACAATAAACGTAAGTGCAGAAAATTATTTCACGCACTAAAAATGAACACCAAAGTTTTGTTATCCATGTTTGGAAAATTCCACTTGTAAAAACTCTAATAGCTTGGTGGAATTTTATCAGAAAGAGTTTTCTACTAGATCCTAACAAGTTTTAAATATGGATATGCATGGCTGAAACATGTTAAAGATGCAATTGACCTAATGATCATAAATGTTAGAGGAGTAAAAAAAATTAATTCTCAAGTTAACGTGCGGTGGGATATTTACTAGAGCCAAACAACCTAGTTTTTTCCCTATTTACAAAAAGCGGACCTAACAATCATAGATCATCGTAAATGTTTAGATCGATTAATTATGTGTAACGGCTATAATTTTTTCTAGAAATGACTTATGGTTTGGGAGTCAACACTCAATTAAAAATGTCTCCCCCCCCCCCCCGTCTTTGGATAATAGCAAAACCTAATATATAAAAATTTGAATGAGGAATCCTTAAACATCACAGACAATTTTTGGAATTATCACTCTCAGTATTTGCGCATTTCCATTTGGATGATCAATTTTTTTTCAAATCCAAACTTGAGTTTTCTCTCTCCCATTTTTCTCTTAATAAAAATATTAGGCGAATAGATCACAACAAAATGAAAATTTAAAAGTTTATGTATGCAAAAAATTGAAAGCTATAATAAATGTAACTGAAGAAAATTATTTCACGCACTAAAAATGAACACCAAAGTTTTGTTATCCATGTTTGGGAAATTCCACTAGTACAACCCCTAATAGCTTGGTGGAATTTTGATAAGAAAGAGATTTCTAATTGATCCTAACATGTTTTAAATATGGATATGCATGCCTGAAACTTGTTGAAGATTCAAATGACCTAATGATCCAAAAATTTGAAGAAGTAGAAAAAATTAAATTCTCAAGTTAATGTGTGATGGGATATTTACCTGAGCCAAACAACCCACTTTTAGCCTTTTTACAAAATGCGGACCTAACAATCATAGATCATTGTAAATGTTTTGATCGATTAATAATGTGTAACGGCTATAATTTTTGTTAGAAATAACTTGTGGTTTGGTAGTCAACTTTCAGTTAAAAATGCATTGCCCCCTGTTTTACGATGATCTTAAAACCTAATATATAAAAAACCGAAAGAGTTAACAATCCTTAAAAATCACACATACATTTTGAAATTATCACTCTCAGTATTTTTGCATTTCTATTTTGGATGTTCAATTTTTTTTCAAATCCAAACTTGAGTTTTCACTGTCCCATTTTTCTCTTAAACAAAAAGATAAGGCAAATAAATCACAACTAAATGAAAATTTAAAAGTTTATGTACGCAAAAAATTGAAAACTATAATAAATTTAAGTGAAGAAAATTATTTAACGCACTAAAATTGAACACCAAAGTTTTGTTATCCATGTTTGGGAAATTCCACCTGTACAACCCCTAATAGCTTGGTGGAATTTTATAAGAAAGAGATATCTAATTGATTCTAACATGTTTTAAATATGGATATAGATGCCTAAAACATGTTGAAGATTAAAATGACCTAATGATCCAAAAATTTCAAGATGCAAAAAAAATTAAATTCTCAAGTTAACGTGCTGTGGGATATTTACTAGAGCCAAACAACCACTTTTTGCCTATTCAAAAAAATCGGACCTAACAATCATAGATCATCATAAATGTTTTGATTGATGAATGATGTGTAACGACAATGATTTTTTTTAGAAATGACTTGAGGTTTGGGAGTCAACACTCAGTTAAAAATGCCTCGCCCCCCGTTTTTCGATGATTGCAAAACCTAATATATAAAAAACTGAAAGAGTTTACTATCCTTAAAAATCATACATACTTTTCGGAATTATCACTCCCTGTATTTGTGCATTTCCATTTTGGATGTTCAATTTTTTTTCAAATCCAAACTTGAGTTTGCACTCTCCCATTTTTCTCTTAAACAAAAGAATGAGGCAAATAGATCACAACAAAATGAAAATTTAAAAGTTTAAGTATGCAAAAAATTGAAAACTATAATAACTGTAAGTGAGAAAAATTATTTCACGCACTAAAAATGAACAACAAATTTTTGTTATCCATGTTTGGGAAATTTCACTAGTACAACCCCTAATACCTTGGTGTAATTTTGTAAGAAAGTGATTTCTAATTGATCCTAACATGTTTTAAATATAGATATGCATGCTTGAAACATGTTGAAGATGCAAATGACCTAATGATCCAAAATTTTCAAGGAGTAGAAAAAATTAAATTCTCAAGTTAATGTGCGGTGGGATATTTACCAGAGCCAAACAACCCGCTTTTTGCCTATTTAAAAAAAGCAGACCTAACAATTACGGGTGGCATCGAGCCGAGCCGAGCCCGAACCGTGCTTGATTTAAATATCTTGAGCCGAGGTTCAAGCCAAACCTCGTCTCGAGCCTAAAATTGTTATCGAGCTCGAGCCAAAAAATTTGAACCGAGTTTGATCCGAGCTTGAGCTTCAACATACATTTAAAATGTTTCAAAAAATATATATAAAATAAATTATATACAAAATTATGCATATATTTTACATAAAATTGGGTATGACCTCTATATAAAATGGGGCATAACCTATATATATAATACATGTATAAGATTGGGTATGACCTCTAATTAAAATTGAGCACAATCTTTGTATATAATACTTATATAAAATTTGGCATGACCTCTACTTAAATTTGGGCATAATCTTTATACATAATACATGCATAAACACTCCAAAAAAACTCCATAAAATTGTCTATACATTCCATAAACATTGCATGAAAGGGTTTATACACTCCATACATTCCATAAAATAGTCTAAACACTCCTTACAATGCATAACATTATGAATAAACTCCTTACAATAATCAAACACAACAAAATTAAATGAAATATCACTATCAATTTACAATCACCCAAATAAAAACTGTAAATCCTTTAAATAAAATCCTATTACTATTAGAGACTTACTAGAAAATTACAATAAATATTTTAAATTTTTCTTAGGATAGTTAAATGGACCTCTTATTACATTTTCTAAGGAAATAAATAAAAATTAATAATTAATCTAATATATTATTATACTTATCGATAAATTTTTAATCAAATGAAATGTCAAACACAAAA
The DNA here is from genome assembly GCF_029961685.1 of Aristolochia californica. Classification (NCBI taxonomy): domain Eukaryota; kingdom Viridiplantae; phylum Streptophyta; class Magnoliopsida; order Piperales; family Aristolochiaceae; genus Aristolochia; species Aristolochia californica. Next base: position 8,467,650 of record NW_027181826.1, on the reverse strand, counting down.
TTGCAATGAAAATTGCTTCATGCTAAAAGTATTACATCATCAACTGTTAAATACTTATTCAAAAATTTTCTATACAGTTTTCTACCCCATCTTTGTAGGAAAATCTTAGTTAGAAAATTTTATGATTTTTAATAAGAATTTTCAATTAGAAAAATGTTTAAAAAAATATGAGACACTAATAGTTCATAGAAACTTATTTTTATAAAATGTATTTTAATTTTTTCAAGAGCTACGAGGAAAGAGGAAATAGAGTTCAAGGAATTTTTTTTTTTAACTTTATGATCTCACTCGGGGGAGGGGGAAGATTATTTCTCCCCTAATTTTTCCCCTGAACTTACTGGTTCAGGTTTTCCGCCAAAACAACGTCGAGGGAAGGGGTTTACAACACTGGAGAGGACCTATCATCGGGGATGATGGCTGCGACAGCGACGACGGAAGCGGCGGTGATGGAAGCAGCGACGACAAAAATAGAGGCAACGGCGAGGAGAGGAAGAAATCGAACGGACGGCCACAGAGGTGGCCGGCAAGCAGCTATCGACAGTGGTAGAGGCAGTGACAATAGCCGACAGGAGGGGCTCGGTGGTGACGAGGGGAGGAAAACATTTTCCCCCCTCGCTCTCGTTCACGCTCCTCCGCTCCTGACCCGATACCGATCCTGACTCACCTCGAGCCGACTCGCGAGCCGACGAACCGAACCTAGCTTCAGTCGAGTTTGGCTCATTAAGGTAAACGAGCTGATTTCAAAGCTCGAGCTCGGCTCCAGCTCGATAGATAACGAATCAAATCAAGCCGGTACCAAGCCGAACTCTAGCCGAGCCAGCTAAGTTTGAAGCCACCTCTACTAACAATCATAGATCATCATAAATGTTTTGATTGATTAAAGATGTGTAACGGCTATAATGTTTTTTAGAAATGACTTAAGGTTTGGGAGTCAACACTCAGTTACAAACACATTCCCCCCCGCCCCCCTTTTCCGATGATTGCAAAACAAAATTTATCAAAAATTAAGAGAGTTTACAATCCTCAAAAATCACATATACTTATATGAATCATATCTCTCAGCATTTGTGCATATCCATTTTGGATGTTCAATTTTTTTTTCAAATCCAAACTTGAGTTTTTTCTCTCCCATTTTTCTCGTTTACAAAAAGATAAGGCAAATATATCACAACAAAATGAAAATTTTAGAGTTTATGTATGTAACAAATGGAAAACTATAATAAATGTAAGTGAAGAAAATTATTTCACGCTCTAAAAATGACCACCAAAGTTTTGTTATCCATGTTTGGGAAATTCCACTAGTACGACCCCTAATATCTTGGTGGAATTTTATAAGAAACAAATTTCTAATTGATCCTAACATGTTTTAAATATCGATATGCATGCCTAAAACATGTTGAAGATGCAAATGACTGAATGATCCAAAAATTTCATGGAGTAGAAAAAATTAAATTCTCAAGTTAATGTGCAGTGGGATAATTACCAGTGCCAAACAATCCACTTTTTGCCTATTTACAAAAAGAGGACCTAACAATCATAGATCATCGTAAATGTTTTGATTGATCAATGATGTGTAACGGCTAAATTTTTTGTTAGAATTGACTTATGGTTTGGGAGGGAGTCAACATTCAATTAAAAATGACTACCCCCCCCCCCCCCCTCCCCTTCTTTTTGATGTTTGCAAAATATAATATATAAAAAACTAAAAGAGTTTACATTCCTTAAAAATCACAGGTGCTTTTTGGAATTATCTCTCTCAGTATTTGCACATATCCATTTTGGATATTCAATTTTTTTTCCAAATCCAAACTGGAGTTTCACTCTCCCATATTTCTGGTAAACAAAAAAAAAGGCAAATAGATTACAACAAAATGAAAATGTTAGAGTTTATGTATGCAAAAAATTGAAAAATATAATAAATGTAAGGCAAGAAAATTATTTCACGCACAAAAAATGAACACCAAAGTTTTGTTATCAATGTTTGGGAAATTCCACTAGTATAATGCCTAATAGCTTGGTGGAATTTGATACGAAAGAGATTTCTAATTGATCAAAACATGTTTTAAATATGGATAAGCATGCTAGAAACTTGTTGACGATGCAAATGACCTAATGATAGTTTTTGCCTATTTACAAAAAGCGAACCTAACACTCATAGATCATCGTAAATGTTTGGATCGATTAATGATGTGTAATGGCTATAAATTTTGTTTGAAATGACTTATGGTTTGGGAGTTAACACTCAGTTAAAAATGCCTCATCCCCCCTTTTTCTAATGATTGCAAAACCTAATATATAAAAAACTAAAACAGCTTACAATCCTTAAAAATCATAGATACTTTTTGGAATTGTCACTCTCAGCATTTGTGAATTTCCATTTTGGATGTTCAATTTTTTTTCAAATCCAAACTTGAGTTTTCACTTTATCATTTTTCTCGTAAAAAAAATGATAAGGCAAATAGATCAATACAAAATGAAAATATTAGAGTTTATGTACAAAAAAATTTGAAATATATAAAAAATGTAAGTGAAAAAATTATTTCATGCACTTAAAATGAATTCCAAAGTTTTGTTATACATGTTTGGGAAATTCCACTAATACAATCCCTAATAGCTTGGTAGAATTTTATAAGAAAGAGATTTCTAATTGATCCTAACATGTTTTAAACATGGATATAGATGCCTGAAACATGTTGACGATGCAAATGACCTAATGATTCAAAAATTTCAAGGAGTAGAAAAAATTAAATTCTCAAGTTAATGTGTAGTGGGATATTTACCATTGCCAAACAATCCACTTTTTGCCTATTTACAAAAAGTGGACCTAACAATCATAGATCATCGTAAATGTTTTGATTGATTAATGATGTGTGACAGCTAAAATTTTTGTTAGAATTGACTTATGGTTTGGGAGGGAGTCAACATTCAGTTAAAAATGACTACCTCCCCCCCCCCCCCCCCCCCCCCCCCCCCCCACCCCTTTTCTGATGTTTGCTAAATATAATAAATAAAAAACTAAAAGAGTTTACATTCCTTAAAAATCACAGATGCTTTTTGGAATTATCTCTCTCAGCATTTGCGCATATCCATTTTGGATATTCAATTTTTTTTCCAAATCCAAACTGGAGTTTTTACTCTCCCATATTTCTGGTAAACAAAAAGAAAAGGCAAATAGATTACAACAAAATGAAAAATTTAGAGTTTATGTATGCAAAAAATTGAAAACTATAATAAATGTAAGGCAAAAAAATTATTTCACGCACAAAAAATGAACACCAAAGTTTTGTTATCATTGTTTGGGAAATTCCACTAGTATAACGCCTAATAGCTTGGTGGAATTTGATACGAAAGAGATTTCTAATTGATCAAAACATGTTTTAAATATGGATAAGCATGCCAGAAACTTGTTGACGATGCAAATGACCTAATTATAGTTTTTGCCTATTTACAAAAAGCGAACCTAACAATCACAGATCATCGTAAATGTTTGGATCGATTAATGATGTGTAATGGCTATAAATTTTGTTTGAAATGACTTATGGTTTGGGAGTTAACACTCAGTTAAAAATGCCTCATCCCCCCCTTTTCTAATGATTGCAAAACCTAATATATAAAAAACTAAAACAGCTTACAATCCTTAAAAATCTTAGATATTTTTTGGAATTGTCACTCTCAGCATTCGTGAATTTCCATTTTGGATGTTCAATTTTTTTTCAAATCCAAACTTGAGTTTTCACTTTATCATTTTTCTCGTAAAAAAAATGATAAGGCAAATAGATCAATACAAAATGAAAATATTAGAGTTTATGTACAAAAAAATTTGAAAAATATAAAAAATGTAAGTGAAAAAATTATTTCATGTACTTAAAATGAACACCAAAGTTTTGTTATACATGTTTGGGAAATTCCACTAATACAATCCCTAATTGCTTGGTAGAATTTTATAAGAAAGAGATTTCTAATTGATCCTAACATGTTTTAAACATGGATATAGATGCCTGAAACATGTTGACGATGCAAATGACCTAATGATTCAAAAATGTCAAGGACTAGAAAAAATTAAATTCTCAAGTTAACGTGCGGTGGGATATTTACCATTACCAAACAACCCATTTTTTGCCTATTTACTAAAAGCGGACCTAACAATCATAGATCATCGTAAATTTTTTGATCGATTAATGATGTGTAATGGCTTTAATTTTTGTTAGAAATGACTTGTGGTTTGGGATTCAACACTCTGTTAAAAATGATTCCCCCCCCCCCCTCCCTTTCCCGATGATTGCAAAACCTAGTACATAAAAAATTAAAAGAGTTTACAATCCTTAAAAATCACATATTCTTGCTGGAATTATCTCTCGTAGTATTAGTGAATTTCCATTTTGGATGTACATTTTTTTTTCAAGTCCAAACTTGAGTTTTCACTCTCCCATTTTTCTCGTAAACAAAAAGATAAGGCAAATAGATCAAAACAAAATGAAAATTTTAGAGTTTATGTATCCTAAAAATGGAAAACTATAACAAATATAAGTCAAGAAAATTATTTCACGCACTAAAAATCAACACTAAAGTTTTGTTATCTAGGTTTGGGAAATTCCACTAGTACAACCCCTAATAGCTTGGTGGAATTTTATAAGAAGGAGATTTCTAATTGATCTTAACATGTTTTAAATAAGGATAAGCTTGCCTGAAACATGTTGAAGATGCAAATAACCTAATGATCCAAAAATTTCATGGAGTAGAAAAAATTAAATTCTCAAGTTAACATGCGGTGGGATAATTACCGGTGCCGAACAATCCACTTTTTGCCTATTTACAATAGGCAGAGCTAACAATCATAGATCATCGTAAATGTTTTGATCGATTAAGGATGTTTAACGACTATAATATTTGTTAGAAATGACTTATGGTTTGGGAGTCATCACTCAGTTAAAAATGCCTAGCCCCCCCTTTTCTGATGATTGCAAAAAATAATTAATTAAAACTAATAGAGTTTACAATCCTTAAAAATCAAAGATACTTTTTGGAATTATCTCTCTCAGCATTTGCGCATTTCTATTTTGGATATTCAATTTTTTTTCAAATCCAAACTTAAAAGTTTTCACTCTCCCATTTTTCTAGTAAACAAAAAGATAAGGCAGATAGATCACAACAAAATGAAAATTTAAGAGTTTGTATATGCAAAAAATTGAAAACTATTATAAATGTAAGGAACGAAAATTATTTCATGCACTAAAAATGAAAACCAAAGTTTTGTTGTTCATGTTCTGGAAATTCCACTAGTACAACCCTTAATAGCTTGGTGGAATTTTATAAGAAGGAGATTTCTAATTGATCTTAACATGTTTTAAATATGGATAAGCATGCTTGAAACATGTAGAAGATGCAAATGAGCAAATGATCCAAAAATTTCATGGAGTAGAAAAAATTAAAATCTCAAGTTAACATGCGGTGGGATAATTTACCAGTGCCGAACAACCCACTTTTTGCCTATTTACAAAAGGCGGAGCTAACAATCATAGATCATCGTAAATGTTTTGATCGATTAATGATGTTTAATGGCTATAATATTTATTAGAAATGACTTATGGTTTGGGAGTCAACAATCAGTTAAAAATGCCTAGCCCCCCGTTTCTGATGATTGCAAAAAATAATTAATAAAAAACTAAAAGAGTTTACAATCCTTAGAAATCAAAGATATTTTTTGAAATTATCTCTTTCAGCATTTGCGCATTTCCAATTTGGATATTCAAATTTTTTTCAAATCTAAACTTGAATTTTCACTCTACCATTTTTCTCGTAAACAAAAAGATAAGGCAATTAGATCACAAAATAAAAATAAAAATTTTAGAGTTTGTGTATTCAAAAAATTTAAAACTATAATAAATGTAAGGGAAGAAAATTATTTCATGCACTAAAAATGAATACGGTTTTGTTATCCATGTTCTTGAAATACCACTAGTACAACGTCTAATAGCTTGGTAGAATTTGATAAGAAAGAGATTTTTAATTGATCCTAACATATTTTAAATTTGGATATGCATGCCTGAAACGTGTTGACGATGCAAATGAGCCAATGATCCAAAAATTTCGAGTAAAAAAAATTAAATTCTCGAGATAACGTGCAGTGGGTTATTTACATGAGGCAAACAACCCTGTTTTTGCTTATTTACAAAAAGCAGACCAAACATTCACAGATCATCGTTAATTTTTTGATCGATTAATTATGTGAAATGGCTATAATTTTTGTTTGGAATGACTTATGGTTTTGGAGTCAATACTTAATTAAAAATGCCTTGCCCCCCCCTTTCCGATGATTGCAAAACTTAATATATAAAAATCTAAGAGAGTTTCCAATCCTTAAAAATCACATATACTTTTTGGAATTATCTCCCTCAGCAGTTGTGCATTTCCATTTTGGATGTTCAATTTTTTTTCAAAATCCCAACTTGAGTTTTCACTCTCCAATTTTTTTCATAAATAAAAAGATAAGGCAAATAGATCAGAATAAAATGAAAATTTTAGAGTTTATGTATGCAAAAAAATTGAAAAATTTAATAAATGTAAGTGAAGGAAGTTATTTCACTCACTAAAAATGAACAGCAAAGGTTTGTTTTGCATGTTTGGGAAATTTCACTAGTACAACCCCTAATAGCTTGGTGGAATTTTAAAAGAAAGAGATTTCTAATTGATCCTAATATGTTTTAAATATGGATATGCACGCCGAAAACATGTTGAAGATGCAAATGACCTAATGATCCAAAAATTTCAAGGAATAGAAAAAATTAAATTCTCAAGTTAACGGGCGGTCAGATATTTACCAGAGCCAAACAACCAAGTTTTTGCCTATTTGCTAAAGGCGGACCTAACAATCATAGATCACTGTAAATGTTTTGATCGATTAAAGATGTGTAACAGCTATAATTTTTGTTAGAAATGTCTTGTGGTTTGGGAGTAAACACTCAGTTCAAAATGTCTCGCCGCCGCCGCCCCCCCCCCCCCCCCCCCCCCCCCCCCTTTTTCGATAATTGCAAAACTTAATATATTAAAAACATAAAGAGTTTACAATCCTACAAGATCACAAATATTTTTTGGAAATGTCTCTCTTAGAATTTATGCATTTCCATTTTGGATGTTCAATTTTTTTTCATATCCAAACTTGAATTTTCACGCTTCCATTTTTCTCGTAAAAAAAAAGATAAGGCAAATAGATCACAACAAAATAAAAATTTTAGAGTTTAAGAATGCAAAAAATTGAAAAAAATAATAAATGTAAGTGAAGAAAATTATTTCACACACTAAAAATGAACACCAAAGTTTTGTTATCCATGTTTGGGAAATTCCGCTAGTGCAACCGCTCATAGCTTGGTTAAATTTTATAAGAAAGTGATTTCTAATTGATCCTAACATGTTTTAAATACGGATATGCATGCCTGAAATAAGTTGAAGATGCAAATGAAATAATAATCCAAAATTTCAAGGAGTAGAAAAAATTAAATTCTAAAGTTAAAGTGCGGTGGGATATTAACCGGAGCCAAACAAACCAGTTTTTGCCTATTTACAAAAAGCGGTCCTAACAATCGTAGATCAACGTAAATGTTTTGATCGATTATTGATGTGTAACGGCTATAAATTATGTTAGAAATGACTTATGGTTTGGGAGTCAACACTCAGTTAAAAATGCCTCGACACCCCCCCCCCCCCCCCCCCCCCCCCTTTGTTAGATGATTGCAAAACCTAATATATAAAAAACTAAAAGAGTTTACAATCCTTAAAAATCACAAAGTTAAAAATCTCTCAACATTTTTCCATTTCTCGTAAACCAAAGATAAGGCAAAAATATCACAATAAAACGAAAATTTTAGAGTTTATGTATGCAACAAAATGAAAACTTTAGTAAATGTAAGTTCAGGAAATTATTTGACTCACTAAAAAAGAGCACCAAAGTTTTGTTATCCTGGTTATGGAAATTCCACTAGTACAACCCTTAATAGCTTGGTGGAATTTTATAAGAAAGAGATTTTTAAAATATCCTAACATGTTTTAAATATGGATGCATGCCCGAAACATATTAAAGATCCAAATGACCTAATGATCCAAAAATTTTAAGGAATAGAAAAAATTATATTCTCAAGTTAATGTGCGGCGTGATATTTTACCAGAGCCAAACAACCCAGTTTTTACCTATTTAGAAAACGCGGACATAACAATCATTAATCATCCTAGATGTTTTGATTGATTAATGATGTGTAACGGCTTTAATTTTTGTTAGAACTGACTAGTGGTTTGGGAGTCAACATTCAGTTAAAATTACTACGCCCCCCCCTTTTCCGATGATTGCAAAACCTAATACATAAAAAACTAAAAGAGTTTACAATGGTAAAAATCAAATATACTTTTTGGAATTATCTCTCGCAGCATTAGTGAATTTCCATTTTGGATGTTCAATTTTTTTTCAAGTCCAAACTTGAGTTTTCACTCTCCGATTTTTCTCGTAAACAAAAAGATAAGGCAAATAGATCGCAACAAAATGAAAATTTTAGAGTTTATGTATGCAAAAAATGGAAAAATATAATAAATGTAAGTGAACAAAATTATTTCATGCACTAAAAATGAACACCAAAGCTTTGTTATCCATGTTTGGGAAATTCCACTAGTACAACCCCTAATAGCTTGGTGGAATTTTATAAGAAAGAGATTTCTAATTGATCTCAACATGTTTCAAATATGGATATGCATGCCTGAAACATGTTCAAGATGCAAATGACCTAATGACCCAAAAATTTCGAGCAGTAGAAAAAATTAAATTCTCAAGTTAACATGCGGTGGGATAATTACCAGTGTAAAACAACCCACTTTTTGCCTATTTACAAAAAGCGGAGGTAACAATCATAGATTATCATAAATTTTTTGATCAATTAATTATGTGTAACGGCTATAATTTTTGTTATAAATGACTCATGGTTTGGGACTCAACACTCAGTTAAAAATACCTAGCCCCACTTTTCCGATGATTGCAAAAAATAATTAATAAAAAACTAAAAGAGTTTATTTTCCTTAAAAATCATTGAAAGTTTTTGGAATTATCTCTCTCAGCATTTGCGCATTTGCATTTTGGATATTCAATTTTTTTTCAAATCCAAACTTGAGATTTCACTCTCCCATTTTTCTCGTAAACAAAAAGATAAGGCAAATAGATCACAACAAAATGAAAATTTTAGAGTTTGGGTATGCAAAATATTGAAAACTATAATAAATGTAAGGGAAGAAAATTAATTCATGCACTAAAAATGAAAACCTAGGTTTTGTTATCCATGTTCTTGGAATTCCACTAGTACAACCCCTAATAGCTTGGTACAATTTGATAAGAAAGAGATTTCTCATTGATCCTAAAAAGTTTGAAATATGGATAAGCATGCCTGAAACATGGTGATGATGCAAATGAGCTAATGATCCTAAAATTTCAAGGAGTACAAAAAATTAAATTTTCGAGATACCATGGAGTGGGATATTTACAAGAGCCAAACAACGCTGTTTTTTCTTATTTACAAAAGGCGGACCAAACAATCATAGATCATCGTAAATGTTTTAATCGATTAATTATGTGTAATTGCTGTAATTTTTGTTCGAAATGACTTATGGTTTTGGAGTCAACACTCAGTTAAAAATGCCTCGCCCCCTTTTTCGATGATTGCAAAACCTAATATATAAAAAACTAAGAGAGTTTACAATCCTTATAAATAACATATACTTTTTGGAATTATCTCTCTCAGCATTTGTGCATTTCCATTTTGGATGTTCAATTTTTTTTCAAAATCCAAACTTGAGTTTTCACTCTCCCATTTTTTTCCTTCACAAAAAGATATGGCAAATAGATCAGAACAAAATGAAAATTTTAGAGTTTATTTATGCAAAAAATTGAAAACTTTAATAAATGTAAGTGAAGGAAATTATTTCACTCACTAAAAATGAACCCCAAAGGTTTGTTATGCATGTTTGGGAACTTCCACTAGTATAACCACTAATAGCTTGGTGGAATTTTAAAAGAAAGAGATTTCTAATTGATCCTAACATGTTTTAAATATGGATATGCATGCCCAAAACATGTTGAAGAGGCAAATGACCTAATGATCCAAAAATTTCAAGGAATTGAAAAAATTAAGTTCTCAAGTTAATGCGCGGAGGGATATTTGCCAGAACCAAACAACCAAGTTTTTGTCTATTTTCTAAAGGCGGACCGAATAATCATAGATCACTGTAAATGTTTTGATCGATTAATGATGTGTAATGGCTATAATTTTTGTTAGAAATGACTTGTGGTTAGGGAGTCAACACTCAGTTAAAAATGCCTCGCCCCCCCCTTTTCCGATGCTCACAAAACCTAATATATTAAAAACATAAAGAGTTTACAATCCTTAAAAATCACTGATATTTTTTGGAATTATCTCTCTCAGCAATTGTGCATATCCATTTTGGATGTTCAATTTTTTTTCAAATCCAAACATGAGTTTTCACACACCCATTTTTCTCGTAAAAAAAAGATAAGGCAAATAGATCTCAACAAAATGAAAATTTTACAGTTTAAGTATGCAAAAAATTGAAAAATAAATAAATTTAAGTGACAAAAATAATTTCACGCACTAAAAATGAGCACCAAAGTTTTGTTTTCCATGTTAAGGAAATTCCACTAGTAGAACCCCTAATAGCCTGGTGGAATTTTATAAGAAAGAGATTTGTAATTGACCCTAACATCTTTTAAATATGGATATGCATGCCCGAAACATATTAAAGATGCAAATGACCTAATGATCCAAAAATTTTGAGTAGAAAAAATTAAATTCTCAAGTAAACGTGATGTGGGATATTTACCAGAGCCAAACAACCCAGTTTTTGCCTATTTACAAAAGGCGGACCTAACAATCATTGATCATCCTAAATGTTTTGATCGATTAATGATGTGTAATGGCTATAATTTTTGTTAGAAATGACTTGTGGTTTGGGAGTCAACATTCAGTTAAAAATGCCTCGCCTCCCCTTTTCCGATGATTGCAAAACCTAATACATAAAAAACTAAAAGAGTTTACAATCCTTAAAAATCACTTATACTTTTTGGAATTATCTCTCACAGTATTAGTGAATTTCCATTTTGGATGTTCAATTTTTTTTCAAGTCCAAACTTGAGTTTTCACTCTCCCATTTTTCTCGTAAACAAAAAGATAAGGCAAATAGATCACAAAAAAATGAAAATTTTAGAGTTTATTTATGCTAAAAATGGAAAACTATAATAAATGTAAGTGAAGAAAATTATTTCACGCACTAAAAATGAACACCAAAGCTTTGTTATCCATGTTTGGGAAATTTCACTAGTACAACCCCTACTACCTTGGTGGAATTTTATAAGAAAGAGATTTCTAATTGATCTTAACATGTTTTAAATATGGATATGCATGCCTGAAACATGTTGAAAATGCAAATGACCTAATAATCCAAAAATTACATGAAGAAGAAAAAATTAAATTCTCAAGTTAACGTGCGGTGGGATAATTACCCGTGCCAAACAATCCACTTTCTGCCTAAAAATCACAGATCATTGTAAATGTTTTCATCGGTTAATGATGTGTAACGTCTATAATTTTTTTCAGAAATGACTTATGGTTTGGGAGTCAACACTCAGTTTAAAATGCCTCACTTCCCCTTTTCCAATGATTGCAAAAAATAATTAATAAAAAACTAAAAGAGTTTACTTTCCTTAAAAATTAAAAAATGTTTTTGGAATTATCTCTCTCAGCATTTGCGCATTTCCAATTTGGATATTCAAATTTATTTCAAATCCAAACTTGAGTTTTCACTCTTCCATTTTTCTCGTAAACAAAAAGATAAGCCAATTAGATCACAACAAAATGAAAATTTTAGACTTTGTGTATGCAAAAAATTTAAAACTAGAATAAATGTAAGGGAACAAAATTATTTCTTGCACTAAAAATGAAAACCAAGGTTTTGTTATCCATGTTCTTGAAATACAACTAGTACAACCCCTAATAGCTTGGTAGAATTTGATAAGAAAGAGATTTCTAATTGATCCTAACATGTTTTAAATATGGATATGCATGCCTGAAACGTGTTGACGATGCAAATGAGTTAATGATTCAAAAATTTCAAGGAGTAAAAAAAATTAAATTCTCAAGATAACGTGCAGTGGGATATTTACCAGAGCCAAACAACCCTGTTTTTTCTTATTTACAAAAAGCGGACCAAACAATCACAGATCATCGTAAATGTTTTGATCGATTAATTATGCATAATGGCTATAATTTTTTTTTGAAATGACTTATGGTTTTGGAGTCAATACTCAATTAAAAATGCCTCGCCCCCCCTTTCCGATGATTGCAAAACTTAATATATAAAAAACTGAGAGAGTTTCCAATCCTTAAAAATCACATATACTTGTTGGAATTATCTCTCTCAGCATTTGTGCATTTCCATTTTGGATGTTAAATTTTTTTTTCAAAATCCCAACTTGAGTTTTCACTCTCCCTTTTTTTCGTAAATAAAAAGATAAGGCAAATAGATTAGAACAAAATGAAAATTTCAGAGTTTATGTATGCAAAAAATTGAAAACTTTAATAAATGTAAGAGAAGGAAATTATTTCACTCACTAAAAGTGAACACCGAAGGTTTGTTATGCATGTTTGGGAAATTCCACTAGTACAACCCGTAATAGCTTGGTGGAATTTTAAAAGAAAGAGATTTCTAATTGATCCTAACATGTTTTAAATATGGATATGCACGCCCAAAACATGTTGAAGATGCAAATGACCTAATGATCCAAAAATTTCAAGGAGTAGAAAAAATTAAATACTCAAGTTAATGCCCGTTGGGATATTTACCAGAGCCAAACAACCAAGTTTTTGCCTGTTTGCTAAAGGCGAACCTAACAATCATAGATCACTGTAAATATTTTGATCGATTAATGATGTGTAACGGCTATAATTTTTGTTCGAAGTGACTTGTGGTTTGGGAGTCAACACTCAGTTAAAAATGCCTTGCCCCCCTTTTTTGATGATTGTAAAACCTAATATATTAAAAAATTAAATACTTTACAATTCTTAAAAATCACAGATATTTTTTGGAATTATCTCTCTCAGCGTTTGTGCATTTCGATTTTGGATGTTCAGCTTTTTTTCAAATCCAAACTTGAGTTTTCATGCTCCCATTTTTCTCGTAAAAAAAAAGATAAGGCAAATAGATCACTACAAAATGAAAATGTTAGAGTTTAAGTATGCAAAAAATTGAAAACAATAATAAATGTAAGTGAAGAAAATTATTTAACGTACTAAAAATTAGCACCAAAGTTTTGTTTTCCTTGTTAAGGAAATTCTACTAGTACAACCCCTAATAGCTTGGTGGAATTTTATAAGAAAGAGATTTCTAATTGATCTCAACATGTTTCAAATATGGATATGCATGCCTGAAACATGTTCAAGATGCAAATGACGTAATGATCCAAAAATTTCAAGGAGTAGAAAAAATTAAATTCTAAAGTTAAAGTGTGGTGGGATATTTACTGGAGCCAAACAAACCAATTTTTGCCTATTTACAAAAAGCGGTCCTAACAATCATAGATCAATGTAAATGTTTTGATCAATTATTTATGTGTAACGGCTATAAATTTTGTTAGAAATGACTTATAGTTTGGGAGTCAACACTCAGTTAAAAATGCCTTTAAAATCATAGATACTTTTTGGATCAATTCCACTAGTATCTCCCACCCCCGTTTTCCGATGATGGCAAAACTTAATTAAAAAAAACTGAAAGAGTTTAAAATACTTTAAAATCATATATAATTTTTGAAATTATCACTCTCTGTATTTGTGCATTTCCTTTTTGGATGTTCAATTTTTTTTCAAATCCACACTTGAGTTTTCAATCTCCCATTTTTCTCTTAAACAAAAGATAAGGCAAATAGATCACAACAAAATGAAAATTTAAAAGTTTATGTATGCAAAAAATTGAAAACTATAATAAATGTAAGTGAAGAAAATTATTTGACTAACTAAAAATGGACATCAAAGTTTTGTTATCCATGTTTGGGAAATTCCAGTAGTACAACCCCTAATAGCATGGTGGAATTTTATAAGAAAGAGATTTATGATTGATCCTTACATGTTTTAAATATGGATAAGCATGCCTGAAACATGTTGACGATGCAAATGACCTAATGATTCAAAAATTTTGAGTAAAAAAATTAAATTCTCTCGTTAACGTGTGGTGGGATATTTACCTGAGCCAAACAACCCAGTTTTTGTCTATTTACAAAAAGCAGACCTAACAATCACAGATCATCGTAAATGTTTTAATCGATTAATGATATGTAATGGCTGTAATGTTTCTTTCAATTGACTTGGGAGTCAACACTTAGTTAAAAATGCCTCGCCCCCCTTTTTCGATGATTGCAAAACCTAATATATCAAAAACTAAGAGAGTTAACAATCCTTAAAAATCACATATACTTTTTGGAATTATCTCTCTTAGCATTTGAGCATTTCCATTTTGGATGTTCAATTTTTTTTCAAATCCAAACTTCAGTTTTCACTCTCCCATTTTTCTCGTAAACAAAAAGATAAGGCAAATAGATCACAACAAAAAGAAAATTTAGAGTTTATGTATGCAAAAAATTGAAAACTATAACAAATGTAAGTGAAGAAAATTATTTCACACACTAAATGAACACCAATGTTTGGGAAATTCCACTAGTACAACCCCTAATAACTTGGAGGAATTTTATAAGAAAGTGATTTCTCATTGATCCTAACATGTTTTCAATATGGCTATGCATGCCTGAAAAATCTTGAAGATGCAAATGACCTAAAGATGCAAAAATTTCAAGGAGTAGAAAAAAATAAATTCTCAAGTTAACGTGTGGTGGGATATTTACCAGAGCCAAACAACCCACTTTTGGCCTATTTACAAAAAGCGGACCTATCAATCATAGATTTTCGTAAATGTTTTGATCATTTAATGACATGTAACGGCAATAATTTTTGTTAGAAATGACTTGTGGTTTGGTAATCATCACTCAGTTAAAAATGCATCGCCTAACGTTTTTCGATGATCACAAAACCTAATATATAAAAAACTGAAAGAGTTTACAATCCTTAAAAATCACAGATACTTTTTAGAATTATCACTATTAGTATTTGTGCATTTCCATTTTGGATGTTTGATTTTTTTTCAAATCCAAACTTGAGTTTTCACTCTCCCATTTTTCTCTAAAAAAAAGATAAGGCAAATAGATCACAACGAAATGAAAATTTAAAAGTTTATGCATGCAAAAAATTGAAACATCATAAATGTAAGTGAAGAAAATTATTTCACGCACTAAAAATGAACACCAAAGTTTTGTTATCCATGTTTGGGAAATTCTACTAGTACAACTCCTAATAGATTGGTGAAATTTTATAAGAAAGAGATTTCTAATTGATCCTAATGTGTTTTAAATATGGATATTCTTGCCTAAATCATGCTGAAGATGAAAATGACCTAATGATCCAAAAATTTCAAGGAGTAGAAAAAATTAAATTCTCAAGTTAAAGTGAAATGGGATATTTACTAGAGCCAAACAACCCACTTTTTGCCTATTTACAAAAAGCGAAGCTAACAATCATAGATCATAGTAAATGTTTTGATCGATTAATAATGTGTAACGGCTATAATTTTTGTTAGAAATTACTTATGATTTGGGAGTAAATAGTCAATTAAAAATGCCTCGCCCCCCATTTTCCAATAACTGCAAAACCTAATATATTAAAAACTAAAAGAGTTTAAAATCCTTAAAAATCACAGATAATTTTTGGACTCACTCTCAGCATTTGTGAATTTCCATTTTGGATGTTCAATTTTTTTTCAAATCCAAACTTGCGTGTTCACTTTCCCATTTTTCTCGTAAACAAAACGATAAGGCAAACAAATCAATACAAAATGAAAATTTTAGAGTTATGTATGAAAAAAATTAAAAACTATAAAAAAATTAATTGAACAAAATTATTTCATGCACTTAAAATGAACACGAAAGTTTTGGTATACATGTGTGGGAAATTTCACTAAAACAACCCCTAATAGCTTGGTGGAATTTTATAGGAAAGAGATATCTGATTGATCCTAATTTGTTTTAAATATGGATATGCATGCCTGAAACATGTTGAAGATGCAAATGTCCTAATGATCCAAAAATTTAAAGGAGTAGAAAAAATTAAATTCTCAAGTGAACGTGTGGTGGGATATTTACCAGAGCCAAACAACTCAGTTTTTGCATATTTACAAAAGGTGGACGTAACAATCATAGATCATCATAAATGTTTTTATCGATTAATGATGTGTAACGGCTATAATTTTTGTTAGAAATCACTTGCGGTTTGGGAGTCAACACTCAGTTAAAAATGCCTCGCCCCCCATTTTTCGATGATTTCAAGACTTAATATATAAAAAATTGAAAAAGTTTACAATCCTTAAAAATCAAAGATACTTTTTGGAATTATCACCCTCAGTATTTTTGCATTTCCATTGTTTATATTCAATTTTTTTTTAAATCCAAACTTGAGTTTTCACCCTCCCAGTTTTTTCTTAAACAAAAAGATAAGGCAAATAGATCAAAACATAATGAAAATTTAAAATTTTATGTATGGAAAAATTGAAAACTATCATAAATGTAAGTGAAGAAAATTATTTCACGCACTAAAAATGAACGCCAAAGTTTTGTTATCCATGTTTGGGAAATTCCACTAGTACAACCCAGAATTGCCTGGGGGAATTTTATAAGGAAGTGATTTCTAAATGATCCCAACATGTTTTAAATATGGATATGCATGCATAAAACATATTGAAGATGCAAATGAATTAATGATCCAAAAATTTCAAAAGTTGAAAAAATTAAATTCTCAAGTTAAAGTGGGGTGGGATATTTACCAGAGCCAAACAACCCAATTTTTGCCTTTTTACAAAAAGTGGACCTAACAATCATAAATCATCGTAAATGTTTTGATCGATTAATGATGTGTAACGGCTATAATTTTTGTTTGAAATGACTTGTGGTTTGGTAGGCAACACTCAATTAAAAATGCCACGCCCCCCATTTTTCGATGATCGCAAAACCTAATATATAAAAAACCGAAAGATTTTACAATCCTTAAAAATCACAGATATATTTTGGAATTATCACTCTCAGTATTTGTGCTTTTCCATTTTGGATGTTCAATTTTTTTCAAATCCAAACTTTAGTTTTCACTCTCCCATTTTTTTTTTAAACAAAAAGATATGGCAAATAGATAACAACAAAATGAAAATTTAAAAGTTTATGTAAGCATAAAATTGAAAATTATAACAAATTTAAGTGAAGAAAATTATTTCACGCACTAAAAATGAACACCAAAGGTTTGTTATCCATGCTTGGAAAATTCCACTAGTATAACCCCTAATAGCTTGGTGGAATTTTATAAGAAAGAGATTTCTAATTGATCCTAACATGTTTAAAATATGGATATGCATGCCTGAATCATGTTGAAGATTGAAATCACCTAATGATCCAAAAATTTCAAGAAGTAGAAAAAATTAACTTCTCATGTAAACGTGCGGTGGGATAATTACCAGTGCCAAACAACCATTTTTTAGCCTATTTACAAAAAGCGGACCTAACAATTATAGATCATCGTAAATGTTTTGATCGATTAATGTTGTGTAACGGCTATAATTTTTGTTAGAAATGACTTGTAGTTTAGGAGTCAACACTTAGTTAAAAGTGCCTCGCCCCCTATATTTCGATGATTGCAAAACCTAATATATAAAAAACTGAAAGAGGTTAAAATCCTTAAAAATTATAGATACTTCTTGGAATTAAAACACTCAGTATTTTTTTATTTGCATTTTTTATGTTCAATTTTTTTTCAAATCCAAACTTTATTTTTCACTCTCCCATTTTTTTCTTTTAAAATAAAAGATAAGGCAAATAGAATACCACATAATGAAAATTTAAAATTTTATGTATGCAAAAAACTGAAAACTATAATAAATGTAAGTGAAAAAAATTATTCCACGCACTAAAAATGAACACCAAAGTTTTGTTATCTATGTATGGGAAATTCCACTAGTACAACCCCTAATAGCTAGGTGGAATTTTATAAGAAAGTGATTTCTAATTGATCCTAACATGTTTTAAATATGGATATGCAGGCCTGGAACATGTTGAAGATGCAAATGACCTAATGATCTAAAAATTTCAAGGAGTAGAAAAAATTAAATTCTCAAATTAACGTATGATGGGACATTTACCAGAGCCAAACAACCCACTTTTTGCCTATTTACAAAAGTGAACCTAACAATCATAGATCATCATAAATGTTTTGATCGATTAATGACATGTAACGGCTATAATATTTTTTAGAAATGACTAATGGTTTGGGAGTCAACACTATGTTGAAAATACCTCGCCCCCTTTTTCGATGATTGCAAAACCTAATATAATAAACTAAGAGAGTTCACAATCTTTAAAAATCACATATACTTTTTGGAATTATTTCTCTCTGCATTTGGGCATTTTGATTTTGTTTATTCATTTTTTTTCAAATCCAAACTTGAGTTTTCACTCTCCCATTTTTCTCGTAAACAAAAAGATAAGGCAAATAGATCACAACAAAATAAAAAATATAGAGTTTATGTATGCTAAAAATGGAAAACTATAATTAATGTAAGTGAAGAAATTTATTTCAAGAACAAAAAATGACCACCAAAGTTTTGTTATCCATGTTTGGGAAATTCCAATAGTACAACCCTTAATAGCTTTGTGGAATTTTATAAGAAACATATTTCTAATTGATCCTAACATGTTTTAAATATGGATATGCAAGCCAGAAACATGTTGAAGATTTAAATGACCTAATGATCCAATAATTTCATAGAGTTGAAAAAATTAAATTCTCAAGTTAACGTGCAGTGGGATAATTACCAGTGCCAAACAATCCACTTTTTGCCTATTTACAGAAAGCTGACCTAACAATCATAGATAATTGTAAATGTTTTGATCAATTAATGATGTGTAACGACTATAATTTTTGTTAGAAATGACTTATGGTTTGGGAGTCAACACTTAGTTAAAAATGCCTAGCCACCTCCCCCCCCCCCCCTTTTCCGATGATTGCAAAAAATAATATATAAAAAACTAAAAGAGTTTACAATCTTTAAAAATGAGATATACTTTTCGAATTATCACTCTCAGCATTTGCACATTTCCATTTTGGATATTAAATTTTTTTTCAAATCCAAAGTTGAGTTTTCACTCTCCCATTTTTCTGGTAAACAAAAAAGATAAGGCAAATAGATCACAACAAAATCAAATTTTTAGAGTTTATGTATGAAAAAAATTGAAAACTATAATAAATGTAAGGGAAGAAAATTATTTCACGTACTAAAAATGAACACCAAAGTTTTATTATCCTTGTTTGGGAAATTCCACTAGCACAACCCCTAATAGCTTGGTGAAATTTTATAAGAAATAAACTTCTAATTGATCCTAACATGTTTTAAATATGGATAAGCAAGCCTGAAACTTGTTGACGATGCAAATGACCTAATGATCCAAAAATTTCAAGGTGTACAAAAAATTAAATTCTCGAGTTAACGTGTGGAGGGATATTTTCCAGAGCCAAACAACCCACTTTTTGCCTATTTACAAAAAGCGGACCTAACAATCAAATATCATCGTAAATGTTTTGATCGATTAATGATGTGTAATGGCTATAATTTTTGTTTGAAATAACTTATGTTAATTTATGATTGAAAAACCTAATTTATCAAAAACAAAGAGAGTTTACAATCCATAAAAATCTCATATACCTTTTGGAATTGTCTCTCTTAGCATTTGTACATTTCCATTTTCAAAGTTCAATTTTTTTTCAAATCCAAACTTGAGTTTTCACTCTCCCATTTTTCTCGTAAACAAAAAGATAAGGCAAATAAATCACAACCAAATGAAAATTTTAGAGTTTATGTATGCAAAAAATTGAAAACTATAATAAATGTAACAGAAGAAAATTATTTCATGCACTAAAAATAAACACCAAAGTTTTGTTATCCATGTTTGGGAAATTCCACTAGTTCAACCCCTTTTAGCTTGGTAGAATTTTATAAGAAAGAGATTTCTAATTGATCCTAACATGTTTTAAATATGGATATGCATGCCTTAAACATGTAGAAGATTCAAATTACCTAATGATCCAAATATTTCAAAAGTAGAAAAAGTTGAATTCTCACGTTAACGTGCGGTGTGATATTTACCTGTGCCAAACAACCCACTTTTTGGCTATTTACAAAAAATGGACCAAACATTCATAGATAATCATAAATTTTTTGATCGATTAATGATATATATGGGCTATAATTTTTGTTAGAAATGACTTATGGTTTGGGAATCAACACAGTTAAAAATTCCTATTCCCCCTTTTTCCGATGATTTGAAAACATATAATATAAAAATCTACAAGAGTTTACAATCCTTAAAAATCACAGATACATTTTGGAATTATCTCTCTCAGCATTTGCGCATTTTCTTTTTTGATGTTCATTTTTTTTCAAATCCAAACTTGAGTTTTCACTCTCCCATTTTTCTCGTAAACAAAAAGATATGGCAAATAGATCACAACAAAATAAAAATTTTAGAGTTTATGTATGCAAAAAATTGAATACTATAATAAATGTAAGGGAAGAAAATTACTTAATGCACTAAAAATGAACACCGAAATTTTTTTATCCATGTTTGGAGAATTCCACTAGTACAACCCCTAATAGCTTGGTGGAATTTTATAAGAAAGAGATTTCTAATTGATCCTAACATATTTTAAATATGGATAAGAATGCCTGAAACATGTTGACGTCTCAAATGACCAAATGATCCAAAAATTTCAAGTAGTTGAAAAAATTAAATTCTCAAGTTAACATGTGGTGGGATATTTACCAAAGCCAAACAACCTTGTTTTTGCCTATTTACAAAAAGCAGAACAAACAATCACATATCATCGTATATGTTTTGATCAATTAATGATGTGTAATGGCTATAATTTTTGTTTGAAATGACTTAAGGTTTTGGTGTCAACACTCAGTTAAAAATGCCTCACCCCCTCTTTTCTGATGATTCCAAAACCTAATATATCAAAAACTAAGAGAGTTTTCAATCCTTAAAAATCACAGATACTTTTTGGAATTATCTCTCTCAGCATTTGTGCATTTCCACTTTGGATGTTCAATTTTTTTTCAAATCCAAACTTGAGGTTTCACTCGCCCATTTTTCTCGTAAAAAAAAGATAAGGCAAATCGATCACAACAAAATGAATAATTTAGAGTTTAAGTATGCAAAAAATTGAAAACAATAATAAATGTAAGTGAAGAAAATTATTTCACGCACTAAAAATTAACACCAAAGTTTTGTTATCCATGTTTGGGAAATTTATCTAGTTCAACCCCTTATAGCTCGGTAAACTTTTATGAGAAAGATTTCTAATTGAACCTAACATGTTTTAAATATGGATATGCATGCCTGAAACATGTAGATGATTCAAATGACCTAATGATCCAAAAATTTCAAGAAGAATAAAAAATTAAATTCTCAAGGTAATGTGCGGTGGGATATTTGCCAGTGCCAAACAACCCACTTTTTGTCTATTTAAAAAAAGCGGACCTAACATTCATAGATCATCGTAAATTTTTTTATCGATTAATGATGTGTAAGGGCTATAATGTTTCTTTAGAAATGACTTATAGTTTGGGAGATAATACTCAGTTAAAAATGCCTAGACCCCCCTTTTCCGATGATTGCAAAACCTAACATATAAAAAACTAAAAGGGCTTACAATCCTTAAAAATGACAGATACTTTTTGAAATTATCTCTCTCAGCATTTGCGCATATCCATTTTAGATATCCAATTTTTTTTCAAATCCAAACTTGAGTTTTCACTATTCCATTTTTTTCGTAAACAAAAAGATAAGGCAAATAGATCACAAAAAAAAAAAGAAAATTTTAGAGTTTATGTATGCAAAAAATTTAAAACTATAATAAATGTAAGGGAAGAAAATTATTTCATGCACTAAAAATTACCACCGAAGTTTTTTTATCCATGATTGGGAAATTCCACTAGTACAACACCAAATAGCTTGGTGGAATTTTATAAGAAAGAGATTTCTAATTGATCCTAACATGTTTCAAATATGGATAAGCATGCCTGTAACATGTTGATGATGCAAATGAGCTAATGATCCAAAAATTTCAAGCTATACAAAAAATTAAATTCTCGATTTAACATGCAGTGGGATATTTACTAGAGCCAAACAACCCAATTTTTGCCTATTTACAAAAGCGGACCTAACAGTCACAGATCATCGTAAATGTTTTTGTCGATTAATGATGTGTAATGTGGCTACAATTTTGTTTGAAATGACTTATGGTTTGGGAGTCAACACTTAGTTTAAAATGCCTCCCCCCACCCCCTTTTTGATGTTTGCAAAATCTAATATATCAAAAACTAAAAGAGTTTACAATCCTTAAAAATCACATATACTTTTTGGAATTAGCTCTCTCAGTATTGTGCATTTCGATTTCGGATGTTCAATTTTTTTCAAATCCAAACTTGAGTTTTCACACTCCCATTTTTCTCGTAAGCAAAAAGATAAGGAAAACAGATCACAACGAAATGAAAATTTTAGAGTTTAAGTATGCAAAAAATTGAAAACTATAATAAATGTAAGTGAAGAAAATTATTTCACGCACTAAAAATGAACACCAAAGTTTTGTTATCCATGTTTGGGAAATTCCAGTAGTTCAACCCCTTGTAGCTTGGTAGAATTTTATGAGAAAGAGAATTCTAATTGATCTTATCATGTTTTAAATACCGATATGGATGCCTGAAACATGTAGAAGATTCAAATGGCCTAATGATCCAAAAATTTCAAGAAGTAGAAAAAATTAATTTCTCAAGTTAACGTGTGGTGGGATATTTACCAGTGCCAAACAACCCACTTTTTGCCAATTTACAAAAAGCGAACCTAACATTCATAGATCATCGTAAATGTTTTTATTGATTAATGAAGTGTAAGGGCTACAATTGTTTTTTATAAATGACTTATGGTTTTAGAGACAACACTCAGATAAAAATACCATACCACACCCCCCCCCCCCCCCCCCCCCCCCCCCCCCCCCGCTCCTTTTTCCGATTATTGCAAAACCTAATATATAAAAAACTAGAACAGTTTACAATCCTTAAAAATCACAGATACTTTTTGGTATTATCTGTCTCAGCGTTTTGGTTATCCAATTTTTTTTCAAATCCAAACTTGAGTTTTCACTCACCCATTTTTCTCGTAAACAAAAAGATAATGCTAATAGATCACAAAAAAAATGAAAATTTTCGAGTTTATGTAAGCAAAAAATTGAAAACTATAATAAATGTAACGTAAGAAAATTATTTCACGCACTAAAAATGACCACGAAGTATTTTTATTCCATGTTTGGGAAATTGCACTAGTACAACCCCTAATAGCTTGGTGGAATTTTATAAGAAAGAGATTTCTAATTGATCCTAAATTGTTTTAAATATGGATAAGCATGCCTGAAACATGTGGACAATGCAAATTAGCTAATGATCCAAAAATTTCAAGCAGTAGAAAAAATTAAATTTTCGAGTTAACATGCGGTGGGATATTTACTGGAGCCAAACAACCCAGTTTTTGCCTATTTACAAAAAGCAGACCTAACAATCACAAATCATCGTAAATGTTTTGATCGATTAATGATGTGTAATGACTATAATTTTTGTTAGAAATGATTTATGGTTTGTGAGTCAACACTCTGTTAAAAATGCTTGCCCCCCCCCCCCACCCCCCCCCCCCCCCCCCCCCCCCCCCCCTCTTTTTCGATGATTGCAAAACCTAATATATAAAAAACTAAAAGAGTTTATATACAAAAAAATTTGAAAACTATAAAAAAGGTAAATGAAGAAAATTATTGCACACACTTAAAATGAAGACCAAAGTTTTGTTATACATGTTTGGGAAATTCCACCAATACAACCCCTAATAGCTTGGCGGAATTTTATAAGAAAGAGATTTCTAATTGATCCTAACATGTTTTAAATATGGATATGCATGCCAGAAACATGTTGAAGATGCAAATGACCTAATGATCCAAAAATTTTTAAGGAGTTGAAAAAATTAAATTCTCAAGTTAACGTGCAGTGGGATATTTACCAGAGCCAAACAACCCAATTTTTGCCTATTTACAAAAGGCGAACCCATCAATCATAGATCATCGTAAATGTTTTGATCGATTAATTATGTTTAACTGCTATAATTTTTGTCAGAAATGAGTTGTGGAAAGGGAGTCAACACTCAGTTAAAAATGCCTCGCCCCCCCTTTTCCGATGATTACAAAACCTAATATTTTAAAAACTTAAAGAGTTTACAATCCTTAAAAATCACTGATATTTTTTGGAATTATCTCTCTCAGCATTTGTGCATATCCATTTTGGATGTTCAATTTTTTTTTCAAATCCAAACTTGAGTTTTCACACACCCATTTTTCTCCAAAAAAAAAAGATAAGGAAAATAGATCGCACCAAAATGAAAATTTTACAGCTTAAGTATGCAAAAAATGAAAAAAATAAATAAATTTAAGTGAAGAAAATTATTTCACGCACTAAAAACTTAAAGATTTTTCAATCCTTAAAAATCACAGACACTTTTTAGTATTTCTATCACAGTATTAGTACATTTCCATATTGGATGTTCATTTTTTTTTCATGTCCAAACTTGAGTTTTCACTCTCCCATTTTTCTCGTAAACAAAAAGATGAGGCAAATAGGTCACAAAAAAATGAAATTTTTAGAGTTTATGTATGTAAAAAATGGAAAACTATAATAAATGTAAGTGAAGAAAATTATTTCACGCACTAAAAATGAACACCAAAGTTTTGTTATCCATGTTTGGGAAATTCCATTAGTACAACCCCTAAAAGCTTGGTGGAATTTTATAAGAAAGTGATTTCTAATTGATCCTAGCATGTTTTAAATATGGATATGCGTTCCTGAAACATGTTGAAGATGCAAATGACCTAATGATCTAAAAGTGTCATGGAGTAGAAAAAATTGAATTCTGAAGTTAACGTGCGGTGGGATAATTACCAGTGGCAAACAATCCACTTTTTGCCTATTTACAAAAAGCGGACCTAACAATCATAGATTATCGTAAATGTTTTGATCAATTATTGATGTGTAACGGCTATAATTTTTGTTGGAAATGACTTATGGTTTGGAAGTCAACCTTTTGTTAAAAATGCCTAGTCCCCCTTTTTTCAAAGATTGCAAAAAATAATAAATAAAAAACTAAAAGAGTTTACAATCCTTAAAAATCACAGATACTTTAGAGAATTATCTCTCTCAGCATTTGCGCATTTCCAGTTTGGATATTATTTTTTTTTCAAATCCAAACTAGAGTTTTCACTCTCCCATTTTCCTCTTAAACAAAAAGATAAGGCAAATAGATCACAAAAAAATGAAAATTTTAGAGTTTAGGTATGCAAAAAATTGAAAACTATAATAAATGTAAGTGAAAAAAATTAATTCACGCACTAAAAATGAACGCCAAAGTTTTGTTATCCATGTTTGGGAGATTCCACTAGTTCAACCCGTTATAGCTTGGTAGAATTTTATGAGAAAGAGATTTCTAATTGATCCTAACATGTTTTAAATATGGATATGCATGTTGAAGATTCAAATGACCTAATGATCCAAAAATTTCAAGTAGTAAAAATTGAATAATGAAGTTTACGTGCAGTTGGATATTTACCAGTGCCAAACAACCCATTTTTGGCCTATTTACAAAAAGCTGACCTAACATCCAAAGATCATCGTAAATGTTTTTATCGATTAATGATGTGTAAGGGCTATAACCTTTTTTAGAAATGACTTATGGTTTGGGAGTATGCATCAATTAAAAATGCCAAGGCCCCTCTTTTATGATGATTGCAAAACGTAATATATAAAAAACTAAAGAGTTTACAATCCTTAAAAATCACAGATACTTTTTGGAATTATCTCTCTTAGCATTTGCGCATTTCCATTTTGGATATTCAATTATTTTTCAAATCCAAACTTGAGTTTTCCTTCTCCCATTTTTCTCGTAAACAAAAAGATAAGGCAAATAGATCACTACCAAATGAAAATTTTAGAGTTTATGTATGTAAAAAATTGAAAACTAAAATAAATGTTAGGGAAGAAAATTATTTCACGCACTAAAAATGAACACCGAAGTTTTTTTATCCATGTTTGGGAAATTCCACTACTACAACCCCTAATAGATTGGTGGAATTTTATAAAAAAGAGATTTCTAATTTATCCTAACATGTTTTAAATTTGGATATCCATGCCCGAAACATGTTGAAGATGCAAAATGATCCAAAAATTTTTAAGGTGTAGAAAAAATTAAATTCTCAAGTTAACGTGCGGTGGGATATTTACCTGAGCCAAACAACCCACTTTTTGCCTATTTACAAAAAGCGGACCTAACAATCATAGATCAACGTAACTGTTTCAATCTTTAATGATGTGTAACGACTATAATTTTTGTTAGAAATGACATATGGTTTGGGAGTAAACACTCAGTTAAAAATGCCTCGTCCCCCCTTTTCCGATGATAGCAAAACCTAATATTTAAAAAACTAAAAGAGTTTACAGTCCTTAAAAATCACAGATAATTTTTGGAATTCTCACTCTCATCATTTTTGAATTTCCATTTTGGCTGTTAAATTTTTTTTCAAATCCAAACTTAACTTTTCACTTTCCTATTTTTCTCGCAAACAAAATGATAAGGAAAATAGATCAATACAAAATGAAAATTTTAAAGTTTATGTAAAAAAAATTGAAAACTATAAAAATTGTAAGTGAAGAAAATTATTTCACGCACTTAAAATGAACACCAAAGTTTTGTTATACATGTTTGGGAAATTCCACTAATACAACCCCTAATAATTTTGTGGAATTTTATAATAAAGAGATTTCTAATTGATCCTGACATGTTTTAAATATGGATAAGCAAGCCTGAAACATGTTGATGATGCAAATGACCAAATGATCCAAAAATTTCAAGCAGAAGAAAAAAATTAAATTCTTGAGTTAACATGCGGTAGGATATTTACCAGTGCCAAACAACCAAGTTTTTGCCTTTTTACAAAAAGCGGACCTAATAATCACAGATCATCGTAAATGTTTTCATTGATTATGGATGTGTAACGGCTATAATTTTTGTTTGAGATGACTTATGGTTTGGGAGTCAACATTCAATTAAAAAATGCCTTGTTCCCCTTTTCCGATGATTGCAAAACCTAATATATAAAAAACTCAGAGAGTTTACAGTCCTTAAAAATCATAGATACTTTTTGGAATTCTCACTCTCAAAATTTGTGAATTTCCATTTTGGATGTTCAATTTTTTTTCAAATCTAAACTTGAGTTTTCACTTTCCCATTTTTCTTGTAAACAAAATGATAAGGCAAATAGATCAATACAAAAAGAAAATTTTAGAGTTTATGTACAAAAAAAAATTGTAAACTATAAAAAATGGAAGTGAAGAAAATTATTTCATGCACTTAAAATGAACACAAAATTTTTGTTATACATATTAGGGAAATTCGACTAATACAACCCCTAATAGCTTGGTGGAATTTTATAACAAAGAGAATTCTATTTGATCCTAACATGTTTTAAATATGGATAAGCATGCCTGAAACATGTTGATGATGCAAATGTCCAAATGATCCAAAATTTCAAGTAGAAGAAAAAATTAAATTCTTGAGTTAACATGCGGTATTATATTTACCAGAGCCAAACAACCCAGTTTTTGCATATTTACAAAAAATGGAACAAACAATCACAGATCATCATAAATGTTTTGATCGATTAATGATGTGTAATGGCTATAATTTTTGTTTGAAATGACTTATGGTTTGGGAGTCAACACTCGGTTAAAAATGCCTCGTCCCCACTTTTCCGATGATTGCAAAACCTAATATATAAAAAACTAAAAGAGTTTACAGTCCATAAAAATAAAAGATACTTTTTGGAATTCTCACTCTCAGTATTTGTGAATTTCCATTTTGGATGTTCAATTTTTTTTCAAATCCAAACTTGAGTTTTCACTTTCCCATTTTTCATGTAAACAAAATGATAAGGCAAATAGATCAATACAAAAAGAAAATTTTAAAGTTTATGTACAAAAAAATTGAAAAATATAAAAAATGGAAGTGAAGAAAATTATTTCACGCACTTAAAATGAACAACAAAGTTTTGTTATACATGTTAGGGAAATTCCACTAATACAACCCCTAATAGCTTTGTGGAATTTTATAACAAAGAGATTTCTAATTGATCCTATTATGTTTTAAATATGGATAAGCATGCTTGAAACATGTTGATGATGCAAATGACCAAATGATCCAAAAATTTCAAGCAGAAGAAAAAATTAAATTCTTGAGTTAACTTGCAGTAGGATATTTACCAGAGCCAAACAACCCAGTTTTTGCCTATTTACAAAAAGCAGACCAAACAATAACAGATCATCATAAATGTTTTGATCGATTAATGATGTGTAATGGCTATATTTTTTTGTTAGAAGTGACTTATGGTTTGGGAGTCAACACTCAGTTAAAATTGCCTGGCTCCCTCTTTTCCAATGACTGGAAAACCTAATATATAAAAAACTAAAAGAGTTTACAATCCCTAAAAATCACCAATACTTTTTGGAATTATCTCTCTAAGCATTTGTGCATTTCCATTTTGGATGTTCAATTTTTTTTCAAATCCAAACTTGAGTTTTCACTCTCCCATTTTTCTCGTTAACAAAAAGATAAGGCAAATAAATCACTACAAAATGAAAATTTTAGAGTTTATGTATGCAAAAAATTGAAAACTATAATAAATGTTATTGAAGAAAACTATTTCACGTACGAAAAATGAACACCAAAGTTTTGTTATCAGGGTTTGGTAAATTCTACTAGTACAACCCCTAATAGCTAGGTGGAATTTAATAAGAAAGAAATTTCTAATTGATGCTAACATGTTTTAAATATGGATATGCATGCCTGAAACATGTTGAAGATGCAAATGTCCTAATGATCCAAAATTTTCAAAGTGTTGAAAAAATTAAATTCTCAAGTTAACATGTGGTGGGATATTTACTAGACCCAAATAACCCACTTTTTCCTATTTATAAAAAGCGGACCTAATAATCATAGATCATCTTAAATTTTTTGATTGATTAATGATGTGTAATGACTATACTTTTTTTTAGAAGTTACTTTTGGTTTGTGAGTCAACATTCAGTTAAAAATGCGACCCCTTCCCCTTTTCCGATGACTTCAAAACCTAATAAATAAATAAAAAGAATTTACAATCCTTAAAAATCACTGATACATTTTGGATATCTCTTTCAGCATTTGGTCATTTCCATTTTGGATGTACAATTTTTTTTTAAATCCAAACTTGAGTTTTCACTCTCCCTTTTTTCTCGTAAACAAAAAGAAAAGGCAAATAGATCACAACAAAATGAAAATTTTAAAGTTTATGTATGAAAAAAAATTAATCAATAATAAATTTGAGTGAAGAAAATTATTTCACACACTAAAAATGAACACCAAAGTTTTATTATCCGTGTTTGGGAAATTCCACTAGTACAACCCCTAATTGCTTGATGGAATTTTATAACAATGAGATTTCTAATTGATACTAACATGTTTTAAATATGGATATGCATGCCTGAAACATGTTTAAGAGGCAAATAACCTAATGATCCATAAATATCAAGGATTAGAAAAAATTAAATTCTCAAGTTAACGTGCGGTGGGATATTTACTAGAGCCTAACCACCACCTTTTTGCCTATTTATAAAAAGCGGACCTAACATACAAAGATCATCGTAAATGTTTTGATAGATTAATGATGTGTAATGGCTATAATTTTTGTTAGAAATGACATATAGTTTGGGAGTAACAATCAGTTAAAAATGCCTCGCCCCCCTTTTCTGATGATTGCAAAACCTAATATATAAATAACCAAAAAATTTTAAAATCCTTAAATATAACATATACTTTTTGGAATTATCTCTCTCAGCATTTGTGCTTTTCCTTTTTTGATGTTCAATTTTTTTTTAAATCCAAACTTGAGTTTTCACTCTCCCATTTTCCTCGTAAACAAAAAGATAAGGCAAATAGATCACAACAAAATGAAAACTTTAGAGTTTATGTATGCAAAATGTTGAAAACTATAATAAATATAAATGAAGAAAATTATTTCACACAATAAAAATGAACACCAAAGTTTTGTTATCAATGTTTGGGAAATTCCACTAGTACAACCCCTATAAGCTTTGTAGAATTTTATAAGAAAGAGACTTCTAATTGATCCTAACATGTCTTAAATATGGATATGCATGCCTGAAACACGTTGAAGATGCAAAAGACCTAATGATCCAAATATTTTAATGAGTTTAAAAAATTGAATTGTAAAGATAACGTGCGGTGGGATATTTACCAGAGCCAAACAACCTATTTTTTTCCTATTTACAAAAAGCGGACATAACAATCATAGATAATCATATATGTTTTGATCAATTAATGATGTGTAACGGCTATAATTTTTTGTTAGAAGTGACTTATGGTTTGGGAGTCAACACTCAGTTAAAAAAGTCATCCCCGCCCCCCCTTTTTCGATGATTGCAAAACCTAATATATAAAAAACTAAAAGACTTTACAATCCTTCAAAATCAAAGTTACTTTTTGGAATTATCTCTCTTAGCATTTGTGCATTTCTATTTTGAATGTTCAATTTTTTTTAAATCCAAACTTGAGTGTTCATGCTCCCATTTTTCTCATAAACAAAAAGATGAGGCGAATAGATCCCAAGAAAATGAAAATTTCATAGTTTATATATGCAAAAATATTTCCCTACAATAAATGTAAGTGAAGAAAATTATTTCACCCACTAAAATTGCGCACCAAAGTTTTGTTATCCATATTTGGGAAATTCCACTTGTACAAACGTTTGTAGCTTGGTAGAATTTTATAAGAAACTGATTTCTAATTGATCCTAACATGTTTTAAATATAGATATGTAGGCCTGAAACATGTTGAGGATGCAAATGACCTAATGATCCAAAAATTTAAGGAGTAGCAAAAATTAAATTCTCAAGTTAACATTCAGAGGGATATTTACCAAAGCCAAACAACCCACTTTTAGCCTATTTACAAAAAGCGGACCTATCAATCATAGATCATTGTAAATGTTTTGATCAATTAATGATGTGTAACGGCTATAATATTTGTTAGAAATGACTTATTGTTTGTGAGTCAACATTTAGTTAAAAATGCCCCACCCCCCCCTTTTTCGATAATTGCAAAACCTAATATATAAAAAACTAAAGGAGTTTACAATCCTTAAAAATCGCAGATACTTTTTGGAATTATCTCTCTCAGCATTTGTGCATTTCCATTTTGGATGTTCAATTTTTTTTCAAATTCAAACTTGTGTTTCCACGCTTCCTTTTTTCTTATAAACAAAAAGATAAGGCAAATAGATAACGAAAAAATGAAAATTTTATAATTTATTTATGCAAAAAATTGAAAACTATAATAAATGTAAGTGAAGAAAATTATTTCACGCACCAAAAATGAACACCAAAGTTTTGTCATCCATGTTTTGGAAATTCCATTTGTACAACCGCTAATAGCTTGGTGGAATTTTATAAAAAAGTGATTTCTAGTTGATCCTAACATGTTTTAAATATGGATATGCATGCCTGAAACATGTTGAAGATGCAAATGACCTAATGATCCAAAAATTTCAAGGAGTAGAAAAAATTAAATTCTCAAGTTAACGTGAGGTGGGATATTTACCAGAGCCAAACAACCCAGTTTTTTCATAGATAATCGTAAATGTTTTGATCTATTAATGATGTGTAATGGCTATAATTTTTTTTAGAAGTTACTTATGGTTTGGGAGTCAACACTCAGTTAAAAATGCCACACCTCCCCGTTTTCGATGACTGCAAAACCTAATATATAAAATACTAAAAATGTTTACACTCCCTAAAAATCACTGATACTTTTTGGAATTATCTCCCTCAGCATTTGTGCATTTCCATTTTGGATGTTCATTTTTTTTTCAAATCCAAACTTCAGTTTTCACTGTCCCATTTTTCTCGTAAGCAAAAAGATAAGGCAAACATATCACAACAAAATGAAAATTTTAGAGTGTATGTATGCAAAAAATGGAAAACTATAATAAATGTGAGTGAAGAAAATTATATCATGTAACAAAAATGAACACCAAAGTTTTGTTATCCATGTTTGGGAAATTCCACTAGTACAACCCCTAATAGATTGGTGGAATTTTATAAGAAAGAGATTTCTAATTGATCCTAACATGTTTTAAATATGGATATGCAATCTTGAAACATGTTGAAGATGCAAATGACCTTATAATCCAAAAACATCAAAGATTAGAAAAAACTAAATTCTCAAGTTAACGTTCGGTGGGATATTTACTAGAGCCAAACAACACACTTTTTGCCTTTTTACAAAAAGCGGACCTAACAAGGATACATCATCGTAAATGTTTAGATCGATTAATGATGTGTAACGGCTATAATTATTTTTAGAAGTGACTTATGGTTTGGGAGTCAACACTGAGCTAAAAATTTCTCTCCCCCCCTTTTCTGGTGATTGCAAAACCTAATATATAAATAACCAAACAATATTTACAAATCATAGATACTTTTTGGAATTATCTCTCTCAACATTTGTGCATTTCCATTTTGGATGTTCAATTTTTTTTCAAATCCAAAATTGAGTTGTCACTCTCCAATTTTATCAAAAACAAAAAGATAAGGCAAAAAGATCACAACAAAATGAAAATTTTAGAGTTTATGTCTACAAAAAATTGAAAACTATAATAAATGTAAGTGAAGAAAATTATTTTTGGCACTAAAAATTAAAAACAAAGTTATGTTTTGGAAATTCCACTAGTACAACCCCTAATAGCTCTGTGGAATTTTCTAAGAAAGAGATTTCTAAAAATGCCTCGGCCCCCCTTTTTCTATAATTCCAAAATCTAATATATAAAAAACTAAAAGAGTTTACAATCCTAAAAAATCACAGAAATTTTTGGGAATTATCTCTCTAAGCATTTGTGCATTTCAATTTTGGAAGTTCAATTTTTTTACATATCCAAACTTGTGTTTTCACACTTCCATTTTTCTCATAAATTAAAAGATAAGGCAAATAGATCACAACAAAATGAAAATTTTGTAGTTTATGTATGCAAAAAAATGGAAAACTATATTAAATGTAAGTGAATAAAATTATTTCACGTACTAAAAATGAACACAAAAGTTTTGTTAGCCATGTTTGGAAATTTCCACTTGTACAACCGCTAATAGCTTGGTGGAATTTTATAAAAAAAAGTGATTTCTAATTGATCCTAACTTGTTTTAACTATGGATATGCACGTCTGAAACATGTTGATGCTGCAAATGACCTATTGATCAAAAAATTTCGAGTAGAAAAAATTAAATTCTCAAGTTAACGTGCGGTGGGATATTTACCAGAGTCAAACTACCCACTTTTTGCCTATTTACAAAAAGTGGACCAAAAAATCATAGATCATCGTAAATATTTTGATCGATTAATGATGTGTAATAGCTATAATATTTTTTAGATGTTACTTATGGTTTTGAAGTCAACATTCAGTTAAAAATGACATGCCCCTTTTCCGATGACTGGAAAACCTATAATATTAAAAACTAAAAGAGTTTACACTCCTTAAAATCACTGGTACTTTTTGAAATTATCTCTCTCAGCATTTGTGCATTTCCATTTTGGATGTTCAATTTTTTTTCAAATCCAAACATGAGGTTTCACTCTCCCTTTTTTTCTCGTAACCAAAAAGATAAGGCAAACAAATCACAACGAAATGAAAATTTAGAATTTAAGTATGAAAAAAATTGAAATCTATAATAAATGTAAGTGAAGAAAATTATTTCACGCACTAAAAATGAACACCAAAGTGTTGTTATCCGTGTTTGGGAAATTCCGCTAGTACAACCCCTAATAGCTTGGTGGAATTTTATAATAAAGAGATTTCTAATTGATCCTAACATGTTTTAAATTTGGATATGCATGCCTGAAACCTTTTGAAGATGCAAATGACCTAATAATCCAAAAACTTCAAGGATTTGAAAAAACAAAATTCTCAAGTTAACTTTCGGTGGGATATTTACCAGGGCCAAACAACCCACTTTTTGCCTATGTACAAATAGTGGACCAAACAATGATACTTCATCATCAAGTTTTGATCGATTAATGATGTGTAATGGCTATAATTTTTGTTAGAAATGACTTATGGTTTGGGAGTCAACACTCAGTTACTAACGCCACGAACCCCCCCCCTGATGATTGCAAAACCTAATATATAAATAACCAAACAATCCTTAAAAATTATAGATACTTTTTGGAATTACCTCTCTCAGCATTTGTGCATTTCCATTTTGGATGTTGAAGATGCAAATTAACTAAAGATCCAAAACTTTCAAGGATTAGAAAAAATTAAATTCTCAAGTAAACGTGTGGTGGGATATTTACTAGAGCCAAACCACCACCTTTTTGCCTATTTAAAAAAAGTGGACCTAACAATTATAGATCATCGTAAATGTTTTGATCGATTAGTGATGTGTAACGACTATAATTTTTGTTAGAAATAACTTATAGTTTCGGAGTCAACAATCAGTTAAAAATGCCTCGCTCCCCTTTTCTGATGATTGCAAAACCTAATATATAAATAAACAAAAGAGTTTACAATCCTTAAAAATCACAGATACTTTTTGGAATTATCTCTCTCAGCATTTGTTCATTTCCATTTTCAATGTTATATTTTTTTTAAAATTCAAACATGAGTTTTCACTCTCCCATTTTTCTCGTCAACAAAAAGATAAGGCAAATAGGTCACAACAAAAAGAAAACTTTAGATTTTATGTATGAAAAAATTGAAAACTATAATAAATGTAATTGAAGAAAATTATGTCACACAATAAAAATGAACACCAAAGTTTTGTTATCCTTGTTTGGGAAATTCCACTAGTACAACCCCTAATAGCTTGGTGGAATTTTATAAGAAAGAGGTTTCTAATTGATCCTAACATGTTTTAAATATGGATATCCATGCCTGAAACACGTTGAAGATGCACAACACCTAATGAGCCAAAAATTTCAAGGAGTTGAAAAAATTAAATTCTCAAGTTTACGTGCGGTGGGATATTTACCATAGCCAAACAACCCACTTTTTGCCTATTTACAAAAAGCGGACCTAACAATCATAGATAATCATAAATGTTTTAATCGATTCATGATGTGTAATGGCTATACTTTTTTCTTAGAAGTGACTTATGGTTTGGGAGTCAACACTCAGTTAAAAATGCCCACCCATACCCCCCCCCCCCCCCCTTCTCCCTCCTCCTCTACCCACTCATTTCCGAGGATTACAAAACCTTATATATAAAAAACTAAAAAAATTTACAATCCTTCAAAATCATAGATACTTTTTGGAATTATTTCCATTTTGGATGTTCAATTTTTTTTTCAAATCCAAACATGAGCTGTCACGCTCCCTTTTTTCTCCTTAACAAAAAAATAAGTTGAATTGATCACAAGAAAATGAAAATTTTATAGTTTATGTATGCAAAAAAAATTTCCTAAAATAAATGTAAGTGAAAAAAATTATTTCACGCACTAAAAAAAACACCAAAGTTTTGTTATCCATGTTTTTGGAAAATCCACTTGTACAACCGCTAATAGCTTGGTGGAATTTTATAAGAAAGTGGCTTCTAATTTATCCTAACATGTTTTAAATATAGATATGCATACCTGAAACATGTTGAAGATGCAAATGATGAAATGAACCAAAATATTAAAGGAGTAAAAAAAATTAAATTCTCAAGTTAACGTTTGGTGGGATATTTATCAGAGCCAAACAACGCACTTTTTGCCTATTTTCAAACTGCTGACCTATCAATCAAAAATCATCGTAAATGTTTTGAACTATTAATGATGTGTAACGGCTATAATTGTTTATAGAAATGACTTATGGTTTGTGAGTCAACATTCAGTTAAAAATGCCTCGCCCCCCCTTTTTCTATAATACCAAAATCTAATATATAAAAAACTAAAAAAATTTACAATCCTAAAAAATCACAGAAATTTTTGGGAATTACCTCTCTAAGCATTTGTGCATTTCAATTTTGGAAGTTCAATTTTTTTACAGATCCAAACTTGTGTTTTTACGCTTCCATTTTTCTCATAAATTAAAAGATATGGCAAATAGATCACAACAAAATGAAAATTTTGTAGTTTATGTGTGAAAAAAATGGAAAACTATATTAAATGTAAGCGAATAAAATTATTTCACGTACTAAAAATGAACACAAAAGTTTTGTTAACCATGTTTGGAAATTTCCACTTGTACAACCGCTAATAGCTTAGTGGAATTTTATAAAAAAAATGATTTCTAATTGATCCTAACTTGTTTTAACTATGGATATGCATGCCTGAAACATGTTGATGATGCAAATGACTTAATGATAAAAAAATTTCAAGGAGTAGAAAAAGTTAAATTCTCAAGTTAACGTGCGGTGGGATATTTACCAGAGCCAAACAACCCACTTTTTGCCTATTTACAAAAAGCAGACCAAACAGTCATAGATCATCGTAAATATTTTGATCGATTAATGATGTGTAACAGCTATAATATTTTTTAGAAGTTACTTATGGTTTTGGAGTCAACACACGGTTAAAAATGACATGCCCCTTTTCCGATGACTGGAAAACCTATAATATTAAAAACTAAAAGAGTTTACACTCCTTAAAAATCACTGGTACTTTTTGAAATTATCTCTCTCAGCATTTGTGCATTTCCATTTTGGATGTTCAATTTTTTTTCAAATCCAAACATGAGGTTTCACTCTCCCTTTTTTTCTCGTAACCAAACAGATAAGGCAAACAAATCACAACGAAATGAAAATTTTAGAATTTAAGTATGAAAAAAATTGAAATCTATAATAAATGTAAGTGAAGAAAATTATTTCACGCACTAAAAATGAACAACAAAGTGTTGTTATCCATGTTTACGAAATTCCTCTAGTACAACCCCTAATATCTTGGTGGAATTTAATAACAAAGAGATTTCTAATTGATCCTAACATTTTTTAAATATGGATATGCATGGTTTAAACTTGTTGAAGATGCAAATGACCTAATGATCCCAAAGTTTCAAGGATTAGAAAAAATTAAATTCTCAACTTACCAGAATCAAACAACCCACTTTTTGCCTATTTACAAAATGCAGACCTAACAATCATAGATCATCGTAATTTTTTTGATTGATTAATAATGTGTAATGGCTATATTTTTTTGTTAGAAGTGACTTATGGTTTGGGAGTCAACACTCAGTTAAAAATGCCCTGCCCCCCCTTTTCCGATGACTACAAAACCTAATAAATAAAAAACTAAAAGAGTTTACAATCCTTAAAAATCACTGATAGTTTTTGGAATTATCTCTCTTAGCTTTTGTGTATGTCCATTTTGGATGTTCAATTTTTTTTCAAATCCAAACTTGATTTTTCTCTCTCCCTTTTTTCTAGTAAACAAAAAGATAAGGCAAATTGATCACAACAAAATGAAAATTTTAGAGTTAATGATTGTAAAAAATTGAAAACTATAATAAATGTAACTAAAGAACATTATTTCACGCACTAAAAATGACCACCAAAGTTTTGTTACTCGTGTTTGGGAAATTCCACTAGTACAATCCCTAATAGCTTGGTGGAATTTTATATTAAAGAGATTTCTAATTGATACTAAGATGTTTAAAATATGGATATGCATGCCTGAAACATGTTGAAGATGCAAATTAGCTAAAGATCCAAAACTTCCAAGGATTAGAAAAAATTAAATTCTCAAGTAAACGTGTGGTGGGATATTTACTAGAGCCAAACCACCACCTTTTTGCCTATTTACAAAAAGTGGATCTAACAATCATAGATCATCGTAAATGTTTTGATCGATTAATGATGTTTAACGGCTATAATTTTTGTTAGAAATAACTTATGGTTTGGGAGTCAACACTCAGTTAAAAATGCCTCGCCCCCCTTTTCTGATGATTGCAAAACCTAATATATAAATAAACAAAAGAGTTTAAAATCCTTAAAAATCACAGATACGTTTCGGAATTATCTCTCTCAGCATTTTTTCATTTCCATTTTCGATGTTATATTTTTTTTTAAAATTCAAACATGAGTTTTCACTCTCCCATTTTTCTCGTCAACAAAAAATGTTGAAGATGCAAATGACCTAATTATCCAAAAATTTCAAGGACTAGAAAATTTTAAATTCTCAAGTTAACGTGCAGTGAGATATTTACTTGAGCAAAACAACCTAGTTTTTTTCCTATATTTAAAAACCGCACCTAACAATCATAGGTCATCATAAATGTTTTGATCGATTAATTATGTGTAATGGCTATAATTTTATTTAGAAATGGCTTATCGTTTGGGAGTCAACACTCAGTTAAAAAAGCCTTGCCCCCACTTTTTCGATGATTGCAAAAACTTATATATAAAAAAATCGAAGAGTTTAGAATTCTTAAAAATAACAGATACATTTTGAAATTATATCTCTCAGCATTTGTGCAATTCCATTTTGGATGTTCAATTTTTTTTCAAATCCAAACTTGAGTTTCCACTCGCTCTTTTTTCTCGTAAAAAAAGTTAAGGCAAAGAGATCACAACAAAATGAAAATTTTAGAGTTTCACTATGAAAAAAGTCAAAAACTATCATAAATGTAAGTGAATAATATTATTTCACGCACTACAAATGATTGCAAAACCTAATATATTAAAAAATCGAAGAGTTTAAAATCCTTAAAAATAGCTAATACTTTTTAGAATTATTTCTCTTAGCATTTGTGCATTTCCATTTTGGATATTCTATTTTTTCCAAATCCAAACTTGAGTTTCCACACTCCCTTTTTTCTCGTAAACAAAAAGAGAAGGAAAATAGATCACAACAAAATGAAAACTTAAGAGGGTGTGTATGTAAAAAATTAAAATATATAATAAATGTAAGTGAAAAAAATTATTTCACACACTAAAAATGAACACCAAAGTTTTTATATCCTTGTTCAGGAAATTCCACTAGTACAACCCCTAATAGCTTGGTGGAATTTTAAGAGAAAGAGATTTCTAAATTATCCTAACATGTTTTAAATGTGGATATGCATGCCCGAAACATGATGCAGATGCAAATGTCCTAATGATCCAAAATTTTCAAAGAGTAGAAAAATTTTAACGCACAAGTTAACGTGCGGTGGGATATTTCCAGAGACATACAACATACTTTTTGCCTATTTAAAAAAATTTAACCTAACAATCATAGATCATCCTAAATGTTTTGATCTATTAATGATGTGTAACGGCTATAATTTTTGTTAGAAATGACTTATGGTTTGAGAGTCAACACTCAGTTAAAAATTCCTCGCCCACACTTTTCGGATGATTGCAAAACCTAATATATAAAAACTAGAAGAGTTTACAATCCTTAATAATCACAAATACTTTTATGAATTATCTCTCTCTACATTTGTGCATTTCTATTTTGAATGCTCAATTTATTTTAAAATCCAAACTTGAGTTTCAACTCTGCCTTTTTTCTCGAAAAGAAAAAGATAAGGCAATTAGATCACAACAAAATGAAAATTTTAAAGTTTTTGTATGTTAGAAATCGAAAACTATAATAAATGTAAGTGAAAAAAATTATTTCACGAAAAAAATAAATGTAAGTTTTTGCATGTTTGGGAAATTCCAATGGTACAACCTCTAATAACATAGTTGAATTTTATAAGAAAGAGATTTCTAATTGATCCTAACATGTTTTAAATATGGATATGCTTGCCTGGATCATGTTGAAGATGCAAATGACTTAGTGATCCAAAAATTTCAAGTAGAAAATTTAAAATTCTCAAGTTAACCTGCGGTGGGATATTTACAAGAGCTAAACATCTCTGTTTTTCGCCTATTTACAAAAATCGGACCTAACAATCATTGATAATCGTAAATATATTGTTCGATTAATTATGTGTATCGGCTATAATTTTATTTAGAAATGGCTTATGGTTTGGGAGTCAACACTCAGTTAAAATAGCCTCGCCCCCACTTTTCCGACGATTGTAAAATCTTATATATAAAAAAACTTGAAGAGTTTAGAATTCTTAAAAATAACAGATACTTTTTGAAATTATATCTCTCAGCATTTGTGCAATTCCATTTTGGATGTTTAATTTTTTTTTCAAATCCAAACTTGAGTTTCCACTCACCCTTTTTTCTCGTAAAAAAAAAAGATAAGGCAAATAGATCACAACAAAATGAAAATTTTAGAGTTTCTCTAAAAAAAAATCGAAAAAATATCATAAATGTAAGTGAATAATATTATTTCACGCACTACAAATGAACACCAAAGTTTTGTTATCCATGTTTGGGATATTCCACTAGTACAACCCATAATAGCTTTGTGGAATTTTGGAAGAAAGAGATTTCTAAATTATCCTGACATGTTTTTAATAAGGATATGCATGCATGAAACATGTTGAAGATATAAATGCCCTAATGATCTAAAAATTTCAAGGAGTAGAAAATTTTAAATTCTCAAGTTCACGTGGGATATGATATTTACCAGAGCCAAACAACCACTTTTTGGCCATTTAAAAAAGTGGACCTAACAATCATAGATCATAGTAAATGTTTTGATCGATTAATTTTCTGTAATGGCTATAATTTTAATTAGAAATGTCTTATGGTTTGGAAGTCAACACTCAGTAAAACATGCCTCGCCCACACTTTTCCGATATTTGCAAAACCTAATATATAAAAAACTAGAAGAGTTTACACTTTTCCGATATTTGCAAAACCTAATATATAAAAAACTAGAAGAGTTTACAATCCTTAAAAATCACAGATAGTTTTTGGAATTAACTCTCTCAGCTTTTATGCATTTCCATTTTGGTTGTTAATTTTTTTTTAAAATCCAAACTTGAGTTTCAACTCTCAATTTTTTCTCGTAAAGAAAAAGAAAAGGCAAATACATCACAAAAAAAATAAAAATTTTAGAGTTTGTGTATGTAAAAAATCAAAAACTATAATAAATGTAAGTGGTGAAAAGTATTTCAGGCCCTAAAAATGAACACCAAAGTTTTGTTATCCATGATTGGGAAATTCCACTAGTACAACCCCTAATAGCTTGGTTGAATTTTTTAAGAAAGAGATTTCTAATTGATCCTTACATGTTTTAAATATGGATATACGTTCCTCAATCATGTTGAAGATGCAAATGACCTAATGAACCAAAAATTTCAAGGACTAGAAAATTTTAAATTCTCAAGTTAACGTGTTGTGGGATATTTACCAAAGCAAAACAACCCAGTTTTTTGCCTATTTTCAAAAACCGGACCTAACAATCATAGATCATCATAAATGTTTTGATAGATTAATTATGTGTAACAGCTATAATTTTATTTAGAAATGGCTTATGGTTTGGGAGTCAACACTCAGTTAAAAAAGCCTCGCCCCCCCTTTTCTGATGATTGTAAAACCTAATATATAAAAAACTCTACAACTTTACAATCCTTGAAAATACTTGATACTTTTTGGTATTATCTCTCTTGGCTTTTGTGCATTTCCATTTTGGATGTTCAATTTTTTTCAAATCCAAACTTGAGTTTCCACTCTCCCTTTTTTCTCATAAAGAAAAAGTTAAGGCAAATAGATCACTACAAAATGAAAATTTTAGAGTTTGTGAATGTAAAAAAAATGAAAAAAATAATAAATCTAAGTGAAAAAAATAATTTCACACACAAAAAATAAAGACCAATGTTTTGTTATCCATGTTCGGGAAATTCCACTAGTACAACCTCTAATAGCTTGGTGAATTTTATAAGAAAGATATTTCTAAATTAACCTAACATGTTTTAAATATGGATATGCATGCACGAAA
Organism: Aristolochia californica; assembly: GCF_029961685.1. Taxonomy (NCBI): domain Eukaryota; kingdom Viridiplantae; phylum Streptophyta; class Magnoliopsida; order Piperales; family Aristolochiaceae; genus Aristolochia; species Aristolochia californica. The sequence goes on along the minus strand of NW_027181826.1, from coordinate 8,425,484 downwards.
CATGATGCAGATGCAAATGACCTAATGATCCAAAAATTTGGAGTAGAAAAATTTAAATGCTCAAGTTAACGTGAGGTGGGATATTTACCAGAGCCAAACAACCAACTTTTTGCCTATTTAAAAAAATTGGACCTAACAATCATAGATCATCGTAAATGTTTTGATCTATTAATGATGTCGAATGACTATAATTTTTGCTAGAAATGATTATGGTTGGGGAGTCAACACTCAATTAAAATGCGTCGCCCACAATTTTCCAATGATTGTAAAACCTAAGATATAAAAAACTAGAAGAGTTTACAATCCTTAAAAATCACAAATACTTTTTGGAATTATCTCTCTCAGCATTTGTGCATTTCTGTTTTGGATGTTCAATTTTTTTTTAAATCCAAACTTGAGTGTCAACTCTCACTTTTTTCTCGTAAACAAAAAGTTATGGCAAATAGATCACAACAAAATGAAAATTTTAGAGTTTGTGTATGTAAAAAACCAAAAACTATAATAAATGTAAGTGAAGGAATTTATTTCATGCACTAAAAATTAACAACAAATTTTTTTTATCCATGTTTGGGAAATTCCTCTTGTACAACAACTAATAGCTATGTTGACTTTTATAAGAAAGGGATTTCTAATTGATCCTAACATTTTTTAAATATGGATATGTATGTCTTAATAATATTGAAGGATCAAATGACCTAATGATCCAAAAATTTCAAAGAGTAAAAAATTTTAAATTCTGAGGTTAACATGCTGTGGGATATTTACCAGAGCCAAACAACCTAAGTTTTTGCCTATTTACAAAAATTGAACCTAACAATCATAGATCATCATAAATGTTTTGATCGATTAATTATGTGTAACGGCTATAATTTTATTTATAAATGGCTAATGGTTTGGGAGTCAACACTCTGTTAAAAAACCATCACCCCCCCATTTTCAATGATTGCAAAACCTAATATATAAAAAACTCGAAGAGTTTACAATCCTCAAAAATAATAGATACTTTTTCAAACTATCTCTCTCAGTATTTGTTCATTTCCATTCAGGATGTCCAATTTTTTTTTAAATCCAAACTTGAGTTTCCACTCTCCCTTTTTTCTCGTAAACAAAAAGATAAGGCAAATATATCACAACAAAATGAAAATTTAAGAGTTTGTAGATGTAAAAAATCGAAAACTATAATAAATGTAAGTGAACAAAAATATTTCACGTACTAAAAATGAACACCAAAGTTTTGTTATCCATGTTTGGGAAATTCCACTAGTACAACCCCTAATAGCTTGGTGGAATGTTATAAGAAAGATATTTCTAAAATATCATAACATGTTTTAAGTATGGATATGCATGTAAGAAACATGATGCATATGCAAATGACCTAATGATCCAAAAATTTGAAGGAGTAGAAAAATTTTAATGCTCAAATTAACATGCGGTGGGATATTTACCAAAGCCAAACAACCCACTTTTTGCCTATTTAAAAAAATTGAACCTAACAATCATGGATCATCATAAATGTTTTGATGTATTAATGATGAGTAACGGCTATAATTTTTGTTAGAAATGACTTATGGTTTGGTAGTCAACACTCAGTTAAAAATGCCTCACCCACACTTTTCGGATGATTGCAAAACCTAATATATAAGAAACAAGAAGAGTTTATAATCCTTAAAAATCACAGATATTTTTATGAATTATCTCCCTCTACATTTGTGCATTCCCATTTTGGTGCTCAATTTTTGTTCAAATCCAAACTTGAGTTTCAACTCTGACTTTTTCTCGTAAACAAAAAGATAAGGCATATAGATCACAACATAAAGAAAATTTTAGAGTTTGTGTATGTTAAAAATTGAAAACTATAATAAATGTAAGTGAAGAAAATTATTTCACGCACTGAAAAGGAACACCAAAGTTTTGTTATCCATATTTGGAAAATTCCACTAGTACAACCCCTAATAACTTGGTTGAAATTTATAAGAAACAGATTTCTAATTGATCCTAACATGTTTTAAATATGAATATGTAAGCCTGAATCATGTTGAAGATGCAAATGACCTAATGATCCAAAAATTTCAAGGAGTAGAAAATTTTAAATTCTTAAGTTAACCTGTGGTGGGATATTTACAAGAGCCAAACAACCCAGATTTTTGCCTATTTACAAAAACCGGACCTAACAATCATAGATCATCGCAAATGTTTTGATCGATTAATTAAGTGTAACGGCTATAATTTTATTTAGAATTGGCGTAGGGTTTGGGAGTCAACACTAAGTTCCGATGATTGCAAAACCTAATATATAAAAAACTCGAAGTGCTTACAATCCTTAAAAATAACATATACTTTTTGGAATTATCTCTCTCAGCTTTGGTTCATTTTTATTTTGGATGCTCAATTTTTTTTCAAATCCAAACTTGAGTTTCCACCAACCCTTTTTTCTCGTAAAAAAAAGATAAGGCAAATAGATCACAACAAAATGAAAATTTTAGAGTTTGTCTTTGTAAAAAATAAAAAACTATAAAAAACTGTAAGTGAAAAAATTATTTCACGCGCTAAAAATGAACACCAAAGTTTTGTTATCCATGTTCAGGATATTCCACTTGTATAACACTGAATAGCTTGGTAGAATTTTTTCAGAAAGAGATTTCCAAATTATTGTAACATGTTTTAAATATGGATATGCATGCATGAAACATGTTTAAGATGCAAATGACCTAAAGATCTAAAAATTTCAAGGAGTAGAAAATTTTAAATTCTCAAGTTAGCATGCGGTGGAATAATTACCAGAGCCAAACAACCCACTTTTTGCCCTTTTAAAAAAAGTGGACCTAAAAGATATAGATGATCGTAAATATTTTGATCGATAAATTATGTGTAACGGCTATAATTTTAGTTCTAAATGATTTATGGGTTGGGAGTCAACACTTAGTTGGAAAAGTGTCGCCCCGCATTTTTCGATGATTGCAAAACCTAATATATAAAACACTCGAAGAGTTTACAATCCTTAAAAATAACAGATACTTTGTGGAACTATCTCTCTCAACATTTGTTCATTTCCATTTTGGATGTTCAATTTTTTTTCAAATCCAAACTTGAGTTTCCACTCTCCCTTTTTATCGTAAACAAAAAGATAAGGCAAATAGATCACAACAAAATGAAAATTTTAGAGTTTGTGTATGTAAAAAATCTAAAACTATAATAAATGTAAGTGAAAAAAATTATTTCACGCACTAAATATGAACACCAAAGTTTTGTTATCCATGTTCGGGAAATTCCACTAGTACAACCCCTAATAGCTTGGTGGAATTTTATAAGGAAGAGATTTCTAAAGTATCATAACATGTTTTAAATATGGATATGCATGCCTCAAACATGATGCTGATCAAATGACCTAATGATCCAAAAATTTCGAGTAGAAAAATTTAAAGGCTCAAGTTAATGTACGGTGGGTTATTTATCTAAGCCAAACAACCCACTTTTTTCCTATTTAAAAAAATTGGACCTAACAATCCTAGAACATCATACATGTTTTCCTCTATTAATGATGTGCAACAGTTATAATTTTTGTTAGAAATGACTTATGGTTTGGGAGTCAACACTCAGTTAAAAATGCCTTGCCCTCCCTTTTCCGATGATTGAAAACCTAATATATAAAAAACTAGAAGAGTTTACAATCGGTAAAAATCACAGATACTTTTATGAATTATCTCTCTCTACATTTGAGCATTTCCATTTTGGTTGCTCAATTTCTTTTAAAATCCAAACTTGAGTTTGAACTCTGCGTATTTTCACGTAAACAAAAAGATAAGGCAAATAGATCACAACAAAATGAAAGTTTTAGAGTTTATGTATGTAAAAAATAGAAAACTATAATAAATGTAAGTGAAGAAAATTATATCATGCACTGAAAATGAACACCAAAATTTTGTTATCCATGTTTGGGAAATTCCACTAGTACAACCCCTAATAACTTGGTTGAATTTTATAAGAAAGAGATTTCTAATTGACCCTAACATGTTTTAAATATGGATATGCATGCCTGAATAATGTTGAAGATGCAAATGACCTAATAATCCAAAATTTTCAAGGAGTAGAAAATTTTAAATTCTCAAGTTAACCTGTGGTGGGATATTTACAAGAGCCAAACAACCCAGTTTTTTGCCTATTTACAAAAACCGGACCTAACAATTATAGATCATCGTAAATATTTTGATTGATTAATTAAGTGTAATGGCTATAATTTTATTTAGAATTGGCTTAGGGTTTGGGAGTCAACACTAAGTTCCGATGATTGAAAAACCTAATATATAAAAAACTCGAAGAGCTTACAATTCTTAAAAATAACATATACTTTTTGGAATTATCTCTCTCAGCTTTGGTTCATTTTTATTTTGGATGCTCAATTTTTTTTCAAATCCAAACTTGAGTTTCCACCGACCCTTTTTTCTCGTAAAAAAAAAAAAAGATAAGGCAAATAGATCACAACAAAATGAAAATTTTAGAGTTTGTCTTTCTAAAAAATATAAAAAATATAAAAAAATGTAAGTGAAAAAAATGATTTCACGCACTAAAAATGAACACCAAAGTTTTGTTATCCATGTTCGGGATATTCCACTTGTATAACACCTAATAGCTTAGTGGAATTTTTTAAGAAAGAGATTTCCAAATTATTCTAACATGTTTTAAATATGGATATGCATGTATGAAACATGTTTAAGATGCAAATGACCTAATGATCTAAAAATTTCAAGGAGTAGAAAATTTTAAATTCTCAAGTTAACATGCGTTGGGATAATTACCAAAGCCAAACAACCCACTTTTTGCCCATTTAAAAAAAGAGGACCTAAAAAATATAGATGATTGTAAATATTTTGATCGATTAATTATGTGTAACGGCTATAATTTTGGTTATAAATGACTTAGGGTTTGGGAGTCAACACTTAGTTAGAAAAGTGTCGCCCCCCATTTTTCGATGATTGCAAAACCTAATATATAAAACACTCGAAGAGTTTACAATCCTTAAAAATAACAGATACTTCTTGGAACTATCTCTCTCAACATTTGTTCATTTCCATTTTTTATGTTCAATTTTTTTTCAAATCCAAACTTGAGTTTCCACTCTCCCTTTTTTATCGTAAACAAAAAGATAAAGCAAATAGATCACAAAAAAATGAAAATTTTAGAGTTTGTGTATGTAAAAAATCGAAAACTATAATAAATGTAAGTGAAAAAAATTATTTCACGCACTAAATATGAACACCAAAGTTTTGTTATCCATGTTCGGGAAATTCCACTAGTACAACCCCTAATAGCTTGGTGGAATTTTATAAGGAAGAGATTTCTAAATTATCATAACATGTTTTAAATATGGATATGCATGCCTCAAACATGATGCAGATCAAATGACTTAATGATCCAAAAATTTCAAGGAGTAGAAAAATTTAAATGCTCAAGTTAACGTACGGTGGGATATTTACCTAAGCCAAACAACCCACTTTTTTCCTATTTAAAAAAATTTGACCTAACAATCCTAGATCATCGTAAATGTTTTCCTCTATTATTGATGTGCAACGGCTATAAGTTTTTTTAGAAATGACTTATGGTTTGGGAGTCAACACTCAGTTAAAAATGTCTCGCCCTCCCTTTCCGATGATTGAAAACCTAATATATAAAAAAACTAGAAGAGTTTACAATTGTTAAAAATCACAGATACTTTTATGAATTACCTCTCTCTACATTTGAGCATTTCCATTTTGGATGCTCAATTTCTTTTAAAATCCAAACTTGAGTTTGAACTCTGCCTATTTTCTCGTACACGAAAAGATAAGGCAAATAGATCACAACAAAATGAAAGTTTTAGAGTTTATGTATGTTAAAAATAGAAAACTATCATAAATGTAAGTGAAGAAAATTATTTCATGCACTGAAAATGAACACCGAAATTTTGTTATCCATGTTTGGGAAATTCCGCTAGTACAACCCCTAATAACTTGGTTGAATTTTATAAGAAAGAGATTTCTAATTGACCCTAACATGTTTTAAATATGGATATGCATGCCTGAATCATGTTGAAGAAGCAAATGACCTAATAATTCAAAATTTTCAAGGAGTATAAAATTTTAAATTCTCAAGTTAACCTGCGGTGGGATAATTACAAGAGCCAAACAACCCAATTTTTTGCCAATTTACAAAACCTGACCAAACAATCATAGATTATCATAAATATTTTGATCACTTAATTAAGTGTAACTGCTATAATTTGATTTAGAAATGGCTTATTATTTGGTAGTCAACTCTATGTTAAAAAAGCCCCCCCCCCCCTCCCCCTTTCCGATGATTGCAAAACCTAATATATAAAAAACTCAAAGAGTTTAAAATTCTTAAAAATAACATATACTTTTTGGAACTATCTATCTCAGCATTTGTTCATTTTCATTTTGGATGTTCAATTTTTTTTCAAATCCAAACTCGAGTTTCCAGTCTCCCTTTTTCTCGTAAACAAAAAGATAAGACAAATAGATCACAAAAAAATGAAAATTTTAGAGTTTGTGTATGTAAAAAATCAAAAACTATAATAAATGTAAGTGAAAAAAATTATTTCACACACTAAAAATGAACACCAATGTTTTGCTATCCATGTTTGGGAAATTCCCTAGTACAACCCCTAATAGCTTGGTGGAATTTTGTAAGAAACAGATTTCTAAATTATCATAATATGTTTTAAATAAGGATAAGCATGCCTCAAACATGATGCAGATGCAAATGACTTTATGAAAAAAAATTTGGAGTAGAAAAAATTAAATTCTCAAATTAACGTGCGGTGGGATATTTACCAAAGCCAAACAACACAGTTTTTGCCTATTTAAAAAAATTGGACCTAACAATCATAGATCATCGTAAATGTTTTCATCTATTAATGATGTGTAATGGCTATAATTTTTGTTAGAAATGACTTATGGTTTGGGAGTCAACACTCGGTTAAAAATGCCTCCCCCACACTTTTCGGATGATGCAAAACCTAATATATAAAAAAATAGAAGAGTTTATAATCCTAAAAAATCATAGATAATTTTATGAATTATCTCTCTCCACATTTTAGCATTTCCATTTTGGATGCTCAATTTCTTTTAAAATCCAAAACTTGAGTTTGAATTCTGCCTTTTTTCTCGTGAACAAAAAGATAAGGCAAATAGATCACAACAAAATGAAAGTTTTAGAGTTTGTGTATGTTAAAAATTGAAAACTATAATAAATGAAAGTGAAGAAAATTATTTCACGCACCAAAAATTAACACCAAAGTTTTGTTATCCATGTTTGGGAAATTCCACTAGTACAACCCCTAATAACTTGGTTGAATTTTATAAGAAAGAGATTTGTAATTAATCATAACATGTTTTAAATATGGATATGCGTGCCTGAATCATGTTGAAGAGGCAAATGACCTAATAATCCTAAAATTTCAAGGAGGACAAAATTTTAAATTCTCAAGTTAACCTGCGGTGGGATATTTACAAGAGCCAAACAACCCAATTTTTTGCCTATTTACAAAAATCGGACCAAACAATCATAGATCATAGTAAATGTTTTGATCGATTAATGAAGTGTAACGACAATAATTTTATTTAGAAATGGCTTATGGTTTGGGAGTCAACACTAAGTTAAAAAGGCTCGCCTCCCTCGTTTCCAATGATTGCAAAACCTAATATATAAAAAACTCGAAGAGTTTACAATACTTAAAAATAACATATACTTTTTGGAATTATCTCTCCCAGCATTTGTGCATTATAATTTTGGATGTTCAATTTTTTTTCAAATCGAAACTTGAGTTTCTACTGACCTTTTTTCTCGTAAAAACAAATATAAGACGAATAGATCACAACAAAATGAAAATTTTAGAGTTTGTCTACGTAAAAAATCAAAAACTATAGTAAATGTAAGTGAAAAAAATTATTTCACACTCTAAAAATGAACACTGAAGTTTTGTTATCTATGTTCAGGATATTCAACTAGTACAAACCCTAATAGCTTGGTGGAATTTTGTAAGAAAGAGATTTATAAATTATCTTAACATGTTTTAAATATGGATATGCATGCATGAAACATGTTGAAGATGGAAATGACCTAATGATCTAAAAATTTCAAAGAGTTCAAAATTTTAAATTATCAGATTAACGTTCGGTGGGATAGAGCCAAACAACCCACTTTTTGTCCATTTTTAAAAAATGGACCTAACAATCATAGATCATCGTAAATGTTTTGATCGATCAATAATGTGTAACGGCTATAATTTTAGTCAGAAATCACTTATGGTTTGGGAGTCAACACTCTGTTAAAAATACCTCGCCCTCACTTTTCCGAAGATTGAAAAACCTAATATATAAAAAACTAGAAGAGTTTACAATGCTTAAAAATCACTGATACTTTTTGGAATTATCTCTCATAGAATTTGTGCATTTCCATTTTAGTTGTTCATTTTTTTTAAAAATCCAAAGTTGAGTTTCAACTCTCGCTTTTTTCTTGTAAAAAAAAAGATAAGGCAAATATATCACAACAAAAAGAAAATTTTAGAGTTTGTGTGGGTAAAAAATTGAAAACTATAATAAATGTAAGTGATGAAAATTATTTCACGCACTAAAAATGAACACCAAAGTTCTGTTATCCATGTTTGGCAAATTCCACTAGTACAACCCCTAATAGTTTGGTTGAATTTTTTAAGAAAGAGATTTGTAATTGATCCTAACATGTTTTAAATATGGCTATGCATGCCTGAATCATGTTGAAGATGCAAATGACCTAATGATCCAAAAATTTCAAGCAGTAGAAAATTTTAAATTCTCAAGTTAACTTATGGTGGGATATTTACAAGAGCCAAACAACCCAATTTTTTGCCTATTTACAAAAACCGGACCTAACAATCATAGATCAACATAAATGTTTTGATCGATTAATTATATGTAACGGCTATAATTTTATTTAGAAACGGCTTATGGTTTGGGAGTCAACACTCAGTTAAAAAAGCCTCGCCATCCCTATTGTGATGATTGCAAAACCGAATATATTAAAAACTCGAAGAGTTTAAAATCCTTAAAAATAGGTGATACTTTTTGGAATTTTCTCTCTCAGCATTTGTGCATTTCCATTTTGGATGTTCAATTTTTTTGAAATCCAAACTTGAGTTTCCACTCTCCCTTTTTTCTCATAAACAAAAAGATAAGGCAAATAAATCAGAACAAAATGAAAATTTTAGAGGTTGTGTATGTAAACAATCGAAATCTATAATAAATGTAAGTGAAAAAATTTATTTCACACAATAAAAATGAACACCAAAGTTTTGTTATCCTTATTCAAGAAATTCCACCAGTACAACCCCTAATAGATTGGTGGAATTTTAAAAGAAAGAGATTTATAAATTATCCTAACATGTTTTAAATATGGATATGCATGCCTGAAACATGATGCAGATGCAAATGACCTAATGATCCAAAATTTTCAAAGAGTAGAAAAATTTAAACGCACAAGTTAACGTGTGGTGGGATATTTCCAGAGACATACAACCCACTTTTACCTATTTAAAAAAATCAAACCTAAATATTATAGATCATCGTAAATGTTTTGATCTATTAATGATGTGTAACGGCTATAATTTTTTGTTATAAATGACTTATGGTTTGGGAGTCAACACTCAGTTAAAAATGCCTCGCCCACACTTTTCGGATGATTGCAAAACCTAATATATAAAAAACTAGAAGAGTTTACAATCATTAAAAATCACAGATACTTTTAGGAATTATCTCTCTCTACATTTTTGTATTTCCATTTTGAATGTTCAATTTCTTTTAAAATCCAAATTTGAGTTTCAACTCTGCCTTTTTTTCGTATAGAAAAAGATAAGGCAAATAGATAACAACAAAATGAAAATTTTAAAGTTTTTTTACGTTAAAAATCGAAAACTATAATAAATGTAAGTGAAGAAAATTATTTCACGCACCGGAAATGAACACCAACGTTTTGCATGTTTGGGAAATTCCAATACTACAACCTCTAATAATTTAGTTGAATTTTATAAGAAAGAGATTTTTAATTGATCCTAACATGTTTTAGATATGGATATGCTTGCCTGAATCATGTTGAAGATGCAAATGACCTAATGATCCAAAAATTTCAAGGAGTAGAAAATTTAAAATTCTCAAGTAAACCTACGGTGTGATATTTACAAGAGCCAAACAAACCTGTTTTTTGCCTATTTACAAAAATCGGACCCAACAATCATTGATCATCATAAATTGTTTGTTCGATTAATTATGTGTATCAGCTATAATTTTATTTAGAAATGGCTTATGGTTTGGGAGTCAACTCTCAGTTAAAAAAGCCTCGCCCCCACTTTTTCGATGATTGCAAAACCTTATATATAAAAAAATCGAAGAGTTTAGAATCCTTAAAAATAACAGATACTTTTTTGAAATTATCTCTCTCAGCATTTGTGCAACACCCTTTTTTCTCGTAAAAAAAAAAGATAAGCCAAATAGATCACAACAAAATGAAAATTTTAGAGTTAGTCTATGTAAAAAATCTAAAAATATAATAAATGTAAGTGAAAAATATTATTTCACGCTCTACAAATGAACACAAAAGTTTTGTTATCCATGTTCGGGATATTCCACTAGTACAACCCATAATAGCTTGGTTGAATTTTGTAAGAAAGAGATCTCTAAATCATCCAAACATGTTTTAAATAAGGATATACATGCATGAAATATGTTGAAGATGGAAATGCCCTAATGATATAAAAATTTCAAGGAGTAGAAAATTTTAAATTCTCAAGTTCACGTGGGATGTGATGTTTACCAGAGCCAAACAACCACTTTTTGGCCATTTAAAAAAGCGGACCTAACAATCATTGATCATAGTAAATATTTTTATCGATTAATTATCTGTAACGGCTATAATTTAAGTTAGAAATGACTTCTAGTTTGGGAGTCAACACTCAGTAAAAATGCCTCGCACACACTTTTCCGATGTTTGCAAAACCTAATAAATAAAAAACTAGAAGAGTTTACAATCCTTAAAAATCACATATACTTTTTGGAATTATCTCTCTCAGTATTTGTGCATTTCCATTTTGGTTGTTCAATTTTTTTTAAAATCCAAACTTGTATTTCAACTCTCGCTTTTTCTCGTAAAGAAAAAGATAAGGCAAATAGATCACAACAAAATAAAAATTTTAGAGTATGTGTAAGTAAAAAATCGAAAACTATAATACATGTAAATGATGAAAATTATTTCAGACCCTAAAAATGAACACCAAAGTTTTGTTATCCATGTTTGGGAAATTCCACTAGTACAACCCCTAATAGCTTGGTTGAATTTTTTAAGAAAGAGATTTCTAATTGATCCTAACATGTTTTAAATATGGATATGGGTTCCTGAATCATGTTGAAGATGAAAATAACCTAATGACCCAAAAATTTCAATGAGTAGAAAATTTAAAATTCTCTAGTTAATGTGCTGTGGGATATTTTTCAGAGCAAAACAACCCCGTTTTTTGCCTTTTTTCAAAAACCGGACCTAACAATCATAGATCATCATAAATGTTTTGATAGATTAATTATTTGTAACGACTATAATTTTATTTAGAAATGGCTAGTGGTTTGGGAGTCAACACTCAGTTAAAAAAGCCTCGCCCCCCCTTTTCCGATGATTGCAAAACCTAATATATAAAAAACTCTAAGAGTTTACAATCCTTGAAAATAACTGATACTTTTTGGAATTATCTCTGTTGGCATTTGTGCATTTCCATTTTGGATGTTCAATTTTTTTCAAAACCAAACTTGAGTTTCCACTCTCCCATTTTTCTCGTAAAGAAAAAGATAAGGCAAATAGATCACAACAAAATGAAATTTTTAGAGATTGTGTAAAAAAACTAAAACTATAATAAATGTAAATGAAGAAAAATATTTCACGCACTAAAAATGAACACCAAAGTTTTTTTATCCATGTTCGGGAAATTCCACTTGTACAACTCCTAATAGCTTGGTGGAATGTTATAAGAAAGAGATTTCTAAAATATTACAACTTTTTTTAAATATGGATAAGTATGTCAGAAACATGATGCAGATGAAAATGACCTAATGATCCAAAAATTTGGAGTAGAAAAATTTAAATGCTCAAGTTAACATGCGGTGGGATATTTACCTAAGCCAAACAACCCACTTTTTTCCTATTTAAAAAAATTGGACCTAACAATCATCGTAAATGTCTTGATGTATTAATGCTGAGTAACGGCTATAATTTTTGTTAGAAATGACTTATGGTTTGGGAGTCAACACTCAGTTAAAAATGCCTCACCCACACTTTTCGGATGATTGCAAAACCTAATATATAAGAAATGTGAAGAGTTTACAATCCTTAAAAATCACAGATATTTTTATGAATTATCTCTCTCTACATTTGTGCATTTCCATTCTTGACGCTCAATTTCTTTTAAAATCCAAACTTGAGTTTCAACTCTGCCTTTTTTTCTCGTCAACAAAAAGATAAGGCATATAGATAACAACATAAAAATTTTTTTTAGAGTTTGTGTATGTTAAAAATCGAAAACTATAATAAATGTAAGTGAAGAAAATTATTTCACGCACAGAAAAGGAACACCAAAATTTTGTTATCCATGTTTGGGAAATTCCACTAGTACAACCCCTAATAACTTGGTTAAATTTTATAAGAAAGAGATTTCTAATTGATCCTAACATGTTTTAAATATAGATATGTAAGCCTGAATCATGTTGAAGATACAAAAGACCTAATGATCCAAAAATTTCGAGGTGTAGAAAATTTTAAATTCTCAAGTTAACCGGTGGTGGGATATTCACAAGAGCCAAACAACCCAGTTTTTTGCCTATTTACAAAAACCGGACCTAACAATCATAGATCATCGTAAATGTTTTGATTGATTACTTAAGTGTAATGGCTATAATTTTATTTAGAAATGGATTATGGTTTGGGAGTCAACACTAAGTTCCGATGATTGCAAAACCTAATATATAAAAAACTCAAAGAGTTTACAATCCTTCAAAATAACATATACATTTTTGAATTATCTCTCTCAGCATTTGTTCATTTTTATTTTTGATGCTCAATTTTTTTTCAAATGCAAACTTGAGTTTCCACCGACCCTTTTTTCTCGTAAAAAAAAAAGATAGGGAAAATAGATCACAACAAAATGAAAATTTTAGAGTTTGTCTATGTAAAAAATCAAAAACTATAGAAAATTTAAGTGAAAAAAATTATTTCACGCGCTAAAAATGAACACCAAAGTTTTGTTATCAAAGTTTGGGATATTCCACTATTATACACCTAATAGCTTGGTGGAATTTTTTAAGAAAGAGTTTTCCATATTATTCTATCATTTTTAAATATGGATATGCATGCATGAAACATGTTGAAGATGCAAACAACCTAATAATCTAAAAATTTCGAGTAGAAAATTTTAAATTCTCAAGTTAACATGCGGTGGGATAATTACCAAAACCAAATAACCCACTTTTTGCCCATTTAAAAAAAGCGGACCTAAAAAATATAGATGATCGTAAATATTTTTATCGATTAATTATGTGTAACGGATATAATTTTAGTTAGAAATGACTTATGGTTTGGGAGTCAACACTCAGTTAAAAATGCCTCGCCCTCACTTTTCCGATGATTACAAAACCTAATATATAAAAAACTAGAAGAGTTTACAATCCTTAAAAATCACAAATACTTTTTTGGAATTAACTCTCTCATCATTTGTGCATTTCCATTTTGGTTGTTCAATTTTTTTTTTAAATCCAAACTTTAGTTTCAACTCTCACTTTTTTCTCATAAAGAAAAAGATAAGGCAAAAAGATCACAACAAAATGAAAATTTTAGAGTTTGTGTATGTAAAACATCGAAAACTATAATAAATTTAAGTGATGAAAATTATTTCACGCTCTAAAAATGAACACCAAGTTTTTTTTATCCTTGTTTGGGAAATTCAACTAGTACAACCCCTAATAGCTTGGTTGATTTTTTTAAGAAAAAGAATTCTAATTGATCGTAACATGTTTTAAATATGGATATGCATGCCATAATCATGTTGAAGATGCAAATGACCTAATGATCAAAAAATTTCAAGCAGTAGAAAATTTTAATTTCTTAAGTTAATGTGCGGTGGGATATTTACCAGAGCAAAACAACCCAATTTTTTGCCTATTTTCAACAACCGGACCTAACAATCATAGATCATCATAAATGTTTTGATCGATTAGTCATGTGTAATGGCTATAATTTTATTTAGAAATGGCATAAGGTTTGGGAGTCAACACTCGGTTAAAAAAGCCTCACCCCCCTTTTCCGATGACTGCATAACCTTATATATAATAAACTCGAAGAGTTTAAAATCCTTAAAAATAACTGATACTTTTTGGAATTGTGTCTCTCAACATTTGTACATTTCCATTTTGGATGTTCAATTTTTTTTCAGAACCAAACTTGAATTTCCACTCTCCTTTTTTTCTCGTAAACAAAAAGATAAGGCAGAAAGATCACAACAAAATGTAAATTTTAGAGTTTGTGTATGTAAAAAATAAAAAAAAATAATAAATGTAAGTGCAAAAATTATTTCACACTCTAATAATGAACACCAAAGTTTTGTTATCCATGTTCGGGAAATTCCACTAGTATAACCCCTAATAGGTTGGTGGAATTTTATAAGAAAGAGATTTCTAAATTATACTAACATGTTTTAAATATGGATATGCATGCAAGAAACATGATGCAGAAGCAAATGACCTAATGATCCAAAAATTTCAAGGAGTAGAAAAATTTAAATGCTCAAGTTAACGTGCGGTGGGAGATTTACCAGAGCCAAACAACCCACTTTTTGCCTATTTATAGAAAATGGACCTCACAAACATAGATCATCGTAAATTTTTTGATCTATTAAGGATGTGTAATGGTTTTATTTTTTGTTAGAAATGACATATGGTTTGGAGTCAACACTCAGTTAAAAATGCCTCGCCCACACTTTTTCGATGATTGCAAAACCTAATATATAAAAAAACTAGAGGAGTTTACAATCCTTAAAAATCACAGATACTTTTATGAATTATCTCTCTCTAGATTTGTGCATTTCCATTTTGAATGCTCAATTTCTTTTAAAATCTTTGGTTTCAACTCTACCTATTTTCTCGTAAACAAAAAGATAAGGCAAATAGATCACAACAAAATGAAAATTTTAGAGTTTGTGTATGTTAATAATTGAAAACTATAATAAATGTATGTGAAGAAAATCATTTCACTCACTGAAAATGAACACCAAAGTTTTGTTATCCATGTTTGGGAAATTCCACTAGTACAACCCCTAATAACTTGGTTGAGTTTTATAAGAAAGATTTTTCTAATTGATCCTAACATGTTTTAAATATAAATATGCATGCTTGAATCATGTTGAATATGCAAATGACCGAATTATCCAAAATTTTCAAGGAGTAGAAAATTTTAAATTCTCAAGTTAACTTGTGGTGGGATATTTACAAGAGCCAAACAACCCAGTTTTTTGCCTATTTACAAAAATAGGACCTAACAATCATAGATCATCGTAAATGTTTTGATCGATTTATTATATGTAATAGCTATAATTTTATTTAGAAATAGCTTATGGTTTGGGAGTCAACACTCAGTTAAAAAAGCCTCACCCCCCTTTTCTGATGATTGCAAAACCTAATATATAAAAAACTCGAAGAGTTTACAATCCTTAAAACTAACAGATACTTTTTGGAATTATCTCTCTCAACATTTGTGCATTTCAATTTTGGATGTTCAATTTTTTTTCAAATCCAAACTTGAGTTTCCACTCACCCTTTTTTCTCGTAAAAAAAAAGATTAGGCAAATACATCACAAAAAAAATAAAAATTTAGAGTTTGTCTATGTAAAAAAAAGAAAACTTAAATAAATGTAAGTGAAAAAAATTATTTCAAGCACTAAAAATGAACACCGAAGTTTTGTTATCCATGTTCGGGATATTCCACTAGTACAACCACTAATAGCTTGGTTGAATTTTGTAAGAAAGAGATTTCTAAATTATCCTAACATGTTTTAAATAAAGAAATGCATGCATAAAACATGTTGAAGATGCAAATGATCTAATGATCTAAAAATTTTAAATTCTCAAGTTAACGTGCGGTGAGATAATTACCAGAGCCATACAACCCACTTTTTACCCATTTAAAAAAGCGGACCTAACAATCATAGATCATCATAAATATTTTTATCGATTAATAATGTGTAATGGCTATAATTTTAGTTAGAAATGATCTATGGCTTGGGATTCAACTTTCAGTTCAAAATGCCTCGCACACAATTTTTCGATGATTGGAAAACCTATTATATAAAAAATAGAAGAGTTGACAATCCTTAAAAATCACAGATACTTTTTGGAATTAACTCTCTCAACATTTGTGCATTTCCATTCTGGTTGTTCAATTTTTTTTAAAATCCAAACTTGAGTTTCAACTCTCGCTTTTTTTTCGAAAAGAAAAAGATAAGGCAAATAGATCACAACAAAATGAAAATTTTAGAGTTTGTGTATGTAAATAATCAAAACCTATAATAAATTTAAGTGATAAAAATTATTTCACGCACTAAAAAATAAACACCAAAGTTTTGTTATCCATGTTTGGGAAATTCCACTAGTACAACCCCTAATAGCTTGGTTGAATTTTTTAAGAAATAGATTTCTTATTGATCCTAACATGTTTTAAATATGGATATGCATGCTTGAATCATGTTAAAGATTTAAATGACCTAATGATCCAAAAAAATTTAGGAGTAGAAAATTTTAAATTCTCAAGTCAACGTGCGGTGGGATATTTATCTGAGGAAAACAACCCAGTTTTTTGCCTATTTTACAAAATCGGACCTAACAATCATAGATCATCATAAATATTTTAATCGTTTAATTATGTGTAATGGCTATAATTTTATTTAGAAATGGTTTATGGTTTGGGAGTCAACACTCAGTTAAAAAAGCCTCGCCCCCCCTTTTCTGATGGTTGCAAAACAAAATATATAAAAAACTCGAAGGCTTTACAATCCTTGAAAATAACTGATACTTTTTGGAATTATCTCTCTTAGCATTTGTGCATTTCCATTTTGGATGTTCAATTTTTTTTCAAATCCAAACTTGAGTTACCACTCTCCCTTTTTTTCTCGTAAACAAATAGATAAGGCAAATAGATCACAAAAAAAATGAAAATTTTAGAGTTTTTGAATGTAAAAAATCGAAAACTATAATAAATGTAAGTGAAAAAATTATTTCACACACACTAAAAATGAACACCAAAGCTTTGTTATTCGTGTTATGGAAATTCCACTAGTACAACCCCTAATATCTTGGTGGAATTTTATAAGAAAGAGATTTCTAAATTAAACTAACATGTTTTAAATATGGATATGCATACATGAAACAAGTTGCAGATGCAAATGACCTAATGATCCAAAAATTTGGAGTAGAAAATTTTAAATGCTCAAGTTATTGTGTGGTGGGATATTTACCAGAGCCAAACAACCTACTTTTTGCCTATATAAAAAAATCGGAGCTAACAATCATAGACCATCTTAAATGTTTTGATCTATTAATTTTGTCGAACGGCTATAATTTTTGTTAGAAATGACTTATGGTTTGGAGTCAACACTCAGTTAAAAATGCCTCGCCCACACTTTTCTGATGATTGTAAAACCTAATATATAAAAAACTAGAAGAGTTTACAATCCTTAAAAATCACAGATACTTTTATGAATTATCTCTCTCTACATTTCTGCATTTCCATTTTGAAGGCTCAATTTCTTTTAAAATCCAAACTTGAGTTTCAACTCTGCCTTTTTTCTCGTAAAGAAAAAGATAAGGCAAATAGATCACAACAAAATGAAAATTTTAAAGTTTGGTATGTTAAAAATCGAAAACTATAATAAATTTACGTGAAGAAAATTATTTCACGCACCAAAAATGATCACCAAAGTTTTGTTATCCATGTTTGGAAAATTCAACTAGTACAACCCCTAATAGTTTGGTTGAATTTTATAAGAAACGGATTTCTAATTGATCCTAACATGTTTTAAGTATGGACAAGCATGTCTGAATCATGTTGAAGATGCAAATGACCTAACGATAAAAAAACTTCATGCAGTAGAAAATTTTAAATTCTCAAGTTAACGTGCAGTGGGATATTTGCCTGAGCCAAACAACCAAATTTTTTGCTTATTTACAAAAACCGGACCTAACAATCATAGATCATTGTAAATATTTTGATCGATTAATTATGTGTAACAACTATAATTTTATTTAGAAATGGCTTTTGGTTTGGGAGTCAACACTCAATTAAAAAAGCCTCGCCCCCCCTTTTTCGATGATTGCAACTCCTAATATATAAAAAAACTCGAAGAGTTTACAATCCTTAAAAATAACTGATACTTTTTGGAATTGTCTCTCTCAGCATTTATGCATTTCCATTTTGGATGTTCAATTTTTTTTCAAATTCAAACTTGAGTTTTGACTCTCCTTTTTTGTCGTAAACAAAAAGATATGGCAAATAGATCACAACAAAATGAAAATTTTAGAATTTGTGTATGTAAAAAACCAAAAACTATAATAAATGTAAGTTAAGAAAATTATTTCACGCACTAAAAATGAGCACCAATATTTTTTTATGCATGTTCGGGAAATTCCACTAGTACAACCCCTAATAGCTTGGTGGAATTTTATAAGAAAGAGAGTTCTAAACTATCCTAACTTGTTTTAAATATGGATATGCATGCCTGAAACATGATGCAAATGCAAATGACCTAATGATCCAAAATTTTGGAGAAGAAAAATTTAAATGCTCAAGTTAACGTGCGGTGTGATATTTACCAGAGCCAAACAACCCACTTTTTACCTATTTAAAAAAATTGGACCTAACAATCATTGATCATCGTAAATTTTTTTATCTATTAATGATGTTGAACGGCTATAATTTTATTTAGAAATGACTTATGGTTTGGGATTTAATACTCAGTTAAAAATGCCTTGCCCACACTTTTCCAATTAATGTAAAACCTAATATATAAAAAACTAGAAGAGTTTACAATCCCTAAAAATCACAGATACTTTTTGGAATTATCTCCCTCAGCATTTGTACATTTCCATTTTGGATGTTCAATTTTTTTAAAAATCCAAACTTGAGTTTCATCTCTCACTTTTTTCTCGTAAACAAAAAGATAATGCAAATAGATCACAACCAAATAAAAAATTTAGATTAATTGTGTGTCAAAAATGGAAAACTATAATAAATGTAAGTTAAGAAAATTCTTTTACGCACTTAAAATGAACACCAAAGTTTTGTAATCCATGTTTGGGAAATTCCACTAGTATAACCCCTAATAGCTTGGTTGAATTTTATAAGGTAGAGATTTTCTAATTGATCCTAACATGTTTAAAATATGGACATGCATGCCTGAATCATGTTATAGATGCAAATGACCTATTGATCCAAAAATTTCAAGGAGTAGAAAATTTTAAATTCTCAAGTTAACATGTGGAGGGATATTTACTAGAACCAAACGACCGAGTTTTTTGCCTATTTACAAAAACTGGACCTAACAATCATAGATCTTCGTAAATATTTTGATCGATTAATTAGGTGTAACGGCTATAATTTTATTTAGAAATGGCTTATGGTTTGGCAATCAACACTCAGTTAAAAAAGTCACCCCCCCCCCCCCCCCCCCCCCCCCCCCCACCCCCCCTTTCCGATGCTTGCAAAACCTAAATATAAAAAACTCGAATAGTTTAAAATCCTTAAAAATAATAGATACTTTTTGGAATTATCTCTCTCAACAATTGTGCATTTCCATTTTGGATGTTCAATTTTTTTCAAATCCAAACTTGAGTTTCCACTCTCCCTTTTTTCTCGTTAACAAAAAGATAAGGCAAATAGATCATAAAAAAGGAAAATTTTAGAGTTTGTGTATGTAAAAAATCAAAAATTAAAATAAATGTAAATGAAGAAAATTATTTCCTGCACTAAAAATGAACACCAAAGTTTTGTTATCCATGTTCGGGAAATTCCACTAGTACTACCCGTAATAGCTAGGTGGAATTTTATAAGAAAGATATTTATAAATTAACCTAACTAGTTTTGAATATGGATATGTATGCCTGAAACATAATGCAGATGCAAATGACCTAATGATTGAAAAATTTGAAGGAGTAGCAAAATTAGATGCTCAAGTAAACGTGCGGTGGGATATTTAGCAGAGCCACACATCCCACTTTTTTCCTATTAAAAAAATTGGACCTAAAAATCATTGATCGTTGTAAATGTTTTGATCTATTAATAATGTGTAACGGCTATAATTTTTGTTAGAAATGACTTATGGTTTGGGTGTCAACACTCAATTAAAAATGCCTCGCCCACATTTTTTCGATGATTGCAAAACTTAATATATAAAAAACTAGAAGAGTTTACAATCCTTAAAAATCACAAATACTTTTTGGAATTATCTCTCTCAGCATTTTTACATTTCCATTTTCGATGTTCAAAGTTTTTTAAAATCTAAACTTGAGTTTCAACTCAAACATTTTTCTTGTAAAAAAAAAAAAAGATAAGGCAAATAGATCACAACAAAATGAAAATTTTAGAGTTTGTGTATGTAAAAAATGGAAAACTATAATAAATGTAAGTGAAGAAAATTATTTAACGCACTAAAAATGAACACCAAAGTTTTGTTATCCATGTTTGGGAAATGCCACTAGTACAACCCCCTAATAGCTTGGTTGAATTTTATAAGAAACAGATTTCTAATTGATCCTAACATGTTTTAAATATGGACATGCATCCTGAATCATGTTGAAGATGCAAATAACCTAATGATCCAAAAATTTCAAGGACTAGAAAATTTTAAATTCTCAAGTTAACGTGTGGTGGGATATTTACAAGAACCAAACAACGCAGTTTTTTGCCTATTTACAAAAACCAGACCTAACAATCATAGATCAACATAAATGTTTTGATTGATTAATTATAAGTAACGACTATAATTTTATTTAGAAATGGTTTGTGGTTTTGGAGTCAACACTCAGTTAAAAAATCCTTACCCCCCTCTCCCCCCCCCCCCCCCCCCCCCCTCCTTTCTGATGATTGCAAAACCTAATATATAAAAAACTTGAAGAGTTTACAATCCTTAAAAATAACATATACTTTTTGGAATTATCTCTCTCAGCATTTTTGCATTTCCATTTTGGATGTTCAATTTTTTTTCAAAACCAAATTTGAGTTTCCACTCTCCATTTTTATCATAAATAAAAAGATAAGGCAAATAGATCACAAAAAAATAAAAATTTTAGAGTTTGTGTATGTAAAAAACCAAAAACTATAACAAATGTTAGTGAAGAAAATTATTTCACACTCTAAAAATGAACACCAAATTTTTGTTATCCATGTTCGGGATATTCCACTAGTACAACCCCTAATACCTTGGTGGAATTTTAAAAGAAAGAGATTTCTAAATTATCCTAACATGTTTTAAATATGGATATGCATGCATGAAACTTTTGAAGATGCAAATGACCTAATGATCCAAAAATTTCAAGTAGAAAAATTTAAATTCTCAAATTAACATGCGGTGGGATATTTACAAGAGCCAAGCAACCCATTTTTTTTCCATTTAAAAAAAGCAGACTTAACCATCATAGATCATCATAAATGTTTTGATTGATTAATTATGTGTAATAGCTATAATTTTCTTTAGAAATGGCTTATGGTTTGGGAGTCAACAATCAGTTAAAAAAACCTCGTCCCCCCCCCCCCCCCCCCTTTTTCGATAATTGCAAGACCTATTAAATAAAAAATTCGAAGAGTTTACAATTCTTAAAAATCACAGATTTCTTTTTGGAATTATCTCTCTCAGCATTTGTGCATTTCCATTTTTAATGTTAATTTTCTTTTTCAAATGGGGACTTGTGTTTCCACTCTCCTTTTTTCTCGTAAACAAAAAGATAAGGCAAATAGATCACAAAAAAATAAAAATTTTAGAGTTTGTGTATGTAAAAAATAGAAAACTGTAATAAATGTAAGTGAAGAAAATTATTTCCTGCACTCAAAATAAACACGAAAGCTTTGTTATCCACGTTCAGGATATTCCACTAGTACAACCCCTAATAGCTTGGTGGAATTTTATAAGAAAGAGATTTCTAAATTACCCTAACATGTTTTAAATATGGATATTCATGCATGAAACATGTTGAAGATGCAAATGACCTAATGATCCAAAAATTTCGAGCAGAAAATTTTAAATTCTCAAGTTAACTTGCGGTGGGATATTTACCAGAGCCAAACTTCCCACTTTTGGCCCATTTAAAAAAAGCGGACCTAACAATCGTAGATCGTCATAAATGTTTTGATCGAATAGTTATGTGTAACGGTTATAATTTTCTTTAGAAATGGCTTATGGTTTGGGAGTCAACACTCAGTTAAAAAAGCCTCGCCCCCCTTTTCTGATGATTGAATAACCTAATATATAAAAAACTGAATGAGTTTACAACCCTTAAAAATCACATATACAACCCTTAAAAATCACAGCATTTGTGCATTTCCATTTTGGATGTACTATTTTTTGTCAAATCCAAACTTTGGTTTTTACTCTCCCATCTTTTTGTAAACAAAAAGATAAGACAAATAGATCACAACAAAACAAAAATTTTGGTGTTTATGTATGCAAAATATTGAAAACTATAACAAATGTAAGTGAAGAAAATTATTTCACGCACTAAAAATGAACACCAAAGTTTTGTTATCCTTGTTCGAGAACTTCCACTAGAACAACCCCTAATAACTTGGTGGAATTTTATAAGAAAGAGATTTCTAATTGATCCTAACATGTTTTAAATATGGATATGCATGCCTGTAGCATGTTGAAGACGCAAATGAAATAATGATCCAAAAATTTCAAGGAGTAGAAAATTTTAAATTCTCAAGTTAACGTGCGGTGGGATATTTACCATAGCCAAACAACCTAGTTTTATGCCTATTTACAAAAACAGGACCTAACGATCATAGAATATCATAAATATTTTGATCAATTAATTATGTGTAATGGCTATAATTTTATTTACAAATGGTTTTTGGTTTAGGAGTCAACACTCAATTAAAAAAGCCTTGTCCCCCCTTTTCCGATGATTGCAAAATCTAAAATATAAAAACTCGAAGAGTTTACAATCCTTAAAAATAACTAATACTTTTTGGAATTATCTCCCTCAACATTTGTGCATTTCCGTTTTCGATGTTCAATTTTTTTTCAAATCCAAACTTGAGTTTCCACTCTCCCTTTTTTCTAGAAACAAAAAGATAAGGCAAATAGATCACAACAAAATGAAAATTTTAGAGTTTATGTATGTAAAAAATAAAAAATAGTAATAAATGTAAGTGAAAAAAATTAGTTTACACACTAAAAATGAACACCAAAGTTTTGGTATCCATGTTCAGGAAATTCCACTCGCACAACCCCTAATAGCTTGGTTGAATTTTATAAGAAAGAGATTTCTAATAGCTCCTAACATGTTTTAAATATGGACAAGCATGCTTGAATCATGTTGAAAATTCAAATGACCTAATGATCCAAAATTTTCAAGGAGTAGAAACTTTTAAATTCTCAGGTTAACGTGCGGCGGGATATTTACCAGAGCCAAACTACCCACTTTTTGCCCATTTAAAAAAAGCGGACATAACAATTGTAGATCGTTGTAAATGTTTTGATCAAATAGTTATGTGTAACGGTTATAATTTTCTTTAGAAATGGCTTATGGTTTGGGAGTCAACACTCAGTTAAAAAAGCCTCGCCCCCCTTTTCTGATGATTGCAAAACCTAATATATAAAAAATTGAATGAGTTTACAACCATTAAAAATCAGATATACTTTCGGAATTATATCTCATAGCATCTGTGCATTTCCATTTTGGATGTACTATTTTTTTTCAAATCCAAACTTTGGTTTTCACTCTCCCATTTTTTTTGTAAACAAAAAGATAAGACAAATAGATCACAACAAAATGAAAATTTTGGTGTTTATGTATGCAAAATATTGAAAACTATAATAAATTTATGTGAAGAAAATTATTTCACACACTAAAAATGAACACCAAAGTTTTGTTATCCTTGTTCGGGAACTTCCACTAGAACAACCCCTAATAGCTTGGTGGAATTATATAAGAAAGAGATTTCTAATTGATCCTAACATGTTTTAAATATGGATATGCATGCCTATAGCATGTTGAAGATGCAAATGACTTAATGATCCAAAATTTTCAAGGAGTAGAAAATTTTAAATTCTCAAGTTGACGTGCGGTGGGATATTTATCATTGCCAAACAACCCAGTTTTATGCCTATTTACAAAAACCAGACCTAACAATCATAGAATATCATAAATATTTTGATTGATTAATTATGTGTAACGGTTATAATTTTATTTACAAATGGTTTTTAGTTTAGGAGTCAACACTCGGTTAAAAAAGCCTTGTCCCCCCTTTTCCGATGATTGTAAAATCTAAAATATAAAAACTCGAAGAGTTTACAATCCTTAAAAATAACTAATACTTTTTGGAATTATCTCCCTCAACATTTGTGCATTTCCATTTTGGATGTTCAATTTTTTTTCAAATCCAAACTTGAGTTTCTACTCTCCCTTTTTTCTAGAAACAAAAAAGATAAGGCAAATAGATCATAACAAAATAAAAATTTTAGAGTTTATGTATGTAAAAAAATCAAAAACTAGAACAAATGTAAGTGAAAAAATTTTGTTTACACACTAAAAAGGAACACCAAATTTTTGTTGTCCATGTTTGGGAAATTCCACTCGTACAACCCCTAATAGCTTGGTTGAATTTTATAAGAAAGAGATTTCTAATAGCTCCTAACATGTTTTAAATATGGACATGCATGCCTGAATCATGTTGAAGATTCAAATGACCTAATGATCCAAAAATTTCAAGGAGTAGAAACTTTTAAATTCTCAGGTTAACGTGCGGCGGGATATTTACCTTAGCCAAACAACCTAGCTTTTTGCTTATGTACAAAAAGCGGACCTAACAATCATAGATCATCATAAATGTCTTGATCGATTATTTATGTGTAACGGCTATAATTTTATTTAGAAATGGCTTATGGTTTGGGAGTCTACACTCAATTAAAAAAGCCTAACCCCCACCCACCCCCACCCCCTCTTTTCCAATGATTGGAAAACCTAATATAAAAAAAAATTCAAAGAGTTTACAATCCTTAAAAATAACATATACTTTTTGGAATTATCTCTCTCAGCATTTGTGCATTTCCATTTTGGATGTTAACTTTTTTTTCAAATCCAAACTTGTGTTTCCACTCACCCTTTTTCACGTAAAAAAAAATATATGGCAAATAGATCCCAACAAAATGAAAATTTTAATGAAAATTTTAAAGTTTGTGTATGTAAAAAATCAAAAACTATAATAAATGTAAGTGAAAAAAATTCTTTCGCACACTAAAACTGAACACCAAAGTTTTGTTAGCCATGTTCGCGAAATTCCACTAATTCAACCCCTAATAGCTTGGTTGAATTTTATAAGAAAGAGATTTCTAATTGATCCTAACATGTTTTAAATATGGTAATGCATGCCTGAATCATGTTGAAGATGAAAATGACCTAATGATCCAAAAATTTCAAAATGTAGACTTTTAAATTCTCAAGTTAACGTGCCGAGGGATATTTACCTGAGCCAAACAACCCAGTTTTTTGCCTAATTGCAAAAACCGGACTTAAAAATCATATATCATCGTAAATTTTTTGATCGATTAATTATGTGTAACGGCTATAATTTTATTTAGAAATGGCTAATGGTTTGGGAGTCTACACGCGGTTAAAAAAGCCCCGCCCCTCCTTTTCCGATGATTGCAAAACCTAATATATAAAAAACTCATAGAGTTTACAACCCTTAAAAATAACAGATACTTTTTGGAATTATCTCTCTCAGCATTTATGGATTTCCATTTTGGATGTTCAATTTTTTTTCAAATCCATACTTGATTTTCCACTCACCATTTTTTCTCGTAAAAAAATATATATGGCAAATAGATCCCAACAAAATGAAATTTTTAGAGTTTTTGGATATAAAAAATAGAAAAGTATAATAAATGTAAGTGAAAAGAATTATTTCACACAATAAAAATGAACACCGAAGTTTTGTTATCCATGTTCGGGATACTCCACTAGTATAACCCCTAATAGCTTGGTGGAATTTTGTAAGAAAGAGATTTCTAAATTATCCTAACATGTTTTAAATATAGATATGCATGCATGAAACATGTGGAAGATGAAAATGACCTAATGATCCAAAAAATTCAAGTAGAAAATTTTAAATTCTCAAGTTAACGTGCGGTGGGATATTTACCAGATCCAAACAACCCACTTTTTGTCCATTTAAAAAAAGTGGACCTAACAATCATAGATCATCGTAAATGTTTTGATTGATTAATTATGTTTAATGGCTATAATTTTCTTTAGAAATGGCTTATGGTTTCGGAGTGAACACTCAGTTAAAAAAGCCTCGTCTCCCCATTTTCGACGATTACAAAACGTAATATATAAAAAACTGAAAGAGTTTACAACCCTTAAAAATCACAGATACTTTTGGAATTATCTCTCACAACATTTGTGCATTTCCATTTTGGATGTTCAATTTTTTTCAAATCTAAACTTTGGTTTTGACTCTCCCTATTTTCTTGTAAACAAAAAGATAACGCAAATAGATCACAACAAAATGAAAATTTTAGAGTTTATATTTTCAAAAAATTGAAACTATAATAAATGTAAGAGCAGAAAATTATTTCACGCACTAAAAATGAATACCAAAATTTTGTTATCCTTGTTTGGGAAATTCCACTAGAACAACCCCTAATAGCTTGGTGGAATTTTATAAGAAAGAGATTTCTAATTGATCCTAACATGTTTTAAATATGGATATGCATGCATGTAGCATGTTGAAGATGCAAATGACTTAATGATCCAAAAGTTTCAAGGAGTAGAAAATTTTAAATTCTCAAGTTAACGTGTGGTGGGATATTTACCATAGCCAAACAACCCAGCTTTTTGTGTATTTACCAAAACCGGACCTAAAAATCATAGAATATCATAAATTTTTTGATTGATTAATTATTTGTAACGGATATAATTATATTTAGAAATGGTTTTTGGTTTGGGAATCAACACTCAGTTAAAAAAACCTTGCCCCTCCTTTTTCGATAATTGCAAAACCTAATATATAAAAAACTCGAAGAGTTTACAAACCTTAAAAATCATAGATTCTTTTTGGAATTATCTCTCTCAGCATTGGTGCATTTCCATTTTGAATGTTCAATTAGTTTTTCAAATCCAAACTTTAGTTTCCACTCTCCCTTTTTTCTCGTAAACAAAAAGATAAGGCAAATAGATCACAACAAAATGAAAATTTTAGAGTTTGTGTATATAAAAAATTGAAAACTATAATAAATGTAAGTGAAGAAATGTAATTCCGGCACTAAAAATGAACATCAAAGTTTTGTTATCCATGTTCGGGAAATTCCACTAGTACAATCCCTAATAGCTTGGTGGAATTTTGTAAGAAAGAGATTTCTAAATTATCCTAACATGTTTTAAATATGGATATGCAAGCATGAAACATGTTGAAGATCCAAATGACCTAATGATCCAAAATTTTCAAGGAGAAGAAAATTTTAAATTCTCAAGTTAACGATTGGTGGGATATTTACTAGACCCAAACATTCCACTTTTTGCCCATATACAAAAAGCGGACCTCACAATCATAGATCATCGTAAATGTTTTGATCGATTAATTATGTGTAATGGCTATCATTTTCTTTAGAAATGGCTTTTGGTTTGGGAGTCAACAGTCAATTAAAAAAGCCTCGCCCCCCCTTTTCAAATGATTGTAAAACCTAATATATAAAAAACTGAAAGAGTTTACAACCCTTAAAAATAACAGATACTTTTGGAATTATCTCTCTGAGCTTTTGTGCATTTCCATTTTGGATGTTCAACTTTTTTTCAAATCCAAACTTTTGTTTTCACTCTCCCATTTTTCTCTTAAACGAAAAAATAAGGCAAATAAATCACAACAAAATGAAAATTTTAGAGTTTATGTTTGCAAAAAATTGAAAACTATAACGAATGTAAGTGAAGAAAATTATTTTACACACTAAAAAAACCAAAGTTTTGTTATCCATGTTTGGGAAATTCCACTAGTACAACCCCTAATCACTTGGTGGAATTTTATAAGAAAGAGATTTCTAATTGATCCTAACATGTTTTAAATATGGATATACATGCCTAAAACATGTTGAAGATGCAAATGACCTAATGATCCAAAAATTTCAAGGAGTACAAAATTTTAAATTCTCAAGTTAATGTGTGAAGGGATATTTACCATATCCAAACAACCCGATTTCTTGCCTATTTACAAAAACCGGACCTAACAATCATAGATCATCATAAATGTTTTGATCGATTAATTATGTGTAACAGCTATAATTTTTGTTAGAAATGGCTTATGGTTTGGGAGTCAACACTCAGTTAAAAAAACCTTGCCCCCCTTTTTCTGATGATTGCAAATCATAATATACAAAAGCTGAAAGAGTTTACAACCCTTAAAAATCACAGATACGTTTTGGAATTATCTCTCTCAGCATTTGTGCATTTCCATTTTGGATGTTCAATTTTTTTTCAAATCCAAACTTGGGTTTCCTCTCTCACTTTTTTCTCGTACACAAAAGATAAGGCAAATTGATAAAAAAAAAAAAAAATTAGAGTTTGTTTTTGTAAAAAATCTAAAACTATAGTAAATGTAAGTCAAATAAATTATTTCACGCACAAAAAATGAACACCAAACTGTTGCTATCCACATTCGGGAAATTTCACTAGTACAACCCCTAATAGCTTGGTGGAATTTTATAAGAAAGAGATTTCTAATTTATCCTAACATGTTTTACATATGGATATGCATTCCTGAAACATGATGCACATGCAAATGACCTAATGATCCAAAATTTTGAAAGAGTAGAAAAAATTAAATTCTCAAGTTAATGTGAGGTGGGATATTTACCAGAGCCAAACAACCCAATTTTTTTCCTATTTAGAAAAAGTGGACCTAACAATCACAGATCGTTTTAAATGTTTTAATCGATTAAGGATGTGTAACGGCTCTAATTTTTGTTAGAAATAACTAATGGTTTGGGAGTCAACACTCAGTTAAAAATGCCTCGCCTACCCTTTTTCGATGATTGTAAAACCTAATATATACATAACTAGAAGAGTTTACAATCCTTAAAAATCACAGATACTTATTGAAGTTATCTGTCTCAGCATTTGTGCATTTTAATTTTGGATGTTGAATTTTTTTAAAAATCCAAACATGTGTTTCAACTCTCCCTTTTTTCAAGTAAACAAAAAGATAAGGTAAATAGATCACAAAAAAATGAAAATTTTAGAGTTTGTGTATGTAAAAAATTGAAAACTATAATAAATACAAGTGAAGAAAATTATTTCCCGCACTAAAAATGAAAACCAAAGTTTTGTTATCCATGTTTGGGAAATTCCACTAGTACAACCCCTTTTAGCTTGGTGGAATTTTATAAGAAAGATATTTCTAAATTATCCTAACATGTTTTAAATTTGATATGCAAGCCTAAAACATGTTGCAGATGCAAATGACCTAATGATCCAAAATTTTAATGAAGAAGAAAATTTTTAATTCTCAAGTTAACGTGCGGTGGGATATTTACAAGAGCCAAACAATCACTTTTTGCATTTTTAAAATAAGCAGACCTAACAATCATAGATCATCTTAAATGTTTTGATTGATTAATGATGTGTAATGGCTATAAATGTTTTTATAAATGACTTATGGTTTGGGAGTCAACACTCAGTTAAAAATGCATTGCCCACCCTTTTCCGATGATTGCAAAACCTAATATATAAAAAACTAGAAGAGTTTACAATCCTTAAAAATCACAGATACTTTTTTGAATTATCTCTCACAGTATTTGTGCATTTCCATTTTGGATGTTCAATTTTTTTCAAATCCAAACTTGAGTTTCAACTCTCTCTTTTTTCTCGTAAATAAAAATATAAAGCAAACAAATCACTAAAAAAAGAAAATTTTAGAGTTTGTGTATGTAAAAAATTGAAAACTATAATAAATGTAAGTGAAGAAAATTATTTCCCGCACCAAAAATGAAAACCAAAGTTTTGTTATCCATGTTTGGGAAATACCACTAGTACAACCCCTAATAGCTTGGTGAAATTTTATAAGAAAGAGATTTCTAAATTATCCTTACTTGTTTTAAATATGGATATGCATGCCTGAAACATGTTGTAGATACAAATGACCTAATGATCCAAAAGTTTCAAGGA
This sequence comes from Aristolochia californica, assembly GCF_029961685.1. Classification (NCBI taxonomy): domain Eukaryota; kingdom Viridiplantae; phylum Streptophyta; class Magnoliopsida; order Piperales; family Aristolochiaceae; genus Aristolochia; species Aristolochia californica. The sequence continues at coordinate 8,395,002 of NW_027181826.1, read as the reverse complement.
GTAGAAAAATTTAAATTCTCAAGTTAATGAGCGGTAGGATATTTATCAGAGCCAAACAACCCACTTTTTGTCTATTTACAAAAAGCGGACCTAACAATCATAGGTCATTGTAAATGTTTTGATTAATTAATGATGTGTAACGGCTATAATTTTTGTTACAAATGACTTATGGTTTGAGAGTCAACACTCAGTTAAAAATACCTCGACCCTCCCTTTTCCGATGATTGCAAAACCTAATATATAAAAAACTAAAGGAGTTTACAATCCTTAAATATCACAAATACTTTTTTCAATTATCTCTCTCAGCATTTGTGCATTTCCAATTTGGATGTTCAATTTTTTTTCAAATCCAAACTTGAGTTTTCACTCTCCCATTTTTCTTGTAAACAAAAGGATAATGCAAATAGAACACAAAAAATGGAAATTTTAGAGTTTATGTATGTAAAAATTAGAAAACTATAATAAATATAAGTGGAAAAACTTATTTCACGCACTAAAAATGAAAAGCAAAGTTATGTTATCCATATTTGGGAAATTCCAATAGCTTGGGGAATTTTATAAGAAAGAGAATTCTAATTGATCCTAACATGTTTTAAAAAATGATATGCATGCCTGAAACATATTGAAGATGTAAGTAACCTAATGATCCAAAAACTTAAAAGTGTAGAAAAAATTAAATTCTCAAGTTAACATGCGGTGGGATATTTACCAGAGCCAAACTACCCAAGTTTTGCCTATTTACAAAATGCGGACCAAGCAATCATAGATCATCATAAACATTTTCATTAATTAATAATGTGTCACGGCTAAATTTTTTGTTATAAATGACTTATGGTTTGGGAGTCAACACTATGCCCAAACTACCTCGACCTTCCCCTCTACCCCTTTTTCGAGTATTACAAAACCTAATATATAAAAAACTAAAAGAGTTTACAATCCTTAAAAATAACAGATACTTTTTAGAATTATCTCTCTCAGCATTTGTGCATTTCCATTTTGGATATTCAAGTTTTTTTTCAAATCCAAACTTGAGTTTTCACTCTCCCATTTTTCTCGTAAAAAAAAAGATAATGCAAATAGAACACAAGAAAATGAAAATTTTAGAGTTTATGTATGTAAAAAATACAAAACTATAATAAATGTAAGTGAAGAAAATTATTTCACGCACTAAAAATGAACACCAAAGTTTTGTTATCCATGTTTAGGAAATTCCACTAGTACAACCCCTAATAGCTTGGTAGAATTTAATAAGAAAAAGAATTTTAATTGATCCTAACAGGTTTTAAATATGGATATGCATGCCTGAAACATTTTGAAGATGTAAATGACCTAATGATCCAAAAAATTCAAGGAGTAGAAAATTTCAAATTCTCAAGTCAACGTACGGTGGGATATTTACCAAAGCCAAACAAAGGGCTGTATGCCCATTTACAAAAATCTGACCTAACAATCATAGATCATCGTAAATAGTTTGAACGATTCATTATGTGTAACGGCTATAATTTTTGTTAGAAATGGTTTATCGTTTGGGAGTCAACACTCAATTAAAAAAGTCTAGGCCCCCCTTTTTCGATGACTGCAAAACCTAATATATAAAAAACTAAAAAGTGTTTACAATCCTAAAAAATCACAGATACTTTTTGGAAGTATCTCTCTCAGCATTTGTGCATTTCCTTTTTTGATGTTCAATTTTTTTTCAAATCCAAACTTGGGTTTTCACTCTCACTTTTTTCTCGTAAACAAAAAGGTAAGGCAAATAGATCACAACAAAATGAAATTTTTTGAGTTTATGTATGTAAAAGATCAAAAACTTTAATAAATGTAAGTGAAGAAAATTATTTTATGCACAAAAAATGAACACCAAAGTTATTTTATCCATGTTTGGGAAATTCAACTTGTACAACCCTTAATAGCACGGTGGAATTTTATAAGAAAGTGATTTCTAATTGATCCTAACATGTTTTAAATAATAAAATGCATGCCTGAAACATGTTGAAGATGCAATTGACCTAATGATCCAAATATTTCGAGTAGAAAATTTTAAATTCTCAAGTTAACATGCGGTCGGATATTTACCAGAGCCAAACAACCCAGTTTTTAGCCTATTTACAAAAACCAGACCTAACAATCATATATCATCATCGTAAATGTTTTGATCGATTAATTATGTGTAACAACCATAATTTTTTATAGAAATGGCTTATGGTTTGGGAGTCAAAACTAAGTTAAAAAAGCCTCCCCCCCTCCCTTTCTGATGATAGCAAAACCTTAAATATAAAAAAGTAGAACAATTTACAATCCTTAAAAATCACAGATACTTTTTGGAATTATCTCTCTCAACATTTGTGCATTTTCATTTTGGATGTACAATTTTTTTTTCGAATCCAAACTTTAGTTTCCAGTATCCCTTTTTTCTCGTAAACAAAAAGATAAGGCAAATAGATCACAATAAAACTACAATTTTAGAGTTTGTGTATGTAAAAAATTAAAAACTATAATAAATGTAAGTGAAGAAAATTATTTCACGCACTAAAAATGGACACCAAAGTTTTGTTATCCATGTTTGGGAAATTCCACTAGTACAACCCCTAAAAGCTGGGCGCAATTTTATAAGAAACAGATTTCTAAATTATCCAAACATGCTTTAAATATGGATATGTGATGTAGAGTTTAGTTACATCAGCTTTAATACCTCGCAAGCGTACGAATCGTTCATGTAATTTAGCGGGAAGCGAGGGTCATATCCACAGGGAGGACTGAATTTTGTGTATCCTTCAGTCAACTAGCCTAACCAAATATGATGAATTAATATTAACTAAACACTAATTATATCCTAAATTATCAAGCAATCATCTAGTTAACTACTTGCACAATAGGAAACGTCAACTCTGGATTTTACGGTGATTCGTGCCTCTCTCGAGCGCCACGTAACCACGGATCCGACTTCTCAATCTTTGCGTCTAGCCCCTCTGGGGTGCATAGAGTGAAAGACAGAAATTGGATTAAAATACCAAAATCCAACCTCAATTATAATCCTACCCTAATTAGCTAATTTAATCAAATATCCGGAAAACAAATATTCAATAAACATTAATTATCAAATTAGATTCAATAAACATTCAAAACCTAAGTTCAAACTATATAAAAAATGAAATTCAAAAAATACGAATTACTCCCCTTCTTCTTCCTCTCGCTTGGGCAGCAACTCGTTCTCACGGATGCTGCAATTTCCCAAAATTGGTGGCTTCGGGTAGCAAGAGTGAGTGGCCGGAGGTAGAGATGATGCTGGCAACGAAGGTTGAAAGCAGACGGACGGAGGAAACGTCTGGCGAAGAATGAAACAGAGCTGACGTTCTCTAACCGGCTCTCTTGAGTCTCGGTCGGAGTTGGAATAGCTCCGGGACTGGTCAGAAATATGTAATAGACGTCGGAGGATAGTTGGAAAGCGGAATTGGCACCAGAGAAGGCCTCTCGGATCCCCTCCCGGCCTGGCGAGCGACGACTATCGAACTCACCTCGATGGAGACTCTCTCAAGCTCTCCTCGGGTTTGGTCTCGGTTACTAGACGGCAGTGGACGACGGTGGACGACGGTGGCGCGGCGAAAGACAGTGGCCCAGCGAACGACGGTGGGGAATTCCTTTCGGGTCCTCCCTTGTTTCCGGTCCAAGGTCCTCTGTTTTGGTCTTTGTTTGCTCTTGACGCCCTCCTCTCATTCGACCTCGCCTCGTTCCTTTAATACCCTCTTATTTATTTTTAAACGATTTGACCGAAAAATCACCTCCATTTCACTAAGGGCATTTTGGTAAATATCTCCTTCTCTACCAAAATTCTCCTGAAATTCCATAATTAAATCTATAAAAAACATTTCAGAAAGAAATAAACCTTAAAAACAATGAAATATATTTCAGAAGAGAAAAATATGCAATATCGACAGTGATTAATGCCAAATTCAATAAATGCTCATTTCATTTGAAAACCGATAAATAACCACCTATAACACAATTATAAAGGCTATTCTATTATAATTAACTAGTTCTCATGTCAGAATATGACATCTATCACACCCCCAAACCTAAATCTTTGCTAGTCCCTAGCAAAACAACAATCGAACCAAAATTAAGCCTAGGAAAACAAAATGCCACTTTCATAGGGAGCACGATTGCATTTAGCGCATGCAACAAGCCGTTAAACCCCTACTCTGCAGTAGTGGATGAGTTATGTCTCGTGAGGGTTTGCATGGAATTTACCCACAAAATTCATCTAAATCAATAATATAAAAAGAAAAATTGAAGAAAATTTACTCCTCATTAGCATATGACTAACACTTAGTATCGTAAAATATCTAAAAAATCATATGAGATCTTACGAAATTTGAAAACCTGTGTAAAATATAGCCTATTATCAATCCAAATACACTCATTGTTACTCCACCTGAACCAATGTGACCCATAAGCTATTACTTCAACAAAACAAAGAGGCAACAATTAACAATAAAATCCTGGTCACATCACAATTAAGAGAAAATAGTAGAGTAAGCTTGTTGTCTTACAATCTCACAAAAGAAATACACCAATTTCAATCTTGACCTGCAACTTCTTTCAAATTACAATTCATCATCAAAGTTAAGGAAACTCATTGCTTCCAGATTTAAAACCATTTTACGCTATTACCAGCGCACTTTTGCTATTACCAGCGTAGTTTTTTTCTTCACTGAATACTTTTGGTATTACCACCATTTTGTATTTGTCTTCACTGCACATGCACTTATTTTTAAGTAACCGACTGTTCCGATGCATGTCCCTAGGTTTGCCCAGGCTGTTTCTGAAGTTATATGTGTTTTGCAAGCAAGAGCATTTCCATTTGCATTCATACATTACAACAAGGAATTTCACTGAGGTATAAAAAAGATTGAGTTCAAGCAGGCATACAAAACTATTCAGACTAACATAGATCAACACTAGATTTACATGTTCTCTTTTGCAACTAAGTTCCGAGTCTAATGCAATAGTAAGCTATCCCACTGAATTCTCATGAATCACAACAAATGATATCAGATTTCTAATAGGCATATTCTACACAAATTTACGAAAAATTTTGAAACACATTTGAGCAACTTATTTTAACTCTACTAATATTAACCACATACTAAGAGGAGTAGTTTGAAAACCACGAACAGAAATCAAAAGAAAATTATTGCTAAGACATAAAAGAGTCATTTGCCCCCCCCAAACCTAAACCTAACATTGTCCTCAATGGGGAAAAGTTAAAACACTAGAACGACTACAAAAAAAGGAATAACAGCTTAGCTAGTTATACTCCAATAGGGTGAGGGTTCAGCTCCCTCAAGGCTCCTAAATCCATAGGTGGGACCATATGTGTTTGGTCATCAACAATAATACCGAAAAGTCAATAAAGACCCCCAGGAATGATACATAGTCTCCCTCGAAGAAGGTTTACTCGTATCAGCCGTACCCATAGGTAATCATCCGTAGATGAAACCGCTATCCCACATCACACTTTGAAGAAATCTCTGTGTGGTTGGCCACTGAAGGTAGTAGGAATCACGCGCTGAACACAAGTCCTTAAGTTACTCACCATAAGGTTTCATTCAACACTTCAAGATCGAACTGGTCAATCCCAGAACGGTTGTTTGAGTACAGATCTCTCAAACTAGGGACCAAAAGTCTGGTCATTGACTACCGGAACCATTTATGCTCTCAGCAGGCAAATAATAATGAATAAACCAAAAAAAATAAAATAAAAATAAAACTGTAATGTACAAAGGGATAGAAATGTGGGGATTGCCCACAATGTGCTAAGTTTATAGTCGTAAGCAAGACTCTGACGCATTCAAGATGAAATGACAGGTTCCTCCAAGAAAATCACCATCACCTCCTCCGGTGTGGGGACATTCTCAAGATACGGTTTGAGCCTCTGACAGCTAACTTTGAAGACCGACCCATCTCCGTGATTGTGGATCTCAATAGCGCCATGAGGAAACACCTGTGTAACTTCAAATGGACCAGACCACCTGGATCTTAGCTTCCCTGGAAACAAATGCAATCGTGAGTTATAAAGTAAAACATTTTGCCCAACAGCAAAAGACTTGCGAAAAATAGATTTATCATGTAAAAGCTTTGCTCGCTCCTTATACAGTTTGGCATTCTCATAATCATCATGACGTATCTCCTCCAACTCATTCAATTGCAATTTTCTCTCCTCACCAGCTTGAGTTAAATCAAAATTCAAAGCCTTAATGGCCCAATAAGCTCTATGCTCAAGCTCAACAGGTAGATGACATGCTTTGCCGAATACTAGGTGAAATGGAGACATCCCAATAGGAGTCTTATAAGCGGTTCTATAGGCCCATAAAGCATCGTCCAATCGAGTGGACCAATCTTTCCTATCAAAGCGAACCGACTTCTCCAAAATCCGTTTGATCTCCCTATTAGAGATTTCCACTTGACCACAAGTTTGTGGGTGGTACGGAGTGGACACCCGATGAGTGATGGAATATTTCTTCAATAAGGTCTCAAATGCTCTGTTACAAAAATGAGATCCCCCATCACTAATGATCGCTCTCGGGGTACCAAACCGATTAAAGATATTTTCTTTTAAAAACTTTACCACCACTTTGTGATCGTTTGTCTTACATGATATAGCTTCAATCCATTTAGAGACATATTCAACAGCAACAAGGATGTATTGATAGCCGAACGAGACAGGAAAAGGACCCATGAAGTCAATACCCCACACATCAAACAATTCAACAATAAGAATGGGGTTAAGAGGCATCATATTCTTCCTAGACAAACAACTAGTTCGTTGGCATTTATCACACACCTGACAAAACTCATGGGCATCTCTAAATAATGAAGGCCAATAGAAACCACATTGCAAGACTTTAGTTGCGGTCTTTCTAGCACCAAAATGTCCACCACATGCGTGGGAATGACAAAATTCAAGAATGTTGGCAAAGTCTTGCTCATGTACACAACGCCTAATGACTTGGTCAGAACACACCTTGAACAAATAAGGGTCATCCCAAAAAACATGTTTGACTTGGGAAAAGAATTTCAACCGATCTTGTTTACTCCAATAATCAGGAATCTTATGAGTTACAAGATAGTTGACTATGTCAGCAAACCAACGCAACTGGGATACTTGGAGAAGTTGTTCATCAGGGAAGGAATCCTTCCTGAGGTACTACACAGATCCTAGATAGATGATCAGCAACAACATTCTCACAACCCTTCTTATCTCGAATCTCAAGGTCAAATTCTTGCAATTGCAAGATCCATCTAATCAAGCGAGGTTTAGTGTCCTTGATGGATAATAAGTACTTCAAAGCAGAATGATCAGTGAACACTATAACCTTTGACCCTAACAGATATGATTTGAATTTGTTCAAGGCAAACACAACAGCTAGCAACTCCTTCTCAGTGGTAGTGTAATTCAATTGAGCATCATGAAGAGAGCGGCTAGCATACTGAATGACACATGGCATTTTATCCGTCTTTTGCCCCAAAACAGCCCCCGATGTATAGTCAGAGGCATCACACATCAACTCAAAAGGCAAAGACCAAATAGGGGGTTGGACAATGGGTGCAGTGGACAAACATTTCTTCAGTGTCTCAAAAGCATGAATACAGGCATCATCAAAGGCAAAAGCAACATCTTGAGCAAGTAAATTCGTCAAAGGACGAGAAATTTTGCTAAAGTCTTTAATGAAACGCCTATAGAACCCAGCATGGCCAAGGAAAGAATGCACCCCCTTCACAGAAGTAGGTGGTGGCAGATTGGCAATTAGGTCAATCTTGGCTTTGTCCACTTCTACACCCCGCTCAGACACTACATGTCCTAAAACAATTCCTTCTTTCACCATGAAGTGGCATTTCTCCCAATTCAAGACTAAATTGGACTTAATGCAACGGGACAATACGAGTGAAAGATTGTGCAGACATGTATCAAAACTAGAGCCAAACACAGAAAAGTCATCCATAAAGACCTCTAAAAATTCACCAATCATGTCAGAAAAGATACTCATCATGCACCGTTGGAAAGTGGCAGGCACATTGCATAAACCAAAAGGCATGCGTCTGTAAGCATAGGTGCCAAACAGACACGTGAATGTGGTCTTTTCCTGGTCTTCTGGAGCAATGGGAATTTGATTGTAGCTGAAGTATCCATCTAAGAAGCAATAAAAATTGTGGCCGGCCAATCGCTCTAGTACCTGATCAATGAAAGGTAGTGGGAAGTGATCCTTCTTAGTGGCGGAATTAAGTTTTCTATAGTCAATGCAGACACGCCACTTGGTGGTAGTTCTTGTGGGAATCAATTCACCACTCTCATTTTTCATTATCATTATCCCCCCTTTCTTAGGGACAACTTGAATTGGACTCACCCAGGTGCTATCGGAAATAGGGTAAATGATTCCTGTCACAAGCAACATGATGACTTCTTCTCTCACAACCTCTAGCATATGGGGATTTAACCTACGTTGCATTTCACGTGAGGCTTTAGTCCCCTCCTCCAAATGAATACGATGCATGCATATGGAGGGGCTAATCCCTTTTAAGGCGTCAAGAGTCCACCCCAATGCTTCTCTGTGTGCTTGTAAAACTTCAGTCAATTGTTCCTCTTGCTCAGTACTCAAATCAGAGGAAATAATGACTGGTAATGAGTTCATGGGTCCCAAGAACGCATACTTCAACGTGGGAGGAAGTGGCTTAAGATCTAGCTTGGAAGTTTCAAGAGGTTTGTCCAAGTCAAGAGGAAGATCCTGTGGATGTTCAGTTGTGATAACCTCATAAGCTTCCTCCAACAGAGGTACAGAATTGAGTAAAGAATTAACCTCTCGGAAATATGTTTCCTTATCAAAATATTCCATGTCTAAAGATGTTATGCAAGACTCAAAAGATTCAAGAGTGGATTCGTCATCAAGCATAACGGTTTCTATCTTAAATGCAGGACTCGGATCATCAGACTCAAGTGGGTGGTGCCCGGCATTAAATACATTCAATGAGACCTTAAAATTTCCAAAAGACAACTCCAACTCACCACTTTTACAATGAATGATAGCATTAGATGTGGCTAAGAAGGGACATCCTAGGATGACAGGAATTTGGTTGGTCACATTGACTACTGGTTCTGTATCAAGAACAATAAAATCAACCGGGAACAAAAATTTGTCCACTTTTATCAAAACATCTTCAACTATTAATCGTGGTATCTTGACAGAACGGTCAGCTAGTTGAAGTGTGATGGGAGTAGGCTTCAATTCCCCCAAACCTAATTGCTGGTACACAAAGAAAGGAAGCAAATTCACACTTGCCCCTAAGTCAAGAAAAGCTCTCTGGATGGTATGTTCACCAATGACACATGAAATTGTGGGACATCCAGGATCTTTAACTTTAGGAGGAGTGTTGTGCTTCAGAATTGAGCTTACATTCTCAGTAAGAAAGACCTTTTTGTTAACATGTTGTTTTCTATTCTGTGTACAAAGGTCTTTCAAAAATCGGGCATATGCAGGGACTTGCCTAATAGCATCAAGAAGTGGAATGTTAATGTGAAGCTTACTAAACAGTTCCAACGTTTCATGCATGCTATCTCCTTTCCTAGGTGGGCCCGATAACCTCTGCAGATAAGGAGCTAGTGGGACGTGGTTAGGGATCTGCTTGGTTGTTGGTGAAGAACTTGGAGGTTCTTCACTCAATGATGTGTCCCCATTGTCATCCTTTGACTCCTTAGACTTAGTGGTCCCTACCCCATTGTTCAACTCACGACCACTCCTAAGGGTGGTTATGGCTTTGGCTTGCTCATGGTGGGGTTTGGAATTCAACCCACTCTCATGTGTGCTTTTGGGGTTAGGAATGGTTTGACTCGGGAGTCTATTTTGTGCTTGTTCACTCATGTGGCTGGCCAACTGACTCACTTGCATTTCAAGTTTAGCAATGGAGGACTATGTATTCTGCATGAATAATTGAAGTGTATCCTCAAGTGAAGGTTTTTGTGGAATCAATGGCTATTGAGTGAAGTGTGGGCACGGAGCTTGGTGTTGAGTAAACCCTGGAGGACCCCCAACCTGTGGGCCCTTGGACCATGAGAAATTTGGGTGCCTAGCCCAACCCGGATTATATGTTTCTGAAAAAGGATCGTTCCGGTTTAGTCTATGAAAATTCTGGACTGCATTCAAGTCCTCAATGAACTCTGGGTAGGATGAACTAGATGGACACATTTGTGTGGGATGAGATGAACCAGAGCATATGGCACAGATAGTAAATGGGTTAGGAGCAGGTGAACTCTTGGACACCATAAGGGCATCAATTTTTCTAGTCAACCCCTCAATCTTGGCCATGAGCATAGGTGTTCCACTAACCTCATAGAGACCTCCTCTTTTGGCTTCATGGGATCTCCTATCAACATTAAATGACGAACCCCATTGCTGAGATTGATCACTCAATGTTTCAAAAAAATCCCACGCCTCACTAGCACTCTTACCCATCAAACTCCCACCACTCGTTGCATCTACCATGGATCTAACCTGGGGTGTAAGACCTTGATAAAATTATTGCACTAAATGCCATTTCTCAAACCCATGATGCGGACACCTACGGATCAAATCCTTCCATTTCTCCCAAGCCTCATAAAAGTGTTCACCCTCCTGCTGCATAAAGTTGGAGATTTCTCTCCTGAGGGCTGTAGTTCTCTGAATGGGAAAGTACTTGGACAAAAATTTTGTGACTAATGCGTCCCATGAAGTAATGCTGCCCACCTCCAAGGAATTAAGCCAAGACTTGGCCTTATCCTTAAGTGAAAATGGAAAAAGTCTTAATCGGATAGAGTCATATGAGAAATTCTGGAATTTGAAAGTTGCACAAATATCTAAGAATTCCTTGATGTGGTAATATGGGTCCTCCTTCTTCAACCCATAGAATGTAGGGAGGAGTTGGATCACACCCGGTTTCAACTCATAACTGGCGGCAGTAGTGGGTGGCAATATAATGCAAGAAGGTGATGTGAAGTGGGATGGGATAGAATAATCCCTTAGGGCTCTACGGTCACTTGCTGCAGGTAACTGTAATGGTTCGCCCTGATTGGCCATGGTAGCTCCTAACTTGACTTCGGATGTTTTCCTACAAATATGTTCTACCTCTTCAACAAAGGGAGCTAATGGTCCACCTAGGGAGCCGCGCCCATGCATAAAAACACAAAAAGAAACAAAACGAACTATCAAATTAAGCTAACAAACTCACTACTAAAATTATGAACTAACTAGAAGAAAAAAATAATTCCATAAAAAAATCACCAAGCTAAAATTATGAAAGCAAAAAAATAAAAATAAAAATAAAATAAATAAAATAAAATAAAATAAAATAAAAATAAATCTAACCTAAGACTATGGAGAACAAAGAAATACACTTAATACGTGCCTCCCCGGCAACGACGCCAAAAACTTGATGTAGAGTTTAGTTACATCGGCTTTAATACCGTACGAATCGTTCATGTAATTTAGCAGGAAGCGAGGGTCATATCCACATGGAGAACCGAATTTTGTGTATCCTTCAGTCAACTAGCCTAACCAAATATGATGAATTAATATTAACTAAACACTAATTATATCCTAAATTATCAAGCAATCATCTAATTAACTACTTGCACAACAGGAAACGTCAACTCTGGATTTTACGGTGATTCGTGCCTCTCTCGAGCGCCACGTAACCATGGATCCGATTTCTCAATCTTTGCGTCTAGCCCCTCTCGGGCGCATAGAGTGAAAGATAGAAATTGGATTAAAATACCAAAATCCAACCTCAATTATAATCCTACCCTAATTAGCTAATTTAATCAAATATCCGAAAAACAAATATTCAATAAACATTAATTATCAAATCAGATTCAATAAACATTAATTATCAAATCAGATTCAATAAACATTCAAAAACTAAGTTCAAACTATATAAAAAATGAAATTCAAAAATTACGATTAACTCCCCTTCTTCTTCCTCTCGCTCGGGCAGCAAATCTATCTCACGGGTGCTGCAATTTCCCGAAATTGGTGGCTCGGGTAGCAAGAATGAGTGGCCGGAGGTAGAGACGACACCGGCGACGAAGGTTGAAAGCCGACGGACGGAGGTAATGTCCGGCGAAGAACGAAACAGAGCTGACATTCTTTAACCGGCTCTCTCGAGTCTCGGTCGGAGTCGGAATAGCTCCGCGACTGATCGGAAATATGTAATAGACACTGGAGGATAGTTGGAAAGCGGAAGTGGCACTGGAGAAGCCCGCTCGGATCCCCTCCCGGTCTGGCGAGCGATGACTGTCAAACTCACCTCGACGGAGACTCTCTCGAGCTCTCCTCGGGTTTGTTCTCAGTTGCTGGACGGTGGTGGACGACGGTGGTGCGGCGAAAGACAGTGGCCCGGCGAACGACGGTGGGAACTCCTCTCGGGTCCTCCCCTATTTCCGGTCCAAGGTTCTCTTTTTTGGTCTCTGTTTGCTCTTGACGCCCTCCTCTCGTTCGACCTCCCCTCGTTCCTTTAATACCCTCTTATTTATTTTAAAACGATTTGACCTAAAACTCACCTCCATTTCACTAAGGGCATTTTGGTAAATATCTCCTTCTCCACCAAAATTCTCCTGAAATTCCATAATTAAATCTATAAAAAACATTTCAGGAAGAAATAAACCTTAAAAACAATGAAATATATTTCAGGAGAGAAAAATATGCAATATCGACAGTGATTAATGCCAAATTCAATAAATGCTCATTTCATTTGAAAACCGATAAATAACCACCTATAACACAATTATAAAGGTTATTCTATTATAATTAACCTAGTTCTCATGTCAGAATATGGCATCTATCAATATGCATGCCTCAAACATGTTGCAGATGATAATGACCAAATGATCCAAAAATTTCAAGGAGAAGAAAATTATAATTCTCAAGTTAACGTGCGGTGGGATATTTACCAAAACCAAACAACCCACTTTTTGGCTATTTACAAAAAATGGACCTAACAATCATAGATCATCATTAATGTTTTGATCGATTAATGATGTGTAATGGCTATAATTTTTGTTAGAAATCACTTATGGTTTCGGAGTCAACACTCAGTTAAAAATGCCTCACCCCCCTCCCTCCCCCTCTTTTTTGATGATTGTAAAACCTAATATATACAAAACTAAAAGAGTTTTCAATCCTTAAAAATCACAGATACTTTTTGGAATTATCTCTAAAGGCATTTGTGCATTTTCATTTTGGATGTTCAATTTTTTTCAAATCCAAACTGGAGTTTTCACTCTCACATTTTTCTCGTAAACAAAAAGATAATGCAAATAGAACACAACAAAATGAAAATTTTAAACTTTATGTATGTAAAAAATTGAAAACTATAATAAATGTAAGTGAAGTAAAATATTTCACGCACTAAAAATGAACACCAAATTTTTGTTATCCATGTTTGGGAAATTCCACTAGTACAACCCCTAATAGCTTGGTGGAATTTTATAAGAAAGAGAATTCTAATTTAACCTAACATGTTTTAAATATGGATATGCATGCATGAAACATGTTGAAGATGCAAATGACCTAATGATCCAAAAATTTCAAGGAGTAGAAAACTTTAAATTCTCAAGTTAACGTGCAGTGGGATATTTACCAGAGCCAAACAACCCACTTTTTTCCCATTTACAAAAAGCGAACATAACAATCATAGATTATTGTAAATGTTTTGATCGATTAATTATATGTAACAGCGATAATTTTTGTTAGAAATAGCTTATGGTTTGGGAGTCAACACTCAGTTAAAAAAGCCTCGCCACAACCTCCCCCCCCCCCCCCCCCCCCCCTTTTTTCCGATGATTGCAAACTCTAATATATAAAAAACTAAAAGAGTTTAAAACCCTTAAAAATCACTAAACTTTTGGAATTATCTCTCTCAGCATTTTGTCCATTTCCATTTTGGATGTTCAATTTTTTTTCAAACCCTAACTTTGGTTTTCACTGTCCCTTTTTTCCCGTAAACAAAAAGATAAGGCAAATAAATCACTACAAAATGAAAATTTTAGAGTTTTATGTATGCAAAAAATTGAAAATTATAATAAATGCAAGTGAAGAAAATTTCACGCACTAAAAATGAACACCAAAGTTTTGTTATCCATGTTTGGGAAATTCCACTAGTACAACCCCCAATAGCTTGGTGGAATTTTATAAGAAAAAGATTTCTAATTGATCCTGACACATTTTAAATATAGATATGCATGCCTGAAACACGTTGAAGATGCAAATGACTTAATGATCAAGAAATTTCAAGGAGTAGAAAAAATTAAATTCTCCAGTTCACGTGCGGTTGGATATTTACCAGAGCCAAACCACCCAGTTTTTTGCCTATTTACGAAAACCGGACCCAACAATCATAGATCATCGTAAACGTTTTGATCGATTAATAATGTGTAACAACTATAATTTTTGTTAAAAATGACTTATGGTTTGGGAGTCAACACTCAGTTAAAACGCCCACCCTTTGCCGATGATAGGAAAAAACCTAATATATAAAAAACTAGAAGAGTTTACAATGCTTAAAAATCATAGTTACTTTTTGGTATTATATCTCTCAGCATTTGTGCATTTCCATTTTCGATGTTCATTTTTTTTTTTCAAATCCAAACTTGAGTTTCCATCTCCCTTTTTTTCTCGTAAACAAAAAGACAAAGCAAATAGATCACAACAAAATTAAAATTTTAGAGTTTGTGTATGTAAAAAATCAAAAACTATAGTAAATGTAAGTGAAGAAAATTATTTCACGCACAAAAAATGAACACCAAAGTTTTGTTATCTATGTTTGGGAAATTCCACTAGTACAAACCCTAATAGCTTGGTGGAATTTTATAAGATAGAAATTTCTAAATTATCCTAACATGTTTTTGTTCGAAGATAAGATCAAGCCAAAATGACCAAGGTAGGCATATGTCAGATTATTATAAGATTGGCCACATGACCAAGGAAGGCCCACAGGATGGGCCCAAACCAATAAGAAGTAGGACCCACAATAATTACAAGAGCTGACGTCCTTATCACATCAGTTCGAAGATCAAGAAGGACTTACAAAAGTATCTTTATCATAGGGTCACGACCAATAAGAGTTTTAGTTTAAGTTATATTTTTCTTTTATCAATATTGAGTTACCTAATTATGTTAGGACTTACCTTAAGTGTTAGAGTTTGGGTGTACTTGGGACAAGGGTAGTTTTATTGTAATTGGACTCTTCTACCTTCCTTTATTATAAATAGAGGTTCATGTACTCTAATTACAACAAGTTATTGATATCAATGAAGTATTTCACTTTTCCATAAATTCAACATGGTATCAGAGCAGGTTCTGTGAGTTGACTTGGTCAACTCACGGATGTAATGTGATCCTTTTCTCTAAACCTTAAACCCTAGGTCTAGGTTCGTATTTATTTTTTTTAGTCCCTACAATCTTAGATTCCTTTGCGTTTTTTTCTTCCATAAGGAGTTTTTAATATCTAAAATTATATATTTAAGGAAATATATTTGAGTCTACTTTCCGAAGAAGAACAATTTGTTCCAATCGGAGTTATATATAGAGAGTTATCAATATTTGAATGAGCGAAGGTCAGATTGCACAAAGGTTCGAGCAGCAACATCAATCTTCAGATTCCAAGGTATTATTTGCTATCAAGAACTAGAATTTATATGCAGAAATATATATCAAACGAAATATAAATAAGTCTATTCTTTTACCTATTCAACCAATTTTTTATCTAAGTTATGTACAAAGAGAAATCGACATTTGAAGTAGCAAAGGTCAGATTGAAAAAGCGGTTTGAGCGGCAGCATAAAGCCTTAAATTCGGAGATATTTTAAGCTATCAAGAAAGAGAATTTATAGGGATAATTATATATCAAGATAAATGTATGTAAGTCTAGTTTCTGACCTATTAAACCAATTCTCGTTATGATTTTTCTATAAGGAGATATTGATCTTGGAAGAGTCAATGGTCGTTCTGGAAAAATAGGAGAAACAGAACTTAGTTCGGCCAGATGACTGAGACCGAAACCTATCAGATTATTTATTTTCTGATAATTATATTTTATGAATAGAAGTTATACTTGGATGAAATTTAGTTAAGTCTTCTTTCAGAACTAAAATTTTTTATGTCAACCTGAACTATATTGAGAGATATATTTGAATTAGAATAATCAAAGGTCATACTTGTTAAAAACATCAACGACAAAGAATCTCACCGTGCATCCTCTCGTACCATTTTGGTTTCGGGGTTCGGTGCCACCCCGAGCAACTGGTAATCCAATCACATTTTTAAAAGTGAATTCCCGGCTCCTGAAGTTGGTGCGGACGGACAGCTCCTAAATCGGAGGGATCGCAGTCCTCCGTTGGAACACAGGGAAGAAATAGCGATGGATCTCTACCGCCTACCGGCGGCTAGTGAAGAATCTGCCTTCGTGTATGTCATCAGCTCAATTCTAAGCACTACTGCCCAATTCACGCAGAGGGCCAGTATGCCATCAGCTCAATTCTAAGCACTACTGCCCAATTCACGCAGAGGGCCAGTAAGTATACTACTGCCACGCGGCGAGGTTTGCAAAGGCCAGACTCGTCCTCGCGCCAAATTGAGCGCAAAACTTGGCGACCAAGGGACTCGATTTTACGTGGCGAGCAAGTGACAAACCTAAGTCACACAGTACGATACTGTGCTACAGGGATTCCGCTCAGGAATCCCAGGGTGCGTGTCGGGTGCGTGTCACTGCGAGGTGATTCCATTGTGACTTGACCCGACCTGTGCGTGAACACACCGGAGGTGAACTCAAGTGAATAAACTCGTTCATTCACTTAAACTCGCTCATGAGTCAAATGGGTGAATCAAGATTTTCATCAAAATCCTAGTTCATTTACTTTCTCTCGCTTCAATGCTCCCTCTTGTCCTCTTGCTCTGGCCTCCCTCGCATCGTTATCAATTTATACTATGTGAAAATCTATTATGTTATTAATAAAATATTTTATTTATTTATTTTATTACTATATTAAATTAGTGATTTAGGAGTGATAATTAAAATATTATTAAAGTAAGTATTTGATCAAATATGTTTGTTTAATTATTCTATTTTTATAATTAATTAAACTAAGTTTTATAATTTTGTGGAAATATATTATTGATTTATACTACGTAATAAAGTATTATTTATTTTTAAATTTATTTATTATATTCATTATTGTTATTTTTTAATTTTTTATTTATCTATTTTATAATTAATTAATGCAGTAATTATTTTTTACACATCATTATTGTATTAATTTAGACTAAACTACAATATATCTTAATTTATTTATTTAATTATTATATTAATATCTCACTTCTCCCTGGTTTGAGGGCTTATTTATAAATCTCTGTTATTTGGGTTTATTACTACATCTATGATATTTGTTTCAAGCTGGGATCATTGCCATTACATCCCAGCTTGAGGGGAAGAAGTACAAGAAGTACAAGAAAAATGTATTTTATTCCTTATGTTGTGGATAAGTTTATGTGACCAAAATATTCAAGAAAGGGGGAACACAAAAGATGAAGCTTGTGCATCAATGAATAAATTTTTATATCAGATTATTTCATGGGTTCTTTTACAAATTTCATTATTTGGTTCGTGTTATATGTGTTGGAAGATGGTCGTGTTATATACAGCTACTGCTATTATGTCTCTTTGGGGATATTATTATTGAAGAAGAGGTGGTCGCATACCATCATTTATTCATCCCATCAAAAAGATGAAAATTATTTATGGTTGGGAGTCCACGTCGGAGAAACTTAATCCCCGTAAAAAAGATGAAAATTATTTGTGGTTGGAAGTCCATGATGAAGGAAATTTATTTGGTTCGTGTTATATGTGTTGGAAGATAGTGGTGTTATATACAGCTACTGCTATTATGTCTCTTTGGGGACATTATTATTGAAGAAGAGGTGGTCTCATACCATCATTTATTCATCCCCGCCAAAAAGCTAAAAATTATTTGTGCTTGGGAGTCCACGACGGAGAAACTTCATCCCCATAAAAAAGATGAAAATTATTTGTCGTTGGAAGTCCATGACAGAGGAAATTCATCCCCATCAAAAAGATGAAAATTATTTGTGGTTGGGAATCCACGTCGGAGAAACTTAATCCCCGTAAAAAAGATGAAAGTTATTTGTGGTTGGAAGTCCATGACGGAGGAAATTTATTTGGTTCGTGTTATATGTGTTGGAAGATAGTGGTGTTATATACAGCTGCTGCTATTATGTCTCTTTGGGGACATTATTATTGAAGAAGAGGTGGTCTCATACCATCATTTATTCATCCCCACCAAAAAAATAAAAATTATTTGTGGTTGGGAGTCCACGACGGAGAAACTTCATCCCCATAAAAAAGATGAAAATTATTTGTGGTTGGAAGTCCATGATAGAGGAAATTCATCCCCGTCAAAAAGATGAAAATTATTTGTGGTTGGGAATCCACGATTGAGGAACTTCATCCCCTTCAAAAAGATAAAAATTATTTGTGGTTGGAATTCCATGACGAAGGAAGTTATGATTACATCTAAGTTACCACCCCCCCCCCCCCCCCCCCCCCCCCCCCCCCCCCCCCCCCCTGTAATGGCTTTTATGTCTCCTACTACTTGAGTGTAGTTGTCCTGTGGAGGAAAACGGTGGTGGACACTTCAGAGCAATATCGATAGACACACTACCGACAGCAGTGGAGTGTGCCCTACATCCAGTATTAAGACTGGAGTATGAAGCAATGACTTACAGGCTAGGAGTGATTTTTACTCTCACTTATAATGTCGTAGGGCCTCATGGAAGGACGCAACAATGTGAGGGGGAATATTGGAAGATGAAGGCATATTGGAAGATGTGCCATTTTATACAAAAAAAACATTTTTACATCATTTGCAGCACGTTGGGAGTTCATGTTGTTCTCTCACTCCCAACTTGACGGGGAGTGTTAGAAGATAAGATCAAGCCCAAATGACCAAGGAAGGCCCACATATGTAAGATTATTATAAGATGAGCCACATGACCAAGGAAGGCCCACAAGATGATCCCAATCCAATAAGAAGTATGATTACCAAGAGCTGGCATCCTTATCACATCAGTTGGAAGATCAAGAAGGACCCACAAAGTATCTTTATCGTAGGGTCACGACAAAGAAGAGTTTTAGTTTTAGTTATATTTGTCTTTTATCAATATTGAGTTACCTAATTATGTTAGGACTTACCTTAAGTGTTAGAGTTTGGGTGCAATTGGGACAAGGGTAGTTTTATTGTAATTGGACTTTACTACCTTCCTCTATTATAAATAGAGGTTCATGTACTCTAATTACAACAAGTTATTGATGCCAATGAAGTATTTCACTTTTCCATAAATTCAACAGTTTTAAATATGGATATGCAAGCCTAAAACATGTTGCATATGCAAAGAACCTAATGATCCAAAATTTTCAAGGAGTAGAAAATTTTTAATTCCTAAGTTAACGGGTAGTGGGATATTTACCAGAGCCAAACAACCAACTTTTTGCCTATTTATAAAAAGCGGACCTAACAATCATAGATCATCGTAAATGTTTTGATCGATTAATGATGCGTAACAGCTATAATTTTTGTTAGAAATGACTTATGGTTTGGGAATCTACACTCGGTTAAAAATGCCTCGCCATCCCCCCCCTTTTCTGATGATTGGAAAACCTAATATATAAAAAAATAAAAGAGTTTATAATCCTTAAAAATCATAGATACTTTTTGAAATTATCTCTCTCAGCATTTGTGCATTTCCATTTTGGATGTTAAATTTTTTTTCAAATCCAAACATGAGTTTTCACTCTCCCATTTTTCTCGTCAACAAAAAGATAAGGCAAATAAATCACAACAAAATTAAAATTTTAGAGTTTATGTATGTAAAAAATTGAAAACTATAATAAATGTAAGTGAAGAAAATTATTTCACGCACTAAAAATGAACACCAAAGTTTTGTTATCCATGTTTGGGAAATTTCACTAGTACAACCCCTAATAGCTTCGAGGAATTTTATAGGAAAGAGATTTCTAAATGATCCTACCATGTTTTAAATATGGATATGCCTGAAACATGTTGAATATGCAAATGACCTAATGATCCAAAAATTTCAAGTACAAAAAATTAAATTCTCAAGTTAACGTGCGGTGGGATATTTACAAGAGCCAAACAACCCAATTTTTGCCTATTTACAAAAAGTGGACCAAACAATCATAGATCATCATAAACGTTTTCATCGATTAATAATGTGTAACGGCTAAATTTTTTGTTAGATATGACTTATGGTTTGGGAGTCAACACTCAGTTATAAAAGCCTCTCCCCGCCTTTTCTGATGATTGCAAAACAAAATATATAAAAAACTAAAAGAGATTACAATCCTTAAAAATCACAGATATTTTTTGGAATTATCTCTCTCAGGATTTGTGCAATTCCATTTTGGATGTTCAATTTTTTTTCAAATCCAAACTTGAGTTTTCACTCTCCATTTTTTCTCGTAAACAAAAAGATAAGGCAAATAGATCACAAAAAAAATAAAAATTTAAGAGTTTATGTATGTAAAAAATTGTAAACTATAATAAATGTAAGTGAAGAAATTTATTTCCTGCACTAAAAATCAACACCAAAGTTTTGTTATCCATGTTTGGGAAATTCCACTAGTACAACCCCTAATAGCTTGGTGGAATTTTATAAGAAAGAGATTTCTAAAATATCCTAACATGTTTTAAATATGGATATGCATGACTGAAACATGTTGCAAAAGCAAATGACCAAATGATCCAAAAATTTCAAGCAGTAGAAATATTTTAATTCTCAAGTTAACGTTCAGTGGGATATTTACCAAAGCCAAACAACCCACTTTTTTGCTATTTAAAAAAAATGGACCTAACAATCATAGATCATCGTAAACGTTTTGATCGATTAATAATGTGTAACGACTATAATTTTTATTAGAAATGTCTTATGGTATGGGAGTCACCATTCAGTTAAAACTGCCACACCGCCCGTTTCCGATGATTGCAAAACCTAATATATAAAAAACTAAAAGAGTTTACTATCCTTAAAAATCACAATTACTTTTTGGAATTATCTCTCTCAGCATTTGTACATTTCCATTTTGGATGTTTCAATTTTTTTTCAAATCCAAACATTGGTTTTCACTTTCCCATTTTTCTCGTAAACAAAAAGATAAGGAAAATAGATCACAAAAAAATGAAAGTTTAAGAGTTTATGTATGGAAAAAATTTAAAACTATAATAAATGTAAGTGATGAAAATTATTTCACACCTAAAAATGAACACCAATGTTTTGTTATCCATGTTTGGAAAATTCCACTAGTACAACACCTAATAGCTTAGTGGAATTTTATAAGAAAGAGATTTCTAATAGATCCTAACAAGTTTTAAATATGGATATGCATTCTTGAAATATGTTGAAGATGCAAATGACCTAATGATCCAAAAATTTCAAGGAGTAGAAAAAGTTAAATTATCAAGTTAACGTGCAGTGGGATATTTACCAGAGCCAAATAACCCAATTTTTGCCTATTTACAAAAAGCGGACATAACAATCATAGATCATCATAAATGTTTTGATTGATTAATGGTGTGTAACGGCTATAATGTTTTTTAGAAATGACTAATGGTTTGGAAGTCAACACTCAGTTAAAAATGCCTCGCTCTCCCTTTTCCGTTGATTGCAAAACCTAATATATAAAAAACTAAAAGAGTTTACAATCCTTAAAAATCACAGAGACTTTTTGGAATTATCTCTCTCAACATTTGTGAATTTCCAATTAGGATGTTCAATTTTTTTTCATATAGAAACTTGAGTTTTCATTCTCCCTTTTTTTTTGTAAACAAAAAGATATAGCAAATAGATCAGAACAAAATGAAAATTTTAGATTTTATGTATTTAAAAATAAAAAACTAAAATAAATGTAAATTAAGAAATTTATTTCAGGCACTAAAAATAAACAACAAAGTTTTGATATCCACTTTTGGGAAATTCCACTAGTACAACCCCTAATAGCTTGGTGGAGTTTTTTAAGAAAAAGATTTCTAATTGATCCTAACATGTTTTAAAGAAAGATATGCATGCTTGAAACATGTTGAAGATGCAAATGACATAATGATCCAAAAATTTCAAGGAGTAGAAAATTTTAAATTCTCAAGTAAACGTGCGGTGGGATATTTATTAGAGCCAAACAACCCACTTTTTGCCTATTTACAAAAAGCGGACCAAACAATCATAGATCATCGTAAATGTTTTGATTGATTAATTATTTGTAACGACTATAATTTTCGTTAGAAATGGCTTATGGTTTGGGAGTTAACACTCTGTTAAAAAATCCTCGCCCACCCTTCTCCAATGATTGCAAAACCTAATATATAAAAAACTAAGAGAGTCTACAATCCTTAAAAATCACAGATACTTTTTGGAATAATCTCTCTTAGCATTTGTGCATTTCCATTTTGGATGTTCAATTTTTTTTTAAATCCAAACTTGAGTTTTCACTCTCCCTTTTTTCTTTTAAACAAAAAGATAAGGAAAATAGATTACAACAAAATGAAACTTTTAGAGTTTATGTACGAAAAAATAAAAAACTATTATAAATGTAAATGAAGAAAATTATTTCACGCACTAAAAATGAACACCAAAGTTTTGATATCCACATTCGGGAAATTCAACTAGTACAACCCCTAATAGCTTGTTGGAATTTTATAAGAAAGAGATTTCTAATTGATCCTAACATGTTTTAAATATGGATATGCATGCCTGAAACATGTTGAAGATGCAAATGACCTAATGATCCAAAAATTTCAGGGAGTAGAAAATTTTAAATTCTCAAGTTAATGTGCAGTGGGATATTTACCAGAGCCAAACAACCCACTTTTTGCCTATTTACAAAAAGCAGACCTAACAATCATAGATCATCGTAAATGTTTTGATCGATTAATGTAACGACTATAATTTGTGTTAGAAATGGCTTATGGTCCCCCCCCCCCCCCTCCCTTTTTTTCGACGATTGCAAAAACTAATATATAAAAAATAAAAGAGTCTAAAATCCTTAAAAATCACAGATACAATTTGGAGTTATCTCTTTCACCATTTGTGCATTTCCATTTTGGATGTTAAATTTTTGTTCAAATCCAAACTAGAGTTTTTAGTCTCCCATTTTTCTTGTGAACAAAATGATAAGGCAAATAGATCACAACAAAATGAAAATTTTAGAATTTATGTATGTAAAATATTGAAAACTATACTAAATGTAAGTGAAGACAATTATTTCATGCACTAAAAATGAACACCAAAGTTTTGTTATCCTTGTTTGGAAAATTCCACTAGTACAACCCCTAATAGCTTGGAGGAATTTTATTAAAAAAGAGATTTCTAATGTATCCTAACATGTTTTAAATATGGATATGCATGCCCGAAACATGTTGAAGATGCCAATGACCTATTGATCCAAAAATTTCAACGACTAGAAAAAATTAAATTCTGAAGTTAACGTGGGGTGGAATATTTACCAGATCCAAACTACCCAGTTTTTGCCTATTTACAAAAAGCAGACCTAACAATCATAGATCATCGTAAACGTTTTCATCGATTAATAATGTGTAACGGCTATAATTTTTGTTAGGAATGACTTAAGGTTTGGGAGTCAACACTCAATTAAAATGCTTCGCCCCCCTTTTTTCGATGATTGTAAAACCTAATATATAAAAAACTAAAAGAGTTTCAATCCTTAAAAATCATAGATACTTTTTCAAATGATCTCCCTCAGCATTTGTGCATTTCAATTTTGGATATTCAATTTTTTTTCAAATCCAAACTTGAGTTTTCATTCTCCCATTTTTCTCGTAAACAAAAAGATAAGGCAAATAGATCACAACAAAATGAAAATTTTAGAGTTTATGTATGTAAACAATCAAAAACTATAATAAATGTACGTGAAGAAAATTATTTCACGCACTATAAATGATCACCAAAGTTTTGTTATCCATGTTTGGGAAATTGCACTAGTACAACCCCTAATAGGTTGGTGGAATTTTATAAGAAAGAGATTTCTAATTGATTCTAACATGTTTTAAATATGGATATGCATGCCTGAAACATGTTGAAGATGCAAATGACCTAATGTTCCAAAAATTTCGAGTAGAAAAAATTAAATTCTCAACTTAACGTGCGGTGGGATACTGACGAAAGCCAAAAACCCAGTTTTTGCGTATTTAAAAAAAGCGGACCTAACAATCATAGATAATCGAAAACGTTTTCATCTATTAATAATGTGAAACGGCTAAAATTGTTGTTAGAAAAGACTTATGGTTTGGGAGTCAACTCTCAGTTAAAAAAGCCTCGCCCCCCCTTTTTCGATGATTGCAAAACCTAATATATAAAAAGCTAAAAGAGTTTACAATCCTTAAAAATGACGGATACTTTTTGGAATTATCTCTCTCAGCATTTGAGCATTTACATTTTGGATGTTCAATATTTTTTCAAATCCAAACTTTGGATTTCACTCTCCCATTTTTCTGTTAGACAAAACGATATGGTAAATAAGTCACAACAAAATGAAAATTTTAGAGTTTGTGTATGTAAAAAAATAGAAAAATATAATAAATGTAAGTGAAGAAAATTATTTAACGCAATAAAAACGAACTCTGAAGTTTTGTTATCCATGTTCGGGAAATTCCACTAGTACAACCCCTAATAGCTTGGTGAAATTTTATAGGAAAGAGATTTCTAAATTATCTTAAAATGTTTTAAATATGAATATACATGCCTGAAACATGTTGCAAATTCAAATGACCTAATGATCCAAAAATTTCAAGGAGTTGAAAATTTTAAATTCTCAAGTAAACGTGCAGTTGGATATTTACTTGAGCCAAACAACCCACTTTTTGCCTATTTACAAAAAGCAGACCTAACAATCATAGATCATCGTAAATGTTTTGATCGATTAATGTAACGACTATAATTTGTGTTAGAAATGGCTTATGGTCCCCCCCCCCCCCCCCCTCCTTTTTTTCGACGATTGCAAAAACTAATATATAAAAAATAAAAGAGTCTAAAATCCTTAAAAATCACAGATACAATTTGGAGTTATCTCTTTCACCATTTGTGCATTTCCATTTTGGATGTTAAATTTTTGTTCAAATCCAAACTAGAGTTTTTAGTCTCCCATTTTTCTTGTGAACAAAATGATAAGGCAAATAGATCACAACAAAATGAAAATTTTAGAATTTATGTATGTAAAATATTGAAAACTATACTAAATGTAAGTGAAGACAATTATTTCATGCACTAAAAATGAACACCAAAGTTTTGTTATCCTTGTTTGGAAAATTCCACTAGTACAACCCCTAATAGCTTGGAGGAATTTTATTAAAAAAGAGATTTCTAATGTATCCTAACATGTTTTAAATATGGATATGCATGCCCGAAACATGTTGAAGATGCCAATGACCTATTGATCCAAAAATTTCAACGACTAGAAAAAATTAAATTCTGAAGTTAACGTGGGGTGGAATATTTACCAGATCCAAACTACCCAGTTTTTGCCTATTTACAAAAAGCAGACCTAACAATCATAGATCATCGTAAACGTTTTCATCGATTAATAATGTGTAACGGCTATAATTTTTGTTAGGAATGACTTAAGGTTTGGGAGTCAACACTCAATTAAAATGCTTCGCCCCCCTTTTTTCGATGATTGTAAAACCTAATATATAAAAAACTAAAAGAGTTTCAATCCTTAAAAATCATAGATACTTTTTCAAATGATCTCCCTCAGCATTTGTGCATTTCAATTTTGGATATTCAATTTTTTTTCAAATCCAAACTTGAGTTTTCATTCTCCCATTTTTCTCGTAAACAAAAAGATAAGGCAAATAGATCACAACAAAATGAAAATTTTAGAGTTTATGTATGTAAACAATCAAAAACTATAATAAATGTACGTGAAGAAAATTATTTCACGCACTATAAATGATCACCAAAGTTTTGTTATCCATGTTTGGGAAATTGCACTAGTACAACCCCTAATAGGTTGGTGGAATTTTATAAGAAAGAGATTTCTAATTGATTCTAACATGTTTTAAATATGGATATGCATGCCTGAAACATGTTGAAGATGCAAATGACCTAATGTTCCAAAAATTTCGAGTAGAAAAAATTAAATTCTCAACTTAACGTGCGGTGGGATACTGACGAAAGCCAAAAACCCAGTTTTTGCGTATTTAAAAAAAGCGGACCTAACAATCATAGATAATCGAAAACGTTTTCATCTATTAATAATGTGAAACGGCTAAAATTGTTGTTAGAAAAGACTTATGGTTTGGGAGTCAACTCTCAGTTAAAAAAGCCTCGCCCCCCCTTTTTCGATGATTGCAAAACCTAATATATAAAAAGCTAAAAGAGTTTACAATCCTTAAAAATGACGGATACTTTTTGAAATTATCTCTCTCAGCATTTGAGCATTTACATTTTGGATGTTCAATATTTTTTCAAATCCAAACTTTGGATTTCACTCTCCCATTTTTCTGTTAGACAAAACGATATGGTAAATAAGTCACAACAAAATGAAAATTTTAGAGTTTGTGTATGTAAAAAAATAGAAAAATATAATAAATGTAAGTGAAGAAAATTATTTAACGCAATAAAAACGAACTCTGAAGTTTTGTTATCCATGTTCGGGAAATTCCACTAGTACAACCCCTAATAGCTTGGTGAAATTTTATAGGAAAGAGATTTCTAAATTATCTTAAAATGTTTTAAATATGAATATACATGCCTGAAACATGTTGCAAATTCAAATGACCTAATGATCCAAAAATTTCAAGGAGTTGAAAATTTTAAATTCTCAAGTAAACGTGCAGTTGGATATTTACTTGAGCCAAACAACCCACTTTTTGCCTATTTACAAAAAGCAGACCTAACAATCATAGATCATCGTAAATGTTTTGATCGATTAATGTAACGACTATAATTTGTGTTAGAAATGGCTTATGGTCCCCCCCCCCCCCCCCCCCCCTCCTTTTTTTCGACGATTGCAAAAACTAATATATAAAAAAATAAAAGAGTCTAAAATCCTTAAAAATCACAGATACAATTTGGAGTTATCTCTTTCACCATTTGTGCATTTCCATTTTGGATGTTAAATTTTTGTTCAAATCCAAACTAGAGTTTTTAGTCTCCCTTTTTTCTTGTGAACAAAATGATAAGGCAAATAGATCACAACAAAATGAAAATTTTAGAATTTATGTATGTAAAATATTGAAAACTATACTAAATGTAAGTGAAGACAATTATTTCATGCACTAAAAATGAACACCAAAGTTTTGTTATCCTTGTTTGGAAAATTCCACTAGTACAACCCCTAATAGCTTGGAGGAATTTTATTAAAAAAGAGATTTCTAATGTATCCTAACATGTTTTAAATATGGATATGCATGCCCGAAACATGTTGAAGATGCCAATGACCTATTGATCCAAAAATTTCAACGACTAGAAAAAATTAAATTCTGAAGTTAACGTGGGGTGGAATATTTACCAGATCCAAACTACCCAGTTTTTGCCTATTTACAAAAAGCAGACCTAACAATCATAGATCATCGTAAACGTTTTCATCGATTAATAATGTGTAACGGCTATAATTTTTGTTAGGAATGACTTAAGGTTTGGGAGTCAACACTCAATTAAAATGCTTCGCCCCCCTTTTTTCGATGATTGTAAAACCTAATATATAAAAAACTAAAAGAGTTTCAATCCTTAAAAATCATAGATACTTTTTCAAATGATCTCCCTCAGCATTTGTGCATTTCAATTTTGGATATTCAATTTTTTTTCAAATCCAAACTTGAGTTTTCATTCTCCCATTTTTCTCGTAAACAAAAAGATAAGGCAAATAGATCACAACAAAATGAAAATTTTAGAGTTTATGTATGTAAACAATCAAAAACTATAATAAATGTACGTGAAGAAAATTATTTCACGCACTATAAATGATCACCAAAGTTTTGTTATCCATGTTTGAGAAATTGCACTAGTACAACCCCTAATAGGTTGGTGGAATTTTATAAGAAAGAGATTTCTAATTGATTCTAACATGTTTTAAATATGGATATGCATGCCTGAAACATGTTGAAGATGCAAATGACCTAATGTTCCAAAAATTTCGAGTAGAAAAAATTAAATTCTCAACTTAACGTGCGGTGGGATACTGACGAAAGCCAAAAACCCAGTTTTTGCGTATTTAAAAAAAGCGGACCTAACAATCATAGATAATTGAAAACGTTTTCATCTATTAATAATGTGAAACGGCTAAAATTGTTGTTAGAAAAGACTTATGGTTTGGGAGTCAACTCTCAGTTAAAAAAGCCTCGCCCCCCCTTTTTCGATGATTGCAAAACCTAATATATAAAAAGCTAAAAGAGTTTACAATCCTTAAAAATGACGGATACTTTTTGGAATTATCTCTCTCAGCATTTGAGCATTTACATTTTGGATGTTCAATATTTTTTCAAATCCAAACTTTGGATTTCACTCTCCCATTTTTCTGTTAGACAAAACGATATGGTAAATAAGTCACAACAAAATGAAAATTTTAGAGTTTGTGTATGTAAAAAAATAGAAAACTATAATAAATGTAAGTGAAGAAAATTATTTAACGCAATAAAAACGAACTCTGAAGTTTTGTTATCCATGTTCGGGAAATTCCACTAGTACAACCCCTAATAGCTTGGTGAAATTTTATAGGAAAGAGATTTCTAAATTATCTTAAAATGTTTTAAATATGAATATACATGCCTGAAACATGTTGCAAATTCAAATGACCTAATGATCCAAAAATTTCAAGGAGTTGAAAATTTTAAATTCTCAAGTAAACGTGCAGTTGGATATTTACTTGAGCCAAACAACCCACTTTTTGGCTATTTAAAAAAGCGGACCTAAAAATCATAGAACATGGTAAATATTTTGATTGATTAATTATTTGTAACGGCTATAATTTTTATAAGAAATGGCTTATGGTTTGGGAGTCAACACTCTGTTAAAAAATCCTTGCCCACCCTTCTCCAAAGATTGCAAAACCTAATATATAAAAAACTAAGAGAGTCTATAATCCTTAAAAATTACAGATACTTTTTGGAATTATCTCTCTTAGCATTTGTGCATTTCCATTTTGGATGTTCAATTTTTTTTTAAATCCAAACTTGAGTTTTCACTCTCCCTTTTTTATTTTAAACAAAAAGTTAAGGAAAATAGATCACAACAAAATGAAACTTTTAGAGTTTATGTATATAAAAAATAAAAAACTATTATAAATTTAAATGAAGAAAATTATTTCACACATTAAAAATGAAGACATAGTTTTGATATCCACATTTGGGAAATTCCACTAGTACAACCCCTAATAGCTTGTTGGAATTTTATAAGAAAGAGATTTCTAATTGATCCTAACATGTTTTAAATATGGATATGCATACCTGAAACATGTTGAAGATGCAAATGACCTAATGATCCAAAAATTTCAGGGAGTAGAAAATTTTAAATTCTCAAGTTAATGTGTAGTGCAATATTTACCAGAGCCAAACAACCCACTTTTTGCCTATTTACAAAAAAATGGACCTAACAATCATAGATCATCGTAAATATTTTGATCGATTAATTATGTGTAACGGCTATAATTTATGTTAGAAATGGCTTATGGTTTGGGTATCAACACTCATTTAAAAAATCCTCGACCCCCCCCCCCCCCCCCCTTTTTTTCCGATGATTGCAAAAACTAATATATAAAAAACTAAAAGAGTCTACAATCCTTAAAAATCACAGATACAAATTGGAATTATCTCTTTCACCATTTGTGCATTTCCATTTTGGATGTTAAATTTTTGTTCAAATCCAAACTAAAGTTTTCAGTCTCCCATTTATCTCGTGAACAAAATGATAAGGCAAATGGATCACAACAAAATGAAAATTTTAGAGTTTATGTATGTAAAATATTGAAAACTATACTAAATGTAAGTGAAGAAAATTATTTCATGCACTAAAAATGAACACCAAAGTTTTGTTATCTATGTTTGGAAAGTTCCACTAGTACAACCCCTAATAGCTTGGAGAAATTTTATAAGAAAGAGATTTCTAATGTATCCTAACATGTTTTAAATATGGATATGCATGCTTGAAAGATATTGAAGATGCCAATGACCTATTGATCCAAAAATTTCAACGACTAGAAAAAATTAAATTCTGAAGTTAAAGTGCGGTGGGATATTTACTAGAGCCAAACTACCTAGTTTTTGCCTATTTACAAAAAGCGGACCTAATAATCATAGATCATCGTAAACATTTTCATATATTAATAATGTGTAATGGCTATAATTTTTGTTAGAAATGGCTTAAGGTTTGGGAGTCAACATTCAATGAAAAATGCTTCGCCCCCCTTTTTTTGATGATTGTAAAACTTAATATATAAAAACCTAAAAGAGTTTACAATCCTTAAAAATCATAGATACTTTTTCAAATTATCTCCCTCAGCATTTGTGCATTTCAATTTTGGTTGTTCAATTTTTTTTCAAATCCAAACTTGAGTTTTCACTCTCCCATTTTTCTCGTAAACAAAAATATAAGGCAAATAGATCACAACAAAATGAAAATTTTAGAGTTTATGTATGTAAAAAATCGAAAACTATAATAAATGTACGTGAAGAAAATTATTTCACGCACTATAAATGATCACCAAAGTTTTGTTATCCATGTTTGGGAAATTGCACTAGTACAACCCCTTATAGCTTGGTGGAATTTTATAAGAAAGAGATTTCTAATTGATTCTAACATGTTTTAAATATGGATATGCATGCCTGAAATATGTTGAAGATGCAAATGAACTAATGTTCCAAAAATTTCGAGTAGAAAAAGTTATATTCTCAAGTTAACATGCGGTGGGATACTGACGAGAGCCAAACAACCCAGTTTTTGCCTATTTACAAAAAGCGGACCTAACAATTATAGATAATCGTAAATGTTTTCATCGATTAATAATGTGAAACGGCTAAAATTGTTGCTAGAAATGACTTATGGTTTGGGAGTCAACTCTCAGTTAAAAAAGCCTCGCCCCCCCTTTACCGATGATTGTAAAACCTAATATATAAAAAGCAAAAATAGTTTACTATCCTTAAAAATCACAGATACTTTTTGGAATTATCTCTCTCAGCATTTGAGCATTTACATTTTGGATTTTCAATATTTTTTCAAATCCAAACTTTGGATTTCACTCTCCCATTTTTTTCGTAGACAAAACGATAAGGCAAATAAGTCACAACCAAATGCAAATTTTAGAGTTTGTGTATGTAAAAAAAGTAGAAAACTATAATAAATGTAAGTGAAGAAAATTATTTTAAGCAATAAAAAGGAACACCAAAGTTTTGTTATCCATGTTCGGGAAATTCCACTAGTATAACCCTGAATAGCTTGGTGGAATTTTCTAGGAAAGAGATTTCTAAATTATCGTAAAATATTTTAAATATGAATATACATGCCTGAAACATGTTGCAGATACAAATGACCTAATGATCCAAAAATTTCAAGGAGTAGAAAATTTTAAATTCTCAAGTTAACGTGCGGGGGGATATTTACCAGAGCCAAACAACCCACTTTTTGCCAATTTAAAAAAAGCGGACCTAACAAAAATTGATCATCGTAAATATTTTGATCTATTAATGATGTGTAACACCTAAATATTTTGTTAGAAATTACTTATGGTTAGGGAGTCAACTCTCAGTTAAAAATGCCTCGCCCACACTTTTCCGATGATTGCAAAACCTAATATATAAAAAACTTGAAGAGTTTACAATCCTTAAAAATCACAGATACTTTTTGGAATTATCTCTCTCAGTATTTGTGCATTTCTTTTTTTGATGTTCAATTTTTTTTAAATCCAAACTTGAGTTTTCACTCTCCCTTTTTTCTTTTAAACAAAAAGATAAGGAAAATAGATCTCAACAAAATGAAACTTTTAGAGTTTATGTATGTAAAAAATAAAAAAATATTATAAATGTAAGTGAAGAAAATTATTTTACGCACTAAAAATGAACAACAAAGTTTTGTTATCCATGTTTGGAAAATTCCACTTGTACAATCCCTAATAGCTTGAAGGAATTTTATAAGAAAGAGATTTCTAACTAATCCTGACATGTTTTAAATATGGATATGCATGCTTGAAACATGTTGAAGATGTAAATGACCTATTGATCCAAAAATTTCAATGAGTAGAAAAAATAAATTCTCAAGTTAACTTGTGGTGGGATAGTTACTAGAGCCAAACTACCCAGTTTTTGCCTATTTACATAAAGCGGACCTAACAATCATAGATCATCGTAAACATTTTCATCGATTAATAATGTGTAATGGCTATAATTTTTGTTAGAAATGACTTATGGTTTGGGATTCAACACTCAGTTAAAAATGTTTGGCCCCCCCTTTTCCGATGATTGTAAATCCTAATATATAAAAAACTAAAACAGTATACAATTCTTAAAAATCACGGATACTTTTTCAAATTATCTCCCTCAGCATTTGTGCTTTTCAATTTTGGATGTTCAATTCTTTTTCAAATCCAAAATTGAGTTTTTACTCTCCCATTTTTCTCTTAAAAAAAAGATAAGGCAAATAGATCACAACAAAATGAAAATTTTAGAGTTTATGTATGTAAAAAATCAAAAACTATAATAAATGTACATGAAGAAAATTATTTCATGCACTAAAAATGAACACCAAAATTTCGTTATCCTTGTTTGGGAAATTGCACTAGTTCAAACCCTTATAGCTTGGTGGAATTTTATAAGAAAGAGATTTCTAATTGATCCTAACATGTTTTAAATAAGGATATGCTTGCCTGAAACATGTTGACGATACAAATGACTTAATTATCCAATAATTTTGAGTAAAAAAAATTAATTTCTCAAGTTAACGTGCAGTGGGATATTTACGAGTGCCAAACAACCCAGTTTTAGCCTATTTAAAAAAAGTGAACTTAACAAATTCATAGATCATCGTAAACGTTTTCATCGATTAATTATGTGTAACGGCTAAATTTTTTGTTAGAAATGACGTATGGTTTGGGTGTCAACTCTCAATTAAAAAAGCCTCACCCCCCCTTTTTCGATGATTGCAAAACCAAATATATAAAAACCTAAAAGATTTTAAAATCCTAAAAAATCACAAATACTTTTTGGATTATCCCTCTCAGCATTTGTGCATTTACATTTTGGATGTTCAATTTTTTTTAAATCCAATCATTGGTTATTAGTTTCCCATTTTTCCCCTAAACAAAACGACAAAGGCAAATAGATCACAACAAAATGAAAATTTTAGAGTTTGTGTATGTAAAAAATCCAAAACTATAATAAATGTAAGTGAAGAACATTATTTCACGCAATAAAAATGAACATCAAAGTTTGGTTATCCATGTTCGGGAAATTCCACTAGTACAACCCCTAATAGCTTGGTGGAATTTTATAGGAAAGAAGTTTCTAAATTATCCTAACATGTTTTAAATATAGATATACATGCCTAAAACATTTTTCAGATGCAAATGACCTAATGATCAAAACATTTCAAGGAGTCAAAAATTTTAAATTCTCAAGTTAACGTGCGGTGGGATATTTACCAGAGCCAAACATCCCAATTTTTACCTATTTAAAAAAAGCGCACCCAACAAACATAGATCATCGTAAATGTTTTGATCTATTAATGATGTGTAACCACAATAGTTTCTGTTAGAAATGACTTATGGTTTGGGAGTCAACACTCAGTTAAAAATGCCTCGCCCACACATTTCTGATGATTGCAAAACCAAATATATATAAAACTAGAATAGTTTACAATCCTTAAAAATCACAGATAATTTTTGGAATTATCTCTCTCAGTATTTTTTCATTTCCTTTTTGGATGTTCAATTTTTTTTCAAATCCAAACTTGAGTTTCCTCTCTCCCTTTTTTCTCGTAAACAAAAAGATAAGGCAAATAGATCACAACAAAATGAACATTTTAGTGTTTGTGTATGAAAAAAATCATAAACAATAATAAATGTAAGTGAAGAAAATTATTTCCCGAGCTAAAAATGAACACCAAAGTTTTGTTATCCTTGTTTGGGAATTTCCACTAGTACAACCCGTAATAGGTTGGTGGAATTTTATAAGAAAGAGATTTCTAAATTATCCTAACATGTTTTAAATATGGATATGCATGTCTGAAACATGTTGTAGATGCAAATAACCAAATGATCTAAAAATTTCGAGTACAAAAATTTTAATTCTCAAGTGCGGTAGGATATTTACCAGAGCCAAACAACCCACTTTTTGCCCATTTAAAAAAAGCGGATCTAACAATCATAGATCATCGTAAATATTTTGATCGATTAATTACGTGTAACGGTTATAATTTTTGTTAGAGATGGCTTATGGTTTGAGAGTCAACACTCAATTAAAAAAGCCTCGCCCCCCTTTTCCGATGATTGCAAAAACCAAATATATAAAAAACTAAAAGAGTTTAAAACCATAAAAAGTCACAGATACTTTTCGAATTATCTCTCTCAGCATTTGTGCATTTCCATTTTGGATGTTCAATTTTTTTTGAAATCCCAACTTATGTTTTCACTGTCCAATTTTTATAGTAAACAAAAAGATAAGCCAAATAGATAACAACAAAATGAAAATTTTAGAGTTCATGTATTTAAAAAATTTAAAACTATAATAAATGTATGTGAAGAAAATTATTTCACGCACTAAAAATGAACACCAAAGTTTTGTTATCCATGTTTGGGAAATTCCACTAGTCCAACCCCTAATAGCTTGGTGGAATTTATAAGAAAGAGATTTCTAATTGATCCTAACATGTTTTAAATATGGTTATGCATGCCTGAAACATGTTGAAGATGCAAATGACCTAATGATCCAAAAATTTCAAGGAGTATAAAAAATTAAATTTTCTAGTTAACGTGTGGTTGGATATTTACCAGAGCCAAACAACCCACTTTTTGCCTATTCTTCAAAATCAGAGATACTTTTTGGAATTATCTCTCTTAGCATTTGTGTGTTTCCATTTTGGATGTTCAATTTTTTTTCAAATCCAAACTTGTCCCACTTTTCTTGTAAACAAAATGATCACAAAAAAATAAAAATTTTAGAGTTCATGTATGCAAATAAATGTATGTGAGGAAAATTATTTCATGAACTAAAAATGAACTCCAAAGTTTTGTTATCCATGTTTGGGAAATTTCACTAGTATAACCCCTAATAGCTCGGTGGAATTTTATAAGAAAGAGATTTCTAATTGATCCTAACATTTTTTAAATGTGGTGGGTATGCATGCCAAAAGTATGTTGAAGATGCAAATGACCTAATGATCCAAAAAATTTGACTAGAAAAAAATTAAATTCTCAAGTTAACGTGTGGTTGGATATTTACCAGAGCCAAACAACCCAATTTTTGCCTATCCTTCAAAATCAGAGATACTTTTTGGAATTATCTATCTCAGCTTTTGTGCATTTCCATTTTGGATGTTCAATGTTTTTCAAATTCAAACTTCTCCCACTTTTCTAGTTAACAAAATGATCACAACAAAATGAAAATTTTAGAGTTTATGTATGCAAAAAAATTTGCAAACTATAATAAATGTAAGTGAAGAAAATTATTTCACGCAATAAAAATGAACTCCAAAGTTTTGTTATCCATATTTGGGAAATTTCACTTGTACAACCCCTAATAGCTTGGTGGAATTTTATAAGAAAGAGATTTCTAATTGATCCTAACATGTTTTAAATATGGTGGGTATGCATGCCAGAAACATGTTGAAGCTGCAAATGACCTAATGATCCAAAAATTTCAAGGAATAGAAAAAATTAAATTCTCAAGTTAACGTGTGGTTAGATATTTACCAGAGCCAAACAACCCACTTTTTGCCTATCCTTCAAAGTCAGAGATACTTTTTGAAATTATCTCTCATAGCACTTGTGCATTTCCATTTTGGATGTTCAATTTTTTTTCAAATCCTAACTTGTCCCAATTTTCTCATAAACAAAACGATCACAACAAAATGAAAATTTTAGAGTTCATGTATGCAAAAAAATTTGAAAACTATAATAAATGTAAGTGAAGAAAATTATTTCACGCACTAAAAATGAACTCCAAAGTTTTGTTATCCATGTTTGGGAAATTCCACTAGTACAACCCCTAATTGCATGGTGAAATTTTAAAAGAAAGAGATTTCTAATTGATCCTAAAGTGTTTTAAATGTGGTGGGTATGCACATCAAAAACTTGTTGAAGATGCAAATAACCTAATGATCCAAAAATTTCAAGGAGTAGAAAAAATTAAATTCTCAAGTTAACGTGAGGTTGGATATTTATAAGAGCCAAACAACCCACTTTTTGCCTATCCTTCAAAATCAGAGATACTTTTTGGAATTATCTCTCTCAGCATTTGTGCATTTCCATTTTGGATGTTCAATTTTTTTTAAATAGAAACTTGTTCCAATTTTCTCGTAAACAAAATGAAAATTTTAGAGTTCATGTGTGCAAAAAAATTTGAAAACTATAATAAATGTAAGTGAAGAAATTTATTTCACGCACTAAAAATGAACTACAAAGTTTTGTTATCCATGTTTGGGAAATTCCACTAGTACAACCCCTAATAGCTTGGTGGAATTTTATAAGAAAGAGATTTCTAATTGATCCTAACATTTTGTAAATGTTGTGGGTATACATGCCAGAAACATGTTGAAGATGCAAATGACTTAACGATCCAAAAACTATCAAGTTAACATGCGGTGGAATTTTTACCAGAGCCAAACAACCCAGTTTTTTGCCTATTTATAAAAAGTGGACCTAACAATCATAGATCATTGTAAACATTTTGATCGATTAATATTGTTTAACGGCTAGAATATTTGTTAGAAATGACTTACGGTTTGGGAATCAACACTCAATTAAAAATGTCTCGCCCCCCGTTTTTCGATGATCGCTAAACCTAATAAATAAAAAAATGAAAGAGTTTACATTCCTTAAAAATCACAGATAGTTTTTGGAATTACCTCTCTCAGCATTTGTATATTTCCATTTTGGATGTTCAATTTTTTTTCAAATCCAAACTTGAGTTTTCACTCTCCCTTTTTTCGCGTAAAGAAAACATAAGGCAAATAGATCACAACAAAATGAAAATTTTAGATTTTATGTATGTAAAAAATCAAAAAATAAAATAAATTAAAGTGAAGAAAATCGTTTCCCTCACTGAAAATGAACACCAAAGTTTTGATATCTATGTTTGGAAAATTCCACTAGTACAACCCCTAATAGCTCGGTGGAATTTTATAAGAAAAAGATTTCAAATTGATCCGAACATGTTTTAAATATGCATATGCATGCCTGAAACATGTTGAAGATGCAAATGACCTAATGATCCACAAATTTTGAGTAGAAAAATTTTAATTCTCAAGTTAACATGTGGTGGGATATTTACCTGAGCCAAACAACCCACATTTTGCCGATTTAAAAAAAGCGGACCTAACTATCATAGATCATTGTTAATGTTTTGATCGATTAATGAGGTGTAACAACTACAAATTTTGGTAGAAATGACTTATGGTTTGGGAGTCAACACTCAGTTAAAAATGCCTCGCCCCATTTTCGATAATTGAAAAACCTAATATATAAAAAACTAAAAGAGTTTACAATCCTTAAAAATAACTAATACTTCTTGGAATTATGCCTCTCAACATTTCTGCATTCCCATTTTGGATGTTCAATATTTTTTCAAATCCAAACTTGAGTTTTCATGCTAACTTTTTTCTCGTAAACAAAAAGATAAAGAAAATAGATCGCAAAAAAAAAATTTAAGATTTTATGTATGCTAAAAATTCAAAACTATAATAAATGTAAGTGAAGAAAATTATTTCACGCACTAAAAATGAAGTCCAATGTTTTGATATCCGTTTTTGGGAACTTCCACTAGTACAACTCCTAGTAGCTTGGTGGAATTTTATCACAACAAAATGAAAGTTTTAGAGTTTATGTATGAAAAAAATTGAAAACCATAGTATATATAAGTGAAGAAATTTATTTCATGCACTAAAAATGAACACCAAAGTTTTTTTATCCATGTTTGGGAAATTCCACTAGTACAACCCCTAATAGCTTAGTGGAATTTTATAAGAAAAAGATTTCTAATTGATCCTAACATGTTTTAAATATGGATATGCATGTTTGAAACATGTTGAAGATGCAAATGACTTAATGATCCAAAAATTTCTAGGAGTAGAAAAATTCAAAATTCACAAGTTAAAGTGCGGTGGGATATTTACCACAGCCAAACAACAAAATTTTTCCCTATTTACAAAAAACGGACCTAACAATCATAGATCATCGTAAATGTTTTGATCGAATAATAATACGAAATGACTATTATTTTTGTTTGAAATGACTTAAGGTTTGGGAGTCAACACCTAGAACAGAACCCCCCCCCCCCCCCCCCTCTTTTTCTAATGATTGGAAAACCTAATATATAAAAAACTAAAAGTGTTTAAAATCCTTAAAAATCACAGATACATTTTGGAATTATCTCTCTCAACATTTGTGCATTTCCATTTTGGATGTTAAATATTTTTTCAAATCCAAACTTGAGTTTTCACTCTACCATTTTTCTCGTAAACAAAAAGATAACGCAAATAGATCACAAAAAAATGAAAATTTTAGAGTTTATGTATGTAAAAAATCGAAAAATATAATAAAATTAAGTTAAGGAAATTATTTCAAGCACTAAAAATGAACACCAAAGTTTTGTTATCCATGTTTGGTAAATTGCACAAGTACAACCCCTAATAGCTTGGTGGAATTTTATAAGAAATAGATTTCTAATTGATCCTAACATGTTTAAAATATGGAAATGCATGCCTAAAACATGTTGAAGATGCAAATGACCTAATGATCGAAAAATTTGAAGAAGTAGAAAATTTTTAATTCACAAGTTAACATGCGGTGGAATATTTACCAGAGCCAAACAACCCACTTTTTGCCTATTTACAAAAAGCGGACCTAACAATCATTGATCATCTTAAACATTTTGTCCGATTAATAATGTGTAATGGCTATAATTTTATTTAGAAATGACATGTGGTTTGGGAGTCAACACTCAGTTAAAAATGCCTCGCCCTCCATTTTTCGATGAAAGTAAAACCCAATATATAAAAAACTAAAATAGTTTACAATCCTTTAAAATCACATATAATTTTTTGAATTATCTCTCTGTGCATTTGTGCATTTCCGTTTTGGATGTTCAATTTTTTTTCACATCCAAACTCTAGTTTTCACTCTCCTTTTTTTCTCGTAAAGAAAAAGATTTGGCAAATAGATCACAACAAAATGAAAATTTTAGAGTTATGGATGTAAAAAATCAAAAAATATATTAAATAATGTAAGTGAAGAAAATAATTTACCGCACTAAAAATGAACACCAAAGTTTTTTTATCCACGTTTGGCAAATTCTACTAGTACAACCCTTAATAGCTTGTTGGAATTTTATAAGAAAGAAATTTCTAATTGATCCAAACATGTTTTAAATATGGATATGCATGCCTGAAACTTGTGGAATATGCAAATGATCTAATGATCCAAAAATTTCAAGGAGTAGAAAAATTAAATTCTCAAGTTAAAGTGCGGTCGGATATTTACCAGAGCCAAACAACCAAGTTTTTCACTATTAACAAAAACTGGACCTAACAATCTTAGGTCATTGTAAATGTTTTGATCGATTAATAATACAAAATGATTATAATTTTTGTTAGAAATGATTTATGGTTTGGGAGTCAACACACACTTAAAAATACGCTTCCCCCCCCTCTCCCCCTTTTTCGATGATTGCAAAATATAATATATAAAAAATTAAAAGAGTTTACAAACCTTAAAAATCACATATACTTTTTGGAATTATCTCTCTCAGCATTTGTGTATTTTCATTTTGGATGTTCAATTATTTTTCAAATCCAAAATTGAGTTTTCTCTCGCCTATTTTTCTCGTCAACAAAAAGATAAGGAACATAGATCACAAAAAATAAAATTTTTAGAATTTATGTATGTATAAAATTAAAAACTATAATCAAGGTAAGTGAAGAAAATTATTTCCTGCACTAAAAATGAACACCAATGTTTTGTTATACTTGTTTGGAAAATTCCACTAGTTCAAGTCCTAATAGCTTGGTGGAATTTTATAAGAAAGAGATTTCTAATTGATCCTAACATGTTTTAAATATGGAAATGCTTCCCTGAAACATGTTGAAGATGCAAATGACCTAATTATCATAAAATTTCTGGGAGAAGAAAAATTTTAATTCACAAGTTAACGTGCGGTGCGATATTTACCAGAGCCAAACAACCTACTTTTTGCCTATTTACATAAAGTGGACACATAAAGTGGACCAAAGAATCATAGATCATCGTAAACATTTTGTTTGATTAATAATGTGTAACGGCTATAATTTTTTTTAGAAGTGACTTATGGTTTAGGAGTCAAGAATCAGTTAAAAATGCCTTGCCCCCCACCCCCCCCCCCCCCCCCCCCCCCCCCCCCCCCCCCCTCCCCGTTTTTCTATGATTGCAAAACATAATATATAAAAAACTAAAAGAGTTTACGATCCTTAAAAATCACATATACTTTTTGGAATGATCTCTCTCAGCATTTGTGCATTTCTATATTTTGGATGTTCAATTTTTTTTCAAATCCAAATTGAGTTTTTACTCTCTTTTTTCTCGTAAATAAAAAGATGAGGCAAAACGATCACAAGAAAATGAAAATTTTAGAGTTTATGTATGTAAAAAATCAAAAACTATAATAAATGTAACTGAAGAAAATTTTTTCCCGCACTAAAAATGAACACCAAAGTTTTGTTATCCACATTTGGGAAATTCTACTAGTATAACCCCTAATAGCTTGTTGGAATTTTATAAGAAAGAGATTTCTAATTAATCCTAACATGTTTTAACTATGGATTTGCATTCCAGAAACATGTAGAAGATGCAAATGACCTAATGATCCAAAAATTTCAAGGAGTAGAAAATTTTAAATTGTCAAGTTAACGTGCGGTGGGGTATTTACCAAATCCAAACAACCCACTTTTTGCCTATTTATAAAAAGCGGACCTAACAATCATAGATCATCATAAATGTTTTGATCAATTAATGATGTCTAACGGCTATAAATTTTGTTAGAAATGACTTATGGTTTGGGAGTCAACACTCATTTAAAAATGCCTCACCACCCCTTTTCTGATGATTGCAAAACCTAATATATAAAAAACTAAAAGAGTTTAAAATCCCTAAAAATCACAGATACTTTTTGGAATTATCTTTCTCAGCATTGGTGCATTTCAATGTTGGATGTTCAATTTTTTTTCAAATCAAAACTTTGGTTTTGACTCTCCCATTTTTCTTGTAAACAAATAAACAAGGCAAATAGATCATAACAAAATGAAAATTTAAGAGTTTATGTATGCAAAAAATTGAAAACTATAACAAATGTAAGTGAAGAAATTTATTTCACGCACTAAAAATGAACACCAAACTTTTGTTATCCATGTTTGGGAAATTTTACAAGTACAACCCTAATATCTTGGTGAATTTTTATAAGAAAGAAATTTCTAATTGATCCTAACATGTTTTAAATATGTATATGCACATACCTGAAACATGTTGACGATGCACATGACCTAATGATCCAAAAATTTCTAGGAGTAGAAAAATTCAAAATTCACAAGTTAATGTGTGGTGGGATATTTACTAGAGCCAAACATCCAAGTTTTTCCCTATTTACAAAAAGCGGACCTAACAATCATAGATCATCGTAAGCATTTTGATCGATTAATAATACGAAATGACTATTATTTTTGTTAGAAATGACTTATGGTTTGGGAGTCAAAACTCAGTTTAAAATACCCCCCCCCCCCCTTTTCTGATGATTGCAAAACCTAATATATAAAAAACTAAAAGAGTTTACAATCCTTAAAAAACACATATACTCTTTTGAATTATCTCTCTTAGCATTTGTACATTTCCATTTTAGATATTCAATTTTTTTTCAAATCTAAACTTGAGTTTTCACTCTCCCTTTTTTCTCGTAAACAAAAAGATAAGCCAAATAGATCACAACAAAATGAAAATTTTAGAGTTTATGTATGTAAAAAATAAAGAACTATAATAAATGAAAGTGAAGAAAATTGTTTCCCGCATTAAAAATGAACACCAAAGTTTTGATATCCATGTTTGGAAAATTCCACTAGTACAACCCCTAATAGCTCGGTGGAATTTTATAAGAAAGAGATTTCTAATTGATCCAAACATGTTTTAAATATTCATATGCATGCCAGAAACATGTTGAAGATGCAAATGACCTAATGATCCAAAATTTTTAAGGAGTAGGAAAATTTTAATTCTCAAGTTAACGTGTGGTGGGATATTTACCAGTGCCAAACAACCCACATTTTGCCTACTTACAAAAAGTGGACCTAACTATCATAGATCATTGTAAATGTTTTGATCCATTAATGAGGTGTAACGACTACAAATTTTGGTAGAAATGACTTTTGGTTTGGGAGTCAACACTTAGTTAAAAACACCTCGCCCCCCCTGTTCCGATGATTGCAAAACCTAATATATAAAAAACTAAAAGAGTTTAAAATCGTTAAAAATAACAGATACTTCTTGGAATTATGTCTCTCAGCATTTTTGCATTTCCATTTTGGATTTTGAATATTTTTTCAAATCCAAACTTGAGTTTTCACTCTCCCTTTTTTCTAGAAAACAAAAAGATAAGGAAAATAGATCACAACAAAATGAAAATTTTACAGTTTATGTATGCATAAAAATTGAAAAATATAATTAATGTAAGTGAAGAAAATTATTTCATGCACAAAAAATGAACTCCAAAGTTTGTTATCTATTTTTGGGAAATTCCACTAAGACAACCCCTAATAGCTTGGTGGAATTTTATAAGAAAAAGATTTCTAATTGATCCTATCATGTTTTAAATATGGATAAGCAAGCCTGAAACATGTTGAAGATGCAAATGACCTAATGATCAAAAAATTTCAAGGAGTAGAAAAATTTTCATTCTCAAGTTAACGTGAGGTTGGATATTTACCACAACCAAACAACTACTTTTTGCCTATTTACAAAAAGTGGACCTAACAATCATAGGTCATCGTAAATGTTTTGATTGATTAATGATGTGTAACGACTATAATTTTGGTTGGAAATGACTTATGGTTTGGGAGTCAACACTTAGTTAAAAATGCATCGC
Source organism: Aristolochia californica (assembly GCF_029961685.1). Taxonomy (NCBI): domain Eukaryota; kingdom Viridiplantae; phylum Streptophyta; class Magnoliopsida; order Piperales; family Aristolochiaceae; genus Aristolochia; species Aristolochia californica. The sequence goes on along the minus strand of NW_027181826.1, from coordinate 8,351,579 downwards.
CCTCCCTTTTTCGATAATTGTAAGACCTAATATATATAAAACTAAATGAGTTTACAATCCTTAAAAATAACTGACACTTTTCTGAATTATCACTCACAACATTTGTGCATTTCCATTTTGGATCTTCAATTTTTTTTCAAATCCAAACTTGAGTTTTCACTCTCCATTTTTTCTCGTAAACAAAAAGAAAAGGCAAATAGAACACAACAAAATGAAAATTTTAGAGTTTATGTAAGTAAAAAATTGAAAATATAATAAATCAAAGTGAAGAAAATTATTTCATGCACTAAAAATGAACATCAAAGTTTTGTTATCCACGTTTGGAAAATTCCACTAATACAACCCCTAATAGCTTTGTGGAATTTTATAAGAAAGAGATTTCTAATTGATCCGAACATGTTTTAAATATGGATATGCTTGCCTGAAACATCTTGAAGATGCAAATAACCTAATGATTCAAAAATTTCAAGCAGTAGAAAAATTTTAATTCACAAGTTAACGTGTGGTGGGATATTTACCTGAGCCAAACAACCCACTTTTTGCCTATTTAAAAAAAGCGGACCTAGCAATCATAGACCACCGTAAACGTTTTGATCGATTAAAATGTCTAACGGCTATAATTTTTGTTAGAAATGACTTATGCTTTGGGAGTCAACACTCAATTAAAAATGCCTCACCCCCTCTTTTTCGATGATTGCAAAGCCTAATATATAAAAAACTGAAAGAGTTTACAATCCTTAAAAATCACAGATACTTTTTGGAATTATTATTCTCAGCATTTGTGCATTTCCATTTTGGATGTTCAATTATACTTCAAATCCAAATTGTAGTTTTCACTCACCCATTTTTCTCGTTAACAAAAAGATAAGGAAAATAGATCACAACAAAATGAAAATTTTAGAGTTTATCTATGAAAAATTTTGAAAACTATAATAAATGTAAGTGAAGAAGATTATTTCACACACTAAAAATGAAGACCAAAGTTTTGCTATCCTTTTTTGGGAAATTCCACTAGTACAACACCTAGTAGCATGGTGGAATTTTATAAGAAAGAGATTTCTAATTGATCCTAACATGTTTTAAATATGGATATGCATGCCTGAAACATGTTGAAGATACAAATGACCTAATGATCCAAAAATTTCGTGATTAAAAAATTAAATTCTCAAGTTAACGTGCGGTGGGATATTTACCAGAGCCAAACAACCGAGTTTTTGCCTATTCATAAAAAATAGACCTAACAATCATAGATCATCATAAACATTTCGATCGATTAATATTGTGTAACGGCTATAATTTTTGTTAGAAATGACTTACGGTTTGGGAGTCAACACTGAGTTAAAAATGTGTCGCCCCTCATTTTGCAATGATTGCAAAACCTAATATATAAAAAACTAAAAGGGTTTACATTACTTAAAAATCAAATATACTTTTTGAAATTATGTCTCTCAGCATTTCTGCATTTCCATTTTGGATGTTTAATTTTTTTTCAAATCCAAACTTGAGTTTTCACTTTCCCTTTTATCTCGTCAACAAAAAGGTAAGGAAAATAGATCACAACAAAATAAAAATTTCAGAGTTGATGTATGCAAAAAATTGAAAACTATAATAAATGTAAGTGAAGAAAATTATTTCACACACAAAAAATGAACTCCGAAGTTTAGTTATCCATTCTTGGGAAATTCCTCTAGTACAACCCCTAATAGCTTGGTCGAATTTTATACGAAAGAGATTTCTAATTGAACCTATCATGTTTTAAATATGGATATGCATGCCTGAAACATGTTGAATATGCAAATGACCTAATGATCCAAAAATTTCAAGGAGTAAAAAAATTTTAATTCTCAAGTTAACGTGCGATCGGATATTTACCAGATCCAAACAACCTTCTTTTTGCCTATTTAAAAAAGTGGACCTAACAATCATAGATCATCGTAAATGTCTTGATCGATTAATGATGTCTCAACACTCAGTTAAAAATGCCTCAAACCCCCTCCCCTTCTTTTACGATGATTGCAAAACCTAATATATAAAATAATAAAATGTTTACAAACCTTAAAAATCACAGATACTTTTTTGGAATTATCTCTCTCAGAATTTGTGCATTTCCATTTTGGATGTTCACTTTTTTTTCAAATCCAAACTTTGGTTTTCACTCTCCCATTTTTCTCATAAACAAAAAGATAATGAAAATAGATCACAACAAAATGAAAATTTTAATATTTATGTATGCAAAAAAGTGAAAACTATAATAAATGTAAGTGAAGAAAATTATTTGACTCACTAAAAATGAAGACCAAAGTTTTGTTATCCTTGTTTGGGAAATTCCACTAGTACAACACCTAATTGCTTGGTGCAATTTTATAAAAAAGAGATTTCTAATTGATCCTAACATGTTTTAAATATGGATATGCATGCCTGAAACATGTTGAAGATACAAATGACATAATGATCCAAAAATTTCAAGGCAAAGAAAAATTTAAATTTTCAAGTTAACTTGCAGTGAGATATATTACCAGTGCCAAACAACCTAGTTTTTGCCTATTTTCCAAAAGTGGAACTAACAATCATAGATCATCATAAACGTTTTGATCGATTAATAATGTGTAACTGCTACAAGTGTTTTTAGAAATGACTTATGGTTTTAGAGTCAACAATCAGTTAAAAATGCCTCCCCCCCCCCCCTTTTCCGATGATTGGAAAACCTAATATATTAAAAACTGAAAGAGTTTACAATCCTTTAAATCACAGATACTTTTTGGCAATATCTCTCTCTGCATTTGTGCATTTCCGTTTTGGATGTTCAATTTTTTTTCAAATCCAAATTTTTGTTTTCTTTCTCCCATTTTTCTCGTAAACAAAAAGATATGGCAAATTGATCACAACAAAATGAAAATTTTAGAGTTTTTGTATGCAAAAAATTGAAAACTATAATAAATGTAAGTGAAGAAAATTATTTCACGCACTAAAAATGAACACGAAAATTTTTTTATCCATGTTTGGGAAATTCCACTAGTACAACCCCTAATAGCTTGGTGGAATTTTATAAGAAAGAGATTTCTAATTGATCCTAACATGTTTTAAATATGGAATACATGCCTGAAACATGTTGAAGATGCAAATGATCTAATGATCCAAAAATTTCATGGAGTAAAAAAAATTAAATTCTCTAGTTAACATGCGGTGGGATATTTACCAGAGCCAAATAACCCAATTTTTTTGCCTATTTACAATCATAAATCATCGTAAATGTTTTGATCGATGAATAATGTGTAATAGCTATTATTTTTGTTAGAAATGACTTATGGTGAGGGAGTTAACACTCAGTTAAAAATGCCTCGCCCACCCGTTTTAGATGATTGCAAAACCTAATATATAAAAAACTAGAAGAGTTTACAATCCTTAAAAATCACAGATTCTTTTTGGAATTATCTTTCTTAGCATATGTGCATTTCCCTTTTGGATGTTCAATTTTTTTTCAAATCCAAACTTGAGTTTCCACTCTCCCTTTTTTCTCATAAACAAAAAGATAAGGCAAATAGATCACACAAAAATGAAAATTTTAGAGTTTGTGTATGTAAAAAATCAAAAACTATAACAAATGTAAGTGAAGAAAATTATTTCACGCACTAAAAATGAAAACCAAAGTTTTGTTATCCATGTTTGGGAAGCTCCACTGGTACAACCCTATTAGCTTGGTAGAATTTTATAAGAAAGAGATTTCTATTTGATCCTAACATGTTTTAAATATAGATATGCATGCCTGAAACATGTTGAAGATGCGAATGACCTAATGATCCAAAAATTTCAAGGAGTAGAAAAAATTAAATCCTCAAGTTAACGTGTGGTGGGATATTTACCAGAGCCAAACAACACACTATTTGCCTATTTACAAAAAGCGGACCAAACAATCATAGATCAGTGAAAATGTTTTGACAAATTAACAATGTGTAACGGCTATATTTTTTGTTTGGAATGACTTGTGGTTTAGCAGTCAACACTCAGTTCAAAATGCCTCGCCGCCCCTTTTCCGATGATTGCAAATCCTAATATATAAAAAAATAAAAGAGTTTACGATCCTTAAAAATCATAGATTCTTTTTGGAATTATCACTGTAAGCATTTGTGAATTTCCATTTTCGATGTTCACTTTTTTTTTCAAATCCAAACTATGGTTTTCACTCTCCCTTTTTTCTCGTAAACAAAAAGATAAGGCAAATATATCACTACAAAATAAAAATTTTAGAGTTTATGTATGTAAAAAAAATCTATAATAAATGTAAGTGAAGAAATTATTTCACGGACTAAAAATGAACACCAAAGCTTTGTTATCCACGTTTCGGAAATTCCACTAGTATAACCCCTAATAGCTTGTTGGAATTTTATAAGAAAGAGATTTTTAATTAATCCTAACATGTTTTAAATATGGATATGCATGCCAAAAACTTGTTGAAGATGCAAGTGACCGAATGATCCAAAAATTTCAAGGAGTAGAAAATTTAAATTGTCAAGTTAACGTGCAGTGGGGTATTTTACCAGAGGCAAACAACCCACTTTTGGCTTATTTAAAAAAAGCGGGGCTAACAATCATAGATTATCGTAAATGTTTTGATCAATTAATGATGTTTAACGGCTATAAATTTTGTTAGGAATTACATGTGGTTGGGAGTCAACACTCAGTTAAAAATGCCTCACCCACCGTTTTTCGATGACAACAAAACCTAATATATAAAAATCTAAAATAGTTTACAATCCTTAGAAATCACATATACTTTTTGGAATTATCTCTCTCTGCATTTGTGCATTTCCGTTTTGGATGTTCATTTTTTTTTTCACATCCAAACTTGAGTTTTCACTCCTTTTTTTTCTCGTAAACAAAAAGATAAGGCATACAGATCACAACAAAATGAAAATTTTAAAGTTTATGAATGTAAAAAATCGAAACCTATAATAAATAAATTTATGTGTAGAAAATAAATTACCTCACTAAAAATGAACACCTAAGTTTTGTTATCCAAGTTTTGGAAATTCCACTAGTACAACCCCTAATAGTTTGTTGGAATTTTTTAAGAAAGAGATTTCTAATTGATCCAAACATGTTTTATGTATGGATATACATGCCTGAAACTTGTTGAGATGCAAATGACCTAATGATCCAAAAATTTCAAGGAGTAGAAAAAATTAAATTCTCAAGTTAACGTGCGGTCGGATATTTACTAGAGCCAAACAACCAAGTTTTTCACAATTAACAAAAACCGGACCTAATAATCTTAGATCATTGTAAACGTTTTGATTGATTAATAATACGAAATGATTTTAATTTTTGTTAGAAATAACTTATGGCTTGGGAGTCAACACACAGTTAAAACAAGCCGCCACCCCACCCCCCCCCCCCCCCCCCCCCACTGGCGCCCCCTTTTTCATTGATTGCAAAACCTAATATATAAAAAATTAAAAGAGTTCACAAACTTTAAAATCACAGATACTTTTTGGAATTATCTCTCTCAACACTTGTGCATTTACAATTTGGATGTTCAATTTTTTTTTCAAATCGAAAATTAAGTTTTCTCTCGCCCATTTTTCTCGTAAACAAAAAGATAAGGCAAATAGATAACAAAAAATGAAATTTTTAGAGATTATGTATGTATAAAATCAAAAACTATAATAAATGTAATTGAAGAAAATTTTTTCCTACACTAAAAATGAACACCAAAGTTTTTTTATACTTGTTTGGGAAATTCCACTAGTACAACCCCTAAGAGCTTGGTGGAATTTTATAAGAAAGAGATTTCTAATTGATCCTAACATATTTTAAATATGGATATGCATGCCTGAAACATGTTGAAGATACAAATGACATAATGATCCAAAAATTTCAAGGCGAAGAAAAATTTAAATTTTCAAGTTAACAGGCAGTGAGATATATTACTAGTGCCAAACAACCCAGTTTTTGCCTATTTTCCAAAAGTGGAACTAACAATCATAGATCATCATAAACGTTTTGATCGATTAATAATGTATAACAGCTACAAGTATTTTTAGAAATGACTTATGGTTTTGGAGTCAACAATCAGTTAAAAATGCCTCGCCCCCCCTTTTTCGATGATTGGAAACCTAATATATTAAAAACTAAAAGAGTTTACAATCCTATAAATCACCGATACTTTTTGGAAATATCTCTCGCAGCATTTGTGCATTTCAATTTTGGAAGTTCAATTTTTTTAAAAATCCATACTTGAGTTTTCACTCTCCCATTTTTATCATAAACAAAAAGATAAGGCAAATAGATCACAACAAAATCAAAATTTTAGAGTTTATGTATGCAAAAAACTTGAAAACTATATTAAATGTAAGTGATGAAAATTATCTCACACACTAAAAATGAACGCCAAAGATTTGTTATCCATGTTTGGGAAATATCACTAGTACAACCCCTAATAGCTTGGTGGAATTTTATAAGAAAGAGATTTCTAATTGATCCTAACATGTTTTAAATATGGATATGCATGCCTGGAACATGTTGAAATGCAAATGACCCAATTATCCAAAAATTTCAAGGAGTAGAAAAAATTAAATTCTCAAGTTAACGTGCGGTGGGATATTTACCAGAGCCAAACAACCAAGTTTTTGCCTATTTACAAAAAGCGGACCTAACAATCATAGATCATCGTAAACATTTTGGTCGACTAATAATGTGTAACTGCTATAAATATTTTTAGATATGACTTATGGTTTTGGAGTCAACAATCAGTTAAAAATGCCTCGCCCCCCCTTTTTCGATGATTGCAAAACCAAATATATTAAAAACTAAAAGAGTTCACAATCCTTATAAATCACAGATACTTTTTGGAATTATCTCTCTCAGCATTTGTGCATTTTCATTTTGGATGTTAGATTTTTTTTCAAATCCAAACTTCAGTTTTCACTCTTCCTTTTTTCTCGTAAACAAAAAGATAAGGCAAATAAATCACAAAAAAATGAAAATTTTAGAGTTTAAGTATGTAAAAAATTGAAAACTATAATAAATATAAGTGAAGATAATTATTTCCCGCACTAAAAATGAACACCAAAGTTTTGTTATCCATGTTTTGGAAATTCCACTAGTACAACTCGTAATAGCTTGGTGGAATTTTTTAAGAAATAGATTTCTATTTGATCCTAACATGTTTTAAATATGGAAATGCATGGCTGAAACATGTTGAAGATACAAATGACCTAATGTTCCAAAAATTTGAACGAGTAGAAAAATTTTAATTCACAAGTTAACGTGCGGTGGAATATTTACGAGAGCCAAACAACCCACTTTTTGCCTATTTACAAAAAGCGGACCTAACAATCATAGATAGTCATAAACATTTTGATCGATTAATAATGTGTAACGGCTATAATTTAATTTTGAAATGACTTATGGTTTGGGAGTCAACACTTAGTTAAAAATGCCTCACCCCCCTTTTTTCGATGATTGCAAAACCTAATATATAAAAAACTAGAAGAGTTTCATATCCTTAAAAATCACAAATACTTTTCGGAATTATCTCTCTCAGCATTTGTGCATTTCCATTTTGGATGTTCAATTTTTTTTCACATCCAAACTTGAGTTTTCATTGTCCCTTTTTTCTCGTAAACAAAAAGAAAAGGCAAATAGATCACAACAAAAATAAAATTTTAGAGTTCAGGTATTTAAAAAATTGAAAACTATAATAATCGTAATTGAAGAAAATTATTTCACGCACTAAAAATGAACAGCAAAGTTTTGTTATACACGTTAGGGAAATTCCACTAGTATAACCCGAATAGCTTGTTAGAAATTTATAAGAAAGAGATAATTAATCCTAACATGTTTTAAATATTGATTTGCATGCCAGAAACATGTTGAAGATGCAAATGATCTAAAGATCCAAAAATTTCAAGGAGTAGAAAATTTAAAATTGTCAAGTTAACATGCGGTGGGGTATTTACCAGAGCCAAACAACCCACTTTTTGCCTATTTAAAAAAAGTGGACCTAACAATCGTAGATCATCGTAAATGTTTTGATCAATTAATGATGTCTGACGGATATAAATTTAGTTAGAAATGACTTATGGTTTGGGAGTCAACACTCAATTAAAAATGCCTGGCCACCCCTTTTTTGATGATTGCAAAACCTAATATATAAAAAACTAAAAGAGTTTACAATCCTTAAAATTCATAGATACTTTTTGGAATTATCTTTCTCAAAATTTGAGCATTTCCATTTTGGATGTTCAATTTTTTTTCAAATCAAAACTTTAATTTTCACTCTCCCATTTTTCTCGTAAACAAAAAGATAAGGCAAATAGATCACAACAAAATGAAAATTTTAGAGTTTATGTATGCAAAAAATTGAAATCTATAATAAATATAAGTGAAGAAATTTATTTCACGCACTAAAAATGAACACCAAAGTTTTGTTATCCATGTTTGGGAAATTCCAGTAGTACAACCTCTAATAGCATGGTGGAATTTTATAAGAAAGAGATTTCTAATTGATCCTAACATATTTTAAATATGGATATCTATGCCTGAAATGTTGAAGATGCACATGACCTAATGATCCAAAAATTTCTTGGAGTAGAAAAATTCAAAATTCACAAGTTAATGTGCGGTGGGATAATTACCAGAGCCAAACAACCAAGTTTTTCCCTATTTATAAAAAGGGGACCTAACAATCATAGATCATCGTAAACTTTTTGATCGATTAATAATACAAAATGACTATTATTTTTGTTAGAAATGACTTATGGTTTGGGAGTCCAAACTTGAGTTTTCATTGTCCCTTTTTTCTCGTAAACAAAAACAAAAGGCAAATAGATCACAATAAAAATAAAATTTTAGAGTTTAGGTCTTTAAAAAATTGAAAACTATATTAATCATAATTGAAGAAAATTATTTCACGCACTAAAAATGAACAGCAAAGTTTTATTATACTTGTTTGGGAAATTCCACTAGTATAACCCCGAATAGCTTGTTAGAAATTTATAAGAAAGAGATAATTAATCCTAACATATTTTAAATATCGATTTGCATGCCAGAAACATGTTGAAGATGCAAATGATCTAAAGATCCAAAAATTTCTAGGAGTAGAAAATTTTAAATTGTCAAGTTAACATGCGGTGGGGGTATTTACCAGAGCCAAACAACCCACGTTTTGCCTATTTAAAAAAACGGACCTAACAATCGTAGATCATCGTAAATGTTTTGATCAATTAATGATGTCTGACGGATATAAATTTTGTTAGAAATGACTTATGGTTTGGGAGTCAACACAGTTAAAAATGCCTGGCCACCCCTTTTTTGATGATTGAAAAACCTAATATATAAAAAACTAAAAGAGTTTACAATCCTTAAAAATCATAGATACTTTTTGGAATTATCTTTCTCAAAATTTGAGCATTTCCATTTTGGATGTTCAATTTTTTTTCAAATCAAAACTTTGGTTTTCACTCTCCCATTTTTCTCGTAAACAAAAAGATAAGGCAAATAGATCACAACAAAATGAAAATTTTAGAGTTTATGTATGCAAATAATTGAAAACTATAATAAATGTAACTAAAGAAATTTATTTCACGCACTAAAAATGAACACCAAAGTTTTGTTATCCATGTTTGGGAAATTCCACTAGTACAACCTCTAATAGCATGGTGGAATTTTTCTAAGAAAGAGATTTCTAATTGATCCTAACATGTTTTAAATATGGATATCTATGCCTGAAACATGTTGAAGATGCACATGACCTAATGATCCAAAAATTTCTAGGAGTAGAAAAATTCAAAATTCACAAGTTAACGTGCGGTGGGATAATTACCAGAGCCAAACAACCAAGTTTTTTCCTATTTACAAAAAGCGGACCTAACAATCATAGATCATCATAAACTTTTTGATCGATTAATAATACGAAATGACTATTATTTTTGTTAGAAATGACTTATGGTTTGGGAGTCAACACTCAGTTAAAAATACATCGCCACCCCCCCCCCCCCCCCAATTTTCTGATGATTGCAAAACCTAATATATAAAAAACTAAAAGAGTTTAAAATCCTTAAAAACCACAGATACATTTTGGAATTATCTCTCTCAACATTTGTGCATTTCCATCTTGGATGTTCAATTTTTTTTCAAATCCAAACTTGAGTTTTCCCTTTACCATTTTTCTCTTAAACAAAAAGATAAGGCAAATAGGTCACAAAAAAAATGAAAATTTTAGAGTTTATGTATGTAAAAAATTGAAAAATATTAAAAAAGTAAGTGAAGAAAATTATTTCACGCACTAAAAATGAACACCAAAGTTTTGTCATCCATGTTTGGGAAATTGCACTAGTACAACCCCTAATAGCTTGGTGGAATTTTGATAAGAAAAAGATTTCTAATATATCTTAACATGTTTAAAATATGGAAATGCATGCCTGAAAAATGTTGAAGATGCAAATGAACTAATGATTCAAACATTTGAAGGAGTAGAAAAATTTTAATTCACAAGTTAACATGCGGTGGAATATTTACCAGAGCCAAACAACGCACTTTTTGCCTATTTACAAAAGTGGACCTAACAATCATTGATCATCATAAACGTTTTGTTCGATTAATAATGTGTAATGGCTAGAATTTTATTTAGAAATGACATGTGGTTTAGGAGTCAACACTCAGTTAAAAATGCCTCGCCCACCATTTTTCGATGACTGCAAAACCTAATATATAAAAAACTAAAATAGTTTTCAATCCTTTAAAATCACATTTACTTTTTGGAATTATCTCTCTCAGCATTTGTGCATTTCCGTTTTGGATCAATTTTTTTTCACATCCAAACTTGAGTTTTCACTCTCCCATTTTTTCTCGTAAATAAAAAGATAAGGCAAATAGATCACAACAAAATGAAATTTTTAGAGTTTATGTATACAAAAAATTGAAAACTATAATAAATGTAAGTGAAGAAATTTATTTGATGCACTAAAAATGAACACCAAAGTTTTGTTATCTACGTTTGAGAAATTCCACTAATACAACCTCTAATAGCTTGTTGGAATTTTATAAGAAAGAGATTTCTAATTGATCCTAACTTGTTTTAAATATGGATATGCATGCTTGAAACATATTGAAGATGCAAATGACCTAATGATCCAAAAGTTTCAAAGGGTAGAAAAAATTAAATGCTCAAGTTAACGTGCAGTGGGATATTTACCAGAGACAAACAACAAAGTTTTTTCCTATTTAAAAAAAGTAGACCTAACAATCATAGATCATCGTAAATGTTTTGATCGATTAACAATACGAAATGAATATAATTTTGGTTAGAAATGACTTATGGTTTGGGAGTCAACACTCAGTTTAAAATGCCTCGCCCCCGCTTTTTCGATGATTGCAAAACCTAATATATAAAAAACTAAAAGAGTTTACAATCCTTAAAAATCAGAAATACTTTTTGGAAATATCTCTCTCAGAATTTGTGCATTTCCATTTTGGATGTTCAATTTTTTTCCAAATCCAAACATTGGTTTTTACTCTCCCATTTTTCTCTTAAACAAAAAGATAAGGCAAATAGATCACAACAAAATGAAAATTTTAGTGTTTATGTATACAAAAAATTGAAAACTATAATAAAATTAAGTGAAGAAATTTATTTCATGCACTAAAATGAACTCCAAAGTTTTTTCATCCACGTTTGCAAAAGTCCACTAATACAACCCCTAATAGCTTGTTGGAATTTTATAAGAAAGAGATTTATAATTGATCCTAATATGTTTTAAATATGGATATGCATGCCTGAAACAAGTTGAAGATGCGAATGACCTAATGATCCAAAAATTTCAATGAGTAGAAAAAATTAAATTCTCAAGTTAACGTGTGGTGGGATATTTACCAGAGCCAAATAACCCAGTTTTTCACTATTAACAAAAACCGGACCTAACAATCAAAGATCATTATAAACGTTTTGATCGATTAATAATATGAAATGATTATAATTTTGGTTAGAAATGACTTATGGTTTGGGAGTCAACACTCGGTTTAAAATGCCTCGCCCCCCCTTTTCCGTTGATAGCGAAACCTAATATATAAAAAACTAAAAGAGTTTAAAATCCTTAAAAATCACAGATACTTTTTGGAATTATCTATCTCAGCATTTTTTCATTTCCATTTTGGATGTTCAATTTTTTTTCAAATCCAAACTTGAGTTTTCAATCTACCCTTTTTCTAGTAAACAAAAAGATAAGGCAAATAGATCACAAAAAAATGAAAATTTTAGAGTTTATGTATGTAAAAAATCAAAAACTATAATAAATGTAAGTAAAGAAAATTATTTCCTGCACTTAAAATGAACACCATAGTTTTGTTATCCATGTTTGGGAAATTGAACTAGTACAACCCCTTACAGCTTGGTCGAATTTTATAAGAAAGAGATTTCTAATTGATCCTAACATGTTTTAAATATGGAAATGCATGCATGTAACATGTTGAAGATGCAAATGACCTAATGATCCAAAAATTTCTAAGATTAGAAAAATTCAAAATTGACAAGTTAATGTGCAGTGGGATATTTACCAGAGCCAAACAACCCACTTTTTGCTTATTTTCAACAAGCGGACCTTACAATCATAGATCATCGTAAACGTTTTGATCGATTAATAATATGAAGCGGCTGTAATTTTTGTTAGAAATGACTTATGGTTTGGGAGTCACCACTTAGTTAAAAATGCCTCGCCACCCGTTTTTCGTTGATTGCAAAACATAATATACAAAAATCTAAAAGAGTTTACAATACTTAAAAATCATAAATAATTTGTGGAATTATCTCTCTCAGCATTTGAGCATCTCCATTTTGGATGTTCAAATTTTTTTCAAATCCAAACTTGAATTTTCATTCTCCCTTTTTTCTCGTAAACAAAAAGAAAAGGAAAATAGATCACAACAAAATGAAAATTTTAGAGTTTATGTATGTAACAAATTGAAAACTATAATAAATGTAAGTAAAAAAAATTATTTCACAGAGTAAAAATGAACACCAATGTTTTGTTATCCACGTTAGGGAAATTCCACTAGTACTACCTCTAATAGCTTGTTGGAATTTTATAAGAAAGAGATTTCTAATTGATCCTAACATGTTCTACATATGGATATGTATGCCTGAAACATGTTGAAGATGCAAATGACCTAACGATCAAAAACTTTTGAGGACTAGAAAATTACCAAAGCCAAACAACCAACTTTTGGCCTATTTACAAAAATTGGACCTAACAATCATAGTTCATCGTAAATGTTTTGATCAATTAATGATGTGTAACGGCTATAAATTTTGTTAGAAATGACTTTTGGTTTGGGAGTCCACGCTCAGTTAAATATGCCTCACCCTCCCTTTTTCGATGATTGCAAAGCTAATATATAAAAAACTAAAAGAGTTTACAAACCTTAAAACTCCCACATACTTTTTGGAATTATCTCTCTTAGCATTTCTGCAATTTCATTTTGGATGTTCAATTTTTTTTCAAATCTAAACTTCGGTTTTGACTCTCCCATTTTTCTCGTAAACAAAAAGATAAGCAAATAAATCACAAAAAATTGAAAATTTTAGAGTTTATGTATGCAAAAACTTGAAAACTATAATAAATGTAAGTGAAGAAAATTATTTCACTTACTAAAAATGAACACCAAAGTTTTGTTATCCATGTTTGGGAAATTCCACTAGTACAACCCCTAATAGCTTATTGGAATTTTATAAGAAAGATATTTCTAATTGAACCTAAAATGTTTTAAATATAGATACACATGCCCGAAACATGTTGAAGATGCAAATGACCTAATGATCCAAAAATTTTGAGTAGAGAAAATTAAATTCTCAAGTTAACATGCGGTGGGATATTTACCAGAGCCAAACAACTTAGTTTTTCCCTATTTACAAAAAGTGGACCTAACATTAATAGATCATTTTAAACATTTTGATCGATTAATAATGTGAAACGGCTTTTTTTTAGAAATGACTTATGGTTTGGCAGTCAACACTCAATTAAAAACGCCTCGCCCCCCTTTTTCGATGATTGAAAAACCAAATATATAAAAAACTAAAAGAGTTTACCATCCTTAAAAATAAAAGATACTTTTTGGAATTATTTCTCTCAGCATTTGTGCATTTCCATTTTTTATGTTCAATTTTTTTTTCAAATCCAAACATGAGTTTTCACTCTCCCATTTTTCTTGTAAAAAAAAAAGATAAGGCTAACAGATCTGAACAAAAAGAAAATTTTAGAGTTATTGTAAGTAAAAAATTGAAAACTATAATAAATTTAAGTGAAGAAAATTATTTCACACACTAAAAATGAACACCAAATTTTTTTTATCCATGTTTGGGAAATTCCATTAGTACAACTAATAACTTGGTGGAATGTTATAAGAAAGAGATTTCTAATTGATCCTAACATGTTTTAAATATGGAGATGAATGCCAGAAACATGTTAAAGATGCAAATGACCTAATGATCCAAAAATTTCAAGGAGTAGAAAAATTTTAATTCTCAAGTTAACGTCCCGTGGGATATTTACATGCGCGCCAAACAACCCACTTTTGCCTATTTACAAAAGGCGGACCTAACAATCATAGATAATCGTAAATGTTTTGATCAATTAATGATGTGTAACGGCTATAAATTTTGTTCGAAATGACTTATAGTTTGGTAGTCAACTCTCAGTTAAAAATGCCTCGCCCCCCCTTTTCCGATGACTGCAAATATAAAAAACTAAAAGAGTATACAATCCTTAAAAAACACAGACACTTTTTGGAATTATCTCTCTCAGTATTTGTGCATTTCCATTTTGGATGTTTAATTTTTTTTCAAATCCAAACTTTGGTTTTCAATCTCCCACCACAAAGTGAAAACTTCAGAGTTCGTGTATGCAAAAAATTGAAAACTATAATAAATGTAAGTGATGAAAATTATTTCATGCACTAAAAATGAACACCAAAGTTTTGTTATCCAAGTTTGGGAAATTCCACTAGTACAACCCCTAATAGCTTGGTGGAATTTTATAAGAAAGAGATTTCTAATTGATCCTCACATGTTTCAAATATGGATATGCAAGCCTTAATCATGTTGAAATGCAAATGGGCTAATCATCCAAAAATTTCAAGGAGTAGAAAAAATTAAATTCTCAAGTTCACGTGCAGTGGGATATTTACCAGAGCCGAACAACAAAATGTTTTTGGCTATTTACAAAAAGCGGACCTAACAATCATTGATCATCGTAAACGTTTTGATCGATTAATAAACAGATACTTTTTGGAATTATCTCTCTCAGCATTTGTGCATTTCCATTTTGGATGTTCAATTTTTTTTTCGAATCCAAACTTGAGTTTTCTCTCTGCCTTTTTTCTCGTAAACAGAAAGATAAGGCAAATAGATCACAACAAAATGAAAATTTAGAGTTTACGTATGTAAAAAATCGAAAACTATAATAAATGTAACTGAAGATAATTATTTCCCACACTAAAAATGAACATCAAAGTTTTGTTATCCATGTTTGGGAAATTCCACAAGTACAACCCTTTATAGCTTGGTGGAATTTTATAAGAAAGAGATTTCAAATTGATCTTAACATGTTTTAAATATGGAAATGCATGTCTGAAACATGTTGAAGATGCAAATGACCTAATGATCCAAAAATTTCAAGGGGTAGAAAATTTAAAATTCACAAGTTAACATGCGGTGGAATATTTACTAGAGCCAAACAACCCACTTTTTGCCTATTTACAAAAAGTGGAACTAACAATCATAGATCACCGTAAACGTTTTGATCGATTAATAATGTGTAACGGCTATAAATTTTGTTAGAAATGACTTATGGTTTGGGAGTCAACATTCAATAAAAATGCCTTGCCACCCCTTTTCTGATGATTGCTTAACCTAATATATAAAAAACTAAAAGAGTTTACAATCCTTAAAATTCGCATATACTTTTTGGAATTTCTCTCTCAGCATTTGTGCATTCCCATTTTGGATGTTCAATTTTTTTTCAAATCAAAACATTAGTTTTTACTCTCCCATTTTTCTCATAAACAAAAAGATAAGGCAAATAGATCACAACAAAATGAAAATTTTAGAGTTTAAGTATGCAAAAAATTGAAAACTATAATAAATGTAAGTGAAGAAATTTATTTCACTTACTCAAAATGAACAGCCTTGCGCCCCCTTTTCCGATGATTGAAAACCTAATATATAAAAAACTAAAAAATTTTACAATCCTTAAAACTCACAGATACTTTTTGGAATTATCTCTCTCAGCATTTGTGTATTTCCATTTTGGATGTTCAATTTTTTTTCAAATCCAAATTTGAGTTTTCACTATCCCATTTTTCTCGTGAACAAAAAGAAAAAGGCAAATTGATCACAACAATATGAAAATTTAAGAGTTTTTGTATGAAAAAATTCGAAAAACATAATAAAAGTAAGTGCATAAAATTATTTTACGCACTAAAAATGAACAGCAAAGTTTTGTTATCCTGTTTGGGAAATTCCACTAGTATAACCCCTAATAGCTTGGTGGAATTTAATATGAAAGAGATATCAAATTGATTCCAACATGTTTTAAATATGGAAATGTGTGCCTAAAACATGTTGAAGATGCAAAAAGACCTAATGATCCAAAAATTTCAAGGAGTAGAAAAAATTAAATTCTCAAGTTAACGTGCAGTGGGATATTTTTCTAAGCCAAACAACCCACTTTTTGCCTTTTAAAAAAAGAGGACCTAACAATCATAGATCATCGTAAATGTTTTGATCGATTAATGATGTGTAACGGCTGTAATTTTTATTAGAAATGAATTTTGGTTTTGGAGTCAACACTCAGCTAAAAATGCATCTCCCCCCCTTTTCTGATGATTGCAAAACCTAATATATAAAAAACTAAAAGGGTTTACTATCCTTAAAAATTACAGATACTCTTTGGAATTATCTCTCTCAGCATTTGTGTATTTCCAGTTTGGATGTTCAATATTTTTTTCTAATCCAAACTTTGGTTTTCAGTCTCCCATTTTTCTAGTAAAAAAAAAGATAAGGTAAATAGATTACAACAAAATGAAAATTTTAGAGTTTATGTATGCAAAAAATAGAAAACTATAATAAATGTAAGTGAAGAAAATTATTTCCCACACTTAAAATGAACACCAAAGTTTTGTTATCCATGTTTGCTAAATTTCACTAGTACAACCTCTAATAGCTTGTTAGAATTTTATAAGATAGAGATTTCTAATTTAGCCTAACATGTGCTACAAATATGCATGCCTGAAACAAGTTGAAGATGCAAATGACCTAATGATCCAAAAATTTCAAGGAGTAGAAAATTTTAAATTCTGAAGTTAACGTGGGGTGGGATATTTACCAGAGCCAAACAACCAACTGTTTGCCTATTTACAAAAAGTGGACCTCACAATCATAGTTCATCGTAAATGTTTTGATCAATTAATGATGTGTATCGTCTATAAGTTTTGTTAGAAATGGCTTTTGGTTTGGGAGTCCACACTCAGTTAAAAATGCCCCACCCCCCCCTTTTTCCGATGATTGTAAAACCGAATATATAAAAAACTAAAAGATTTTACAATCCTTAAAATTAACAGATACTTTTTGAAATTATCTCTTTCAGCATTTGTGCATTTCTATTTTGCATGTTCAATGTTTTTTTAAAATGCAAACATGAGTTTTCACTCTCCCTTTTTTCTCGTAAACAAAAACATAACGCAAATAGATCACAAAAAAATGAAAATTTTAGAGTTTGTGTATGTAAAAAATTGAAAACTATAATAAATGTAAGAGAAGAAAATTATTTCCTGCACTAAAAATGAACACCGAAGTTTTGTTATCCTTGTATGGGAAATTCCACTAGTACAACCCCTAATAGCTCGGTGGAATTTTATAACAAAGTGATTTCTAAATACTTGTATGGGAAATTCCACTAGTACAACCCCTAATAGCTCGGTGGAATTTTATAACAAAGTGATTTCTAAATTACCCTAACCTGGTTTAAATATGGATATGCATGCCTGAAACAAGTTGAAGATGCAAATGACCTATTGATCCAAAAATTTGGAGTAGAAAAAATTAAATTCTCAAGTTAACGTGCGGTGGGATATTTACCAGAGCCAAACAACCAAGTTTTTCACTATTAACAAAAAGCGGACCTAACAATCATTGATCATCTTAAACATTTTGATCGATTAATAATATGAAATGATTATTATTTTTGTTAAAAATGACTTATGGTTTGGGAGTCAACACTCAGTTTAAAATGCCTCGCCCCGCCTTTTCCTATGAAAGCAAAACCTAATATATAAAAAACTAAAAGAGTTTAAAATCCTTAAAAATCACAGATACTTTTCTAAATTATCTCTCTCAGAATTTGTGCATTTCCATTTTGGATGATTAATTTTTTTTCAAATCCAAAATTTGGTTTTCACTCTCCCATTTTTCTTGTAAACAAAAAGATAAGGCAAATAGATCACAACAAAATGAAAACTTTAGAGTTTGTGTATGAAAAAAATTAAAAACTATAATAAATGTAAGTGATGAAAATTATTTCACGCACTAAAAATGAGATTTGGGAAATTCCACTTGTACAACCCCTAATAGCTTGGTGGAATTTTATAAGAAAGAGATTTCTAATTGATCCTAACATGTTTAAAATATGGATATGCATGCCATAAACATGTTGAAATGCAAATGACCTAATGATACAAAATTTCAAGGAATAGAAAGAATTAAATTCTCAAGTTAACGTGCGGTGGGATATTTACTAGAGCCAAACAACCAAGTTTTTGCCTATTTACCAAAAGTGAAACTAAAAATCATAGATCATCGTAAACGTTCTGATTGGTTAATAAAGTGTAACAGCTATAATTTTATTTCGAAATGACTTATCATTTGGGAGTCAACTCTCAGTTAAAAATGCCTCGCCCCCCATTTTTTGACGATTACAAAACCTAATATATAAAAAACTAAAATTGTTTACAATCCTTACAAATCACAGATACTTTTTGGAATTATCTCTCTCCGCATTTGTGCATTTCCTTTTTACATGTTCAATTTTTTTTTAAATCCAAACTTCAGTTTTCACTGTCCCCTTTTTCTCGTAAACAAAAAGATGAGGCAAATAGCTCACAACAAAATGAAAATTTTAGATTTTATGTATGTAAAAAATCGAAAACTATAATAAATGTAAGTGAAGAAAATTATTTACCACTATAAAAATGAACACCAAAGTTTTGTTATCCACGTTTGGGAAATTTCACTAGTATATCCCTTAATAGCTTGTTGGAATTTTATAAGAAAGAGATTTCTAATTGATCCAAACATGTTTTAAATAAGGATATGCATGCTTGATAGATGTAAAAGATGAAAAAGACCTAATGATCCAATAATTTCAAGGAGTAGAAAAAATTAAATTCTCAAGTTATCGAGCGGTGGGATAATTACAAGTGCCGAACAACCCACTTTTTGGCTATTTACAAAAAGCGGACCTAACAAGCATAGATCATCGTAAATGTTTTGATCGATTAATGATGTGTAATGGCTATAATTTTTGTTAGAAATGACTTATGTTTTGGGAGTCAACACTCGGTTAAAAATATCACGTCCCCCCTATTCCGATTATTGAAAAAATTAATATATAAAAAACTAAAAGAGTTTACAATCCTTAAAAATCACAGATATTTTTTGAAATTATCTTTCTCTGCATTTGTGCATTTCCATTTTGGATGTTCAAATGTTTTTCAAATCCAAACTTGAGTTTTCACTCTACCAAATTTCTCGTAAACAAAAAGATAAGGCAAATAGATAACAACAAAATGAAAATTTTGGAGTTGTTGTATGAAAAAAATTGAAAACTATAAGAGATGTAAGTAAAGAAAATTATTTCACGCACTAAAATGAACACCAAAGTTTTGTTATCTATGTTTGGGAAATTCCACTAGTACAACCCTTAATAGCTTGGTGGAATTTTATAAGAAAGAGATTTCTAATTGATTCTAACATGTTTTTAATATGGATATGAATGTCTGAAACATGTTGAAGTAGTAAATGACATAATGATCCAAACATTTCAAGGAATAGAAAAAATTCAATTCTGAAGTTACCGTGTGGTGGGATATATACCAGAGCCAAACAACCCACTTTTTGCCAATTTTCAAAAACTGGACCAAACAATCATAGATCATCGTAAATGTTTTGATCTATTAATGATGTGCAATGGCTATAAAGTTTATTAGAAATGACTTATGGTTTTGGAGTCAACACTCAGTTAAAAATGCGCCCCCCCCCCCCCCCCCCCCCCCCCTTTCCGATGATTGTAAAACCTAATTTATAAAAAACTAAAAGAGTTTATAATCCTCAAAAATCAAATATAATTTTTGGAATTATCTCTCTCAGTATTTGCGCATTTCCTTTTTGGATGTTTAATTTTTGGAAAATCCAAACTTGAGTTTTCACTATCCCATTTTTCTCGTAAACAAAAAGATAAGGCAAATAGATCACAACAAAATGAAAATTTTGGAGTTTATGTAAGAAAAAAACTTGAAAACTATAATAAATGTAAGGGAGGGAAGAAAATTATTTCACACACTAAAAATGAACACCAAAGTTCTTTTATCCATGTTTAGGAAATTCCACTAGAACAAACCCTAATAGCTTGGTTAAATTTTAAAACAAAGAGAATTTTAATTGATCCTAACAAGTTTAAAATATGGATATGCATGCCTGAAACATGTTGAAAATGCAAAAGACCTAATGATCCAAAAATTTCAAAGAGCAGAAAAAATTAAATTCACAAGTTAACGTGCAGTGGGATATTTACCAAAGCCAAACAACCCACTTTTTACAAATTTTAAAAAAGCAGACCTTACAATTCTAGGTCATTGTAAATTTTTTATCACTTAGTAATGCGCAACGGCTATAATTTTTGTTAGAAATGACCTATGATTTGGGAGTCAATGCTCAGTTAAAAATGAGTTGCCCCCCTTTTTCGATGATGGTAAAACCTAATATATAGAAAACTAAAAGAGTTTACAATCCTTAAAAATCATAGATACTTTTTGGAGTTATCTCTCTTAGCATTTATGCATTTCCATTTTGGATGTTCAATTTCTTTTCAAATCCAAACTTGAGTTTTCACTCTCCTTTTTTTCTCGTAAACAAAAAGATAAGGCAAATAGATCACAACTAAATGAAAATTTTATAGTCTATGTATGCAAAAAAATTAAATTCTCAAGTTAGTATACGGTGGGATAATTACTAGAGTCAAACAACGCACTTTTTTCCTATTTACAAAAAGCATACCTAACAATCATAGATCATCATAAATGTTTTGATCAATTAATGATGTGTAACGGCTATAATTTTTGTTCGAAATGACTTATGGTTTGGGAGTCAACACTTAGTTAAAAATGTCTCGCCCCCTTTTCCGTTGATTGGAAAACTTAATATTTAAAAAACTAAAAGAGTTTACAATCCATAAAAATTATAGATACTTTTTAGAATTACCCCCCTCCCCCTCTCTCCCCCCTCCCTAAGCATTTGTGCATTTTCTTTTTGGATGTTCAATTTTTTTTCAAATCCAAACTTGATTTTTCACTCTCCCATTTTTTCTCATAAAAAAAAAAGATAGGGCTCATAGGTTACAACAAAATGAAAAATTTAGAGTTTATGTATGCAAAAAATTGAAAAATATAATAAATGTAAGGAAAGAAAATTATTTCTCGCACTAAAAATGATCACCAAAGTTTTGTTATCCATGTTTGGGAAATTCCACTAGTACAACCCCTAATAGCTTGGTGGAATTCTATAAGTAAGAGATTTCTAATTGATCCTAACAAGTTTTAAGGATGGATATGCATGCCCTTAAACATGTTGAAGATGCAAATGACCTAATGATCCAAAACTTTCAAGATGTAAAAAAAATTAAATTCTCAAGTTAACGTGCGGTGGGATAGTTACCAGAGCCAAAGCCCCACTTTTTGCCTATTTACAAAAAAGTGGACCTAACAATCATAGATCATCGTAAATTTTTTGATCGATTAATGATGTGCAACGGCTATAATTTTTCTTAGAAATGACTTATAGTTTGCGGAACACTCAGTTAAACTTGCCTCCCTCTCACTTTTACGATGATTGCAAAACCTAATATGTAAAAAACTAAAAGAGTTCACAATCCTTAAAAATGACATATACTTTTTGGAATTATCTCTCTCAGCATTTGTACATTTCCATTTTGGATGTTCAATTTTTTTTCAAATCCAAACTTGAGTTTTCTCTCTCCCTATTTTCTCGTAAACAAAAAAATGATGCAAATAGATCAAAACAAAATAAAAATTTTAGAGTTTATGTATGCAAAAACTTGAAAACTATAATAAATGTAAGGGAAGAAAATTCTTTCACGCACTAAAAATGAACACCAAAATTTTGTTTTCCATGTTTGGGAAATTCCATTAGTACAACCCCTAATAGCTTGGAGGAATTTTATAATAAAGAGATTTCTAGTTGATCCTAACATGTTTTAAAATATGGATATGCATGCCTAAAACAAGTTGAAGATTCAAATGACCTAATGATCCAAAAATTTCAAGGAGTAGAAAAAATTAAATTCTCAAGTTAACGTGCGGTGGGATATTTACCAAAGCCAAACAACACAAATTTTGCCTCTTTAAAAAAAATAGACCTAATAATCATAGATCATTGTAAATGTTTTGATCGATTAATGACGTGTAACGGCTATAATATTTGTTAGAAATGACTTATGGTTTGGGAGTCAACACTCAGTTAAAAATGCCTCGCCCCTCCTTTTTCGTTGATTGCAAAACCTACAATTTAAAAAACTGAAAGAGTTTACAATCCATAAAAATCATAGATACTTTTTGAAATTACCCCCCTAAGCATTTGTGCATTTTCTTTTTGGATGTTCAATTTTTTTTCTAATCCAAACACTTTATTTTTCACTCTCCTATTTTTCCCGTAAACAAAAAGATAAGGCACATAGGTCACAAAAAAATGAAAATTTTAGAGTTTATGTATGCAAAAAATTTAAAACTATAATAAATGTAAGAGAAGAAAATTATTTCACGCACTAAAAATGAACACCAAAGTTTTGTTATCCATGTTTGGGAAATTCCACTAGTACACACTCTAATAGTTTGGTTAAATTTTTTAAGAAAGAGAATTTTAATTGATCCTAACAATTTTAAAATATGGATATGCATGCCTGAAACATGTTGAAGATGCAAAAGACCTAATGATCCAAAAATATCAAAGAACAGAAAAAATTAAATTCACAAGTTAACGTGCGGTGGGATATTTATCAGAGCCAAACAACCCACTTTTTGCATATTTAAAAAAAGTGGACCTTACAATTCTAGATCATCGTAAATGTTTTGATCGATTAGTGATGTGCAACGGCTATAATTTTTGCTAGAAATGACTTATGGTTTGGGAGTCAACACTCAGTTAAAAATGCCTCGCCCCCCCTTTGATGATTGCAAAACCTAATATTTTAAAAACTAAAAGATTTTAAAATCCATAAAAATCATAGATACTTTTGGAATTACCCACCCACCCCCCCCCCCCCCCCCCCCCCCCCCCCCCCCCCCCCTCCTTAAGCGTTTGTGCATTTTCTTTTTAGATGTTCAATTTTTTTTCAAATCCAAACTTAATTTTTCACTCTCCTATTTTTCTCGTTGACAAAAAGATAAGGCACATAGGTCACAAAAAAATGAAAATTTTAGATTTTAGGTATGCAAAAAATTGAAAACTATAATAAATGTAAAGAAAGAAAATTATTTCACGCACTAAAAATGAACACCAAAGTTCTAATTGATCCAAAATGGTGGCCTTTGTCATAGATATCTTTGATGCAAATTTGGGCGCGCCGTAGTCGTTCTTTGATATTCTGTAGTAGCACATCATGGTCCATGAGTGCCTGATCAATCGCATCCATGCGGGTAGACCCCGGGGTGTACGAGAGAAGAGAGGTGGATCCCGACCATATAGAACCCGAAAAGGAGTGGATTGCAAGGCGGACTGGAACGAAGTGTTGTAACAGTACTCGACCCACGGAAGCCATTGTCTCGGATGATCGCCCACCAAGCACCGTAGATACTTCTCAATTTTTCAGTTAACCACCTCAGTCTGCCCATCTATCTATGGATGATAGGCAGAGGAGAACTTCAATTTAGTCCCACTCAAGCAAAAGAGTTCTCGCCAAAAAGGTGCACGTGAAGACTGCATCTCGGTCACTCACAATCAATTCTGGGATGCCATGTAAGCGGATTATCTGCTCCAGGAAAGTCTGAGCAACCCATGTTGCTGTATAAGGATGAGCCAGTGGTATAAAATGTCTGTACTTTGAGAATCTATCAACCACCACGAAAAGTACCGATTTGCCGGAGGACAGGGGTAGACCCTCCATAAAGTCCATTGAAATGTCGGCCCAAACCTGCGTAGGAAGGGCCAGAGGCTGGAGAAGACCGGGTGGACTCAAGTGCTCGTCTTTGTTGCACTGGCAGACCTGATAGTCGCCTACATAAGTCGCAATAGAGGGCTTCATGGCTTGCCATTAAAAATCAGCCTGAATTCTGTGCAATGTCTTATGTATCCCCTCGTGTGTGTTGTCATTGTAGGCAGAGAGAATAGCTGGAATCAAGTCGGATGCAGGTGGAAGGAAAAGCCACTGCTTGTAATAAATAAGTGAATCCTGGATGGACCACTTCGAATTCATTGTCCCCTCCAAAATTTTCTGATCCAACTCCTACAATGCAAGGTCAGTGGCATGTGCATCTCTCACCAAGTCAAGGATGAGAAATTGCGGCTGGATGAGAGAATAGACCGACTACTAATCCTTGAAACACCGCGATAAGGTATCTGCTACCTTATTCAATCTCCCCGCACGATATTCCACCAAGAAGTCAAACCCCAACAACTTACTGATCCAGTGCTGCTACGACGATGTCGTCAAACGCTATTCCAGTAGGAATTTAAGGCTATAGTGATCCGTGCGTATGAGAAATGCCCTGCCCCAGAGATAAGGCCTCCAATGTTGGACCACCTTGGCCAACCCAATCAATTCCCGCTCATAGGTTGCTAGCTTGTGATGGCGGACTGCCAACTGTTTGCTAAAATACGCAATAGGATGGCCCAACTGTTGTAAAACGGCCCCAATGCCACTACTCGAAGCGTCACACTCCACTACAAATAATGCATCGAAGTTAGGAAGCTGTAATATTGATGCGGATGAGAGAGCAGATTTGAGTGCTTCAATGACTGGGTGGTCTCCTCATTCGAAATAAAGGAATTTTTTCTTGAGGAGACTAGTCAACGGTGCTGCCAACGACCCATAGTTCTAAATAAATTTGCAGTAGTAGCCTATAAAACCCAAAAAACACCGTAATGTAAAACAAGATTGTGGCTTCGGCCACTCATGAATAACTCGGATCTTCTCAGGATCAACAGTGACCCCCTCATGTGAGATAATGTGTCCCAGATAAGCCACATGTGAAGCTTCAAAAGAACACTTGGAATGTTTTAATTAGAGCTTATGTGCTCGTAATAAGTCGAAAACAATCCTAAAGTGTTCCAAATGCCCCTCCACTGACTTGCTGTATATAATATTATCATTGAACAACACAAGAACAAATTTTCAAAGATAGGGGCTAAATACCTCATTCAATAGAGCTTGAAAAGTGGAGGGTACATTGGATAACCCGAACGACCTGACGACGAACTCAAAGTGGCCATGATGTGTGCGGAACACCGTCTTCTCGATATTAGAGGGGTGCATTCGAACCTGATGGTATCCCCAACGGAGGTCGAGTTTAGTAAATAACCACGACCTATGTAACTCATCCAGGAGCTCATCCACTACCGGAATCGAAAACTTGTCTTTCACTATTTGAGCGTTCAACTCCCAAAAATCCATGCAAAATCTCCATGTCCCATCATGTTTCTTCACAAGTAAGACAGGTGAAGAGAATGGGGAGCGACTGGGAGGAATAAGACCTCGTTGCAACATATCCTGGCACTGATGCTCTATCTCATCCTTCTGAAGGTGTGGGTAACGGTACGGTCGTACGACTACCACCTCAGATCTTGTTTTCAGACAGATC
Organism: Aristolochia californica; assembly: GCF_029961685.1. Classification (NCBI taxonomy): domain Eukaryota; kingdom Viridiplantae; phylum Streptophyta; class Magnoliopsida; order Piperales; family Aristolochiaceae; genus Aristolochia; species Aristolochia californica. Next base: position 8,325,446 of record NW_027181826.1, on the reverse strand, counting down.
ATGTGGTCACAGTGCCTCATGGGAGGCAATCCCGAAGGCTCCTGGAAGAGGTCAGAGAACTCCTCAACCAAACCATCAATAGTACTGTCAGGCTATTCCTGTGTCTACATGGTGTGAATGCGATGGGCCCTGTCCACCTGACAACCCTGTAAGAGCACCCGACTCCCGGCCAAAAAAAAGCTCATGGTTAAAGCCAAAAAGTCCCACAGAATGGGCCCCAACGTTTGTAACCATTTAATGCCTAATACCATATCAAATCCAGGCAAGGGAATAACAAAAAAATCAATATTAAACGAAGTAGAGCCAATGGAAAAAGCTACCTCCTTACTGATCCCATAGCTAGGGACCTTCTCGGCATTGGCCACTGAGACGGTGTCTGTCGAATGAGGGTGTATCTGTAGCTGGAGGTGTCGTGTGGCTATCAAACTCAAGAAATTGTGTGTACTCCCTGAGTCGACTAGTCCCACCAATTCCTGGTCGATGACATGAGCTCAGACTTGCATCATTTTAGGCGATTTCTGCCCGGTAATAGGATGCAAGGAGATCTCTGGTGGTTCCTCCTCGATATCATCCTCTGGCTCTTCTAGATCATCTGAATCCACCGTCTCGAGCCAAAACAATAATTGACATTGGTGCCCCACCCGATACTGCTCATCACAGTTGTAACACAAATTTTTGGACCGTCGTTCTGCCATCTCTGCACTTGTAAATTTTTTGATAAAGTGCGGTGTGGGATTACTAGGGCAGGGAGCAGCTACCAGAGTCGTAGTCGAATTGTGTCTGGAGGGAGGTACTACTGGAGATGTTACCTACGACGAAGTATAGCGGCACCCTTGCCAAGGGGAGGAAGTGTTCCTCTCCCCCGACCAGCTTGGCTTACGTTACTGCTACCGTTGTCGTTGTTCCATTGCCCGAGATAAATCCATAGGCGCAAGGAGTTCCACCTCTAGCCATAAATACTCATTGAGACCCGTTGTGAATAGGGAGACCTGTTAGTCGACCACTACCCTCTCACTAGCATGAGCCAAATTTTCCAGGAACTGTTTTTGATATTGGTCCACATAACCAGTATATCTCAATAGGACGAACTCCCCCAGAGGGTTGCTATTGGTGGGAGGGCCAAATCTGATGGTGCATAGATTTTTAAATTCACCCCAATCCAACCCTGGTCTCTCTTTTTCCACCTGGCTAACCCATAACAGGGCTTCATCTATCATATGGAAAGATGCTAGTTGCACCTTATCCCATTCAGCAGTTCCTTGATTTAAAAAAATAAAATTCACACCTATGCAACCAAATTAATGGATCCACGGAGCCATTAAAAGTAGGAAATTCTAACTTTGTGTACCTTGGTATGGTGCCTCCATGCTGTGGTCCTTGGACAGCAGTGCTCCCAGGCCACTGCTCCCTTCTCCTGTTATGGGTTAGGATCCCCTCCACCGTCTCTGGTCTTGGTTGCCTCTCTCCCCTCCTCTCCAACCTTTGCTGAATCGCAGCAAACATGTAATGTACCTCCTCTCTGAATAGCTGCATCTCTCCTCTGTTTTGTTTCAACTCTATTTCCATCCCACAAACTCTCCCCAGCAATGGTTGTGTTGATTCAAGGCTATCTTCCATCTTTTGCATTCTGATTTGAATTTCTTCATTGCTGAAAGTATCCCCCATGTTACCCTGCTCTGACACCACGTTGTTATGGTCCTGGGTCATGGATCGAGTAACACGGCGTGGGATTTGTGAATCCAGCACTAGTACTGAGTTGCTGGACTCGGTAAGGAGGATTAAAGATCCCTTCTTTGATTGATCTTCCTCACGTGATCAATCAATCCTTTGATAACCCGATATAGTGCAAGAGATAGATATGATGAAAGATATATCAACATGGAAAGATCTGATAAAATAATACCTTTTTTGGTTCACGGCAATTGGAGTTTTACCCCTGACTTTGCTGCTGCTCGTGCTAGGGTTGAAGTCCTTGCTTTGGGTAGCCCTTTTCTCACGTTGGGAAGGTTTCTTCTCTGTTTCCATGGTGACTCCAAGCTGGCATTGTGTGACTTGGTATGCTATTGAGTCCACAACAAAAACATTTACAATGATCTATGATTGTTAGGTCCGCTTTTTGTAAATAGGCAAAAAGTGGGTTATTTGGCATTGGTAATTATCCCCCCACACGTTAACTTGAGAATTTAATTTTTTATTCTCTTTCAAATTATTGGATCATTAGGTCATTTGCATCTTCAACATGTTTCAGGCATGCATATCCATATTTAAAACATGTTAGGATCAATTAGAAATTTGTTTCTTATAAAATTCCACCAAGCTATTAGGGGTTGTACAAGTGGAATTTCCCAAACATGGATAACAAAACTTTGGTGTTCATTTTTAGTGCGTGAAATAATTTTCTTCACTTATAATTATTATATTTTTTGACTTTTTCATACATAAACTCTAAAATTTTAATTTTTTTGTGATCTATTTGCATTTTCTTTTTGTTTACAAGAAAATGGGAGAGTGAAAACTCAAGTTTAATTTTGAAAAAAAATTGAACATTCAAAATGGAAATGCGTAAATGCTGAGAGTGATAATTCCAAAAGTATATGTGATTTTTAAGGATTGTCAACTCTTTTAGTTTTTTATAAATTAAGTTTTGCAATAATCGGAAAAGGGGGGTCGACGCATTTTTATCTGAGTGTTGACTCCCAAACTATAAGTCATTTAAAAGAAAAATTATAGCCGTTACACATCATTAGTCGATTAAAACATTTACGATGATCTATGAATGTTAGGTCCGCTTTTTGTAAAAAGGCAAAAAGTGAGTTGTTTCGCTCTGGTAAATATCCCACCGCAAATTAACTTGAGAAACTCCTTGAAATTTTTGGATCATTAGGTCATTTGCATCTTCAAATGTTTCAGGCATACATATCCATATTTAAAACATGTTAGGATCAATTTGAAATCTCTTTCTTACAAAATTCCACCAAGCTATTAGGGGTTGTACTAGTTAAATTTTCCAAACATGGATAACAAAACTTTGGTGTTCATTTTTAGTCATGAAATAATTTTCTTCACTTACATCTATTATAGCTTTCAATTTTTTGCATACATAAACTCAAAACTTTCCATTTTGTTGTGATCTATTTGCCTTATCTTTTTGTTTATGAAAAAAATGTGAGAGTGAAAACACAAGTTTGAATTTGAAAAAAAATTAAACATCTAAAATGGAAATGCACAAATGCTGAGAGAGATAATTCCAAAAAGTATCTATGATTTTTAAGGATTGTAAAATCTTTTAGTTTTTTATATATTAGGTTTTGCAATCATCGAAAAAGGGGGAGGTGAGGCATTTTTAATTGACTGTTGACTCCCAAACCATAACTCATTTCTAACAAAAACTATAGCCCTTACACATCATTAATCGATCAAAAAATTTACGATGATCTATGATCGTTAGGTTTGCTTTTTGTGTAATAGGCAAAAATTGTGTTGTTTGGCTTTGGTAAATATCCAACCGCACGTTAACTTGATAATTTAATTTTTTCTACTCCTTGAAATTTTTGGATCATTAGGTCATTTGCATCTTCAACATGTTTAAGGGCATGCATATCAATATTTAAAACATGTTAAGATCAATTAGAAATCTCTTTCTTATAAAATTCCACCAAGCTATAAGGAGTTGTACTAGTGGAATTTCCCAAACATTGATAACAAAACTTTGGTGTTCATTTTTAGTGTGTTAAAAAATTTTCTTCCCGTACATTTATTATAGGTTTCATTTTTTTGCATACATAAACTCTAATTTTTTTTTATTTTGTTGTGATCTATTTGCCTTATCTTTTTGTTTACGAGAAAAATGGGAGGGTGAAAACTCAAGTTTGGTTTGAAAAAAAATTGAATATCTAAAATGGAAAAGCGCAAATGCTGAGAGAGATATTTCTAAAAAGTATCTGTGATTTTTAAGGATTATAAACTCTTTTAGTTTTTTATATATAAGATTTTTCAATCATTGGAAAAGGGGGGGCGAGGCATCTTTAACTGACTTTTGACTCCCAAACCTTATGTCATTTCTAAGAAAAATTATAGTCGTTACACATCATTTGTCGATCAAAACAATTACGATGATCTATGATTGTTAGGTCCGCTTTTTGTAAATAGGCAAGGAGTGGGTACCTCTGGTAAATATCCCACCGCACGTTAATTGGAGAATTTAATTTTTTCTACTCTTTGAATTTTTTGGATCATTAGGTCGTTTGCATCTTCAACATGTTTCAGCTATGCATATCCATATTTAAAACATGATAGGATCAAATAGAAATCTCTTTCTTTAAAATTCCACCAAGCTATTAGGGGTTGTACTAGTGGAATTTGCCAAACATGGATAGCAAAACTTTGGTGTTCATTTTTAGTGTGTGAAATAATTTTTTGCAGTTATATTTATTATAGTTTTCCATTTTTTGATACAAAAACACTAAAATTTTATTTTGATGTGATCTATTTGCCTTATCTTTTTGTTTATGAGAAAAATGGGAGACTAAAAACTCAAGTTTCAATTTGAAAAAAAAATTGAACATCCAAAATGGAAATGCACAAATGCTGAGAGTGATAATTCCAAAAATTATATGTGATTATTAAGGATTGTAAACTCTTTTAGTTTTTTATATATTAGTTTTTGCAATCATCGAAAAAGGGGGGGCGAGGTATTTTTAACTGACTGTTGACTCCCAAACCTTAAGTCAATTCTAACAAAAATTATAGCCATTACACATCATTAATCGATCAAAACATTTACGATGATCAATGATTGTTAGGTCCGCTTTGTGTAAATCCCACTAAACGTTAACTTGATAATTTTATTTTTTTTACTCCTTGAAATTTTTGGATCATTAGGTCATTTGCATCGTCAACATGTTTCAGGCATGCATATCCATATTTAAAACATGTTAGGATCTATTAGAAATCTCTTTCTTATAAAATTCCACCAAGCTATTAGGGCTTGTACTAGTGAAATTTCTCAAACATGGATAACAAAACTTTGGTCTTCATTTTTTGTGTATGAAATAATTTTCGTCCCATACATTTATTACAGTTTGCAATATTTTGCATACATAAACTCTAAAATTTTCATTTTGTTGTGATCTATTTACCTTATCTTTTTGTATATGAGAAAAATGGGAGAGTGAAAACTCAAGTTTGTATTTGAAAAAAAATTGAACATCCAAAATAGAAATGCGCAAATGCTGAGGGAGATAATTTCAAAATGTATATGTGATTTTTATGGATTCTAAACTCTTTTCGGAAAAAGGGGGGGGGGGGGGGAGCGGGGGAGGCATTTTTAACTGAGTGTTGACTCCCCACCATAAATCATTTCTAAAAAAAATTATAGCCGTTACACTTCATTAATTGATCGAAACATTTACGATGATCTATGATTGTTATGTCCGCTTTATGTAAATAGGCAAAAACTGGGTTGTTTGGCTCTGGTAAATATCCCACCGCACGTTAACTCGATAGTTTAATTTTTTCAACTGCTTGAAATTATTCGATCATTAGGTCATTTGCATCATCAACATGTTTTAGGCATGCATATCCATATTTAAAACATGTTAGGATCAATTAGAAATCTCTTTCTTATAAAATTCCACCAAGCTATTAGGGGTTGTACTAGTTGAATTTCCCAAACATTGAAAACAAAATTTTGTTGTTCATTTTTAGTGCGAGAAATAATTTTCTTCCCACACATTTATTATAGTTTTCAATTTTTTGCATACATAAACTCTAAAATTTTCATTTTGTTGTGATCTATTTGCCTTATCTTTTTGTTTATGAGAAAAATGGGAGGGTGAAAACTCAAGTCTGATTTGAAAAAAAAATTGAACATCCAAAATGGAAATGCACAAATGCTGAGAGTGATAATTCCAAAAAGTATATGTGATTTTTAAGGACTGTAAACTCTTTTAGTTTTTTATATATTAGGTTTTGCAATCATCGGAAAAGGGGGGGCAAGGCATTTTTAATTGAGTGTTGACTCCCAAACCATATGTCATTTCTAACAAAAATTATAGCCGTTACACATCATTAATCGATCAAAACATTTCCGATGATATATGATTGTTAGGTCCGCTTTTTGTAAATAGGCAAAAAGTGGTTTGTTTGCCTCTGGTAAATATCCCACCGCACGTTAACTTGAGAATTTAATTTTTTCTTCTTTTTGAAATTTTTGGATCATTAGGTCATTTGCATCTTCAATATGTTACGGCCATGCATATCCAAATTTAAAAAATGTTAGGATCAATTAAAAATCTCTTTCTTACAAAATTCCGCCAAGCTTTTAGGGTTTGTACTAGTGGAATTTCCCCAAAATGGATAGCAAAACTTTGGAGTTCATGTTTAGCGCGTGAAATAATTTTCTTCACTTACATTTATTATAGTTTTTGATTTTTTGCATACATAAACTCTTAAATTTTTATTTTTTTGTGATCTATTTGCCCTATCTTTTTGTTTACGAGAAAAATGGGGTGGGAAAACTCAAGTTTAGATTTGGAAAAAAATTCAACATCCAAAATGGAAATCTCTTTACAATCATAGATCATCTTAAATGTTTTGATTGATTAATGATGTGTAACAGCTATAATTTTTGTTAGAAATGACTTATGGTTTGGGACTCATGACTCAGATAAAAATGCCTTGCCCATCATTTTCCGATGTTTGCAAAACAAAACAAATAAAAAACTAAAAGAGTTTAAAATCCTTAAAAATCACAAATACTTTTTGGAATTGTATTTCTCAGTATTTACACATTTCGATTTTGGATGTTAAATTTTTTATCAAATCCAAACTTGATTTTTCACTCGACCATTTTTCTCGTAAACAAAAAGATAAGGCAAATAGATCACAACAAAATAAAAATTTTCGAGTTTATGTATGCAAAAAATAGAAACTATAATAAATTTAAGGGAAGACAATTATTTCACGCACTAAAAATGAACACCAAAGCTTTGTTATCCATGTTGGGAAATTCCACTAGTACAACCCCTAATAGCTTGGTGAAATTTTATAAGCGAGAGATTTTTAATTGATCCTAACATGTTTTAAATATGGATATGCATATCTGAAACATGTTGACGATGCAAATGGCATAATGATCCAAAAGTGAAAGGACTACAAAAATAAAATTCTTGAGTAAACGTGCGGTGGGATATTTGCCAAAGCCAAACAACCCACTTTTTGCCTATTTACAAAAAGCAGACCTAACAATCTTTGATCATTGTTAATATTTTCATCGATTAAAGATGTCTAACGGCTATAATTTTTGTTAGAAATGATTTATGGTTTGGGAGTCAACACTCAGTTAAAAATGCCTCGCCCCCCTTTTCCGATGATTGCAAAACAAAATATAAAGAAAACTAAAAGAGTTTACAATCCTTAAAAATCACAGATACTTTTTGGAATTATCTCTCTCAGCATTTTTGCATTTCCATTTTGGATTCTAGATTTTTTTTTCAAATCCAAACTAGAATTTTCACCCTCCCATTTTTCTCATAAACAAAAAGATAAAAAAAAGCAGATCCCAACAAAATGGAAGTATTAGAATTTATGTATGCAAAAAATTGAAAACTATAATAAATTTAAGTGAATAAAATTATTTAACGCACTAAAAATGAACACCAAAGTTTTGTTATCCATGTTTGGGAAATTCCACTAGTACAACCCCGAATAGCTTGGTGGAATTTTGTAAGAAAGATATTTCTAATTAATCCTAACATGTTTTAAATTAGGATATGCATTCCTGAAACATGTTGAAGATGCAAATGACCTAATGATCCAAAAATTTCAAGTAGGAAAAATAAAATTCTCAAGTTAACGTGCGGTGGGAAATTTACTCTAGCCAATCAACCAACTTTTTGCCTATTTACAACAAGTGGACCTAACAATCATAGATCATCGTAAATGTTTTGATCGCCTAATGATGTGTAATGGCTACACTTTTTTTTAGAAATGAGTTGTTGTTTGCCAGTCAACACTCAGTTAAAAATGCCTCGCCCCCCCTTTTCCGATGATTGAAAAACATAATATATCAAAAACTAAAAAAGTTTACAATCCATAAAAATCAAAGATACTTTTTGGAATTATCTCTCTCAGTATTTGCGCATTTCCATTTCGGATGTTCAATTTTTTTTCTAATCCAAACTTGAGTTTCACTCCCCCATTTTTCTCGTAAACAAAAAGATAAGGCAAATATATCACAAAAAAATGAAAATTTTAGAGTTTATTTGTACAAAAAATGGAAAAAAATAGTAAATGTAAGTGAAGGAAATTATTTCACTCACTAAAAATGAACACCAAAGTTTTGTTATCCATGTTTGGGAAATTCCACTAGTACAACCACTAATAGATTGGTGAAATTTAAAAAAGAGAGATTTCTAACCGATCCTAAGATGTTTTAAATATGGATATGGATGCCTGAAACATGTTAACGATGCAAATGACCTAATGATCCAATAATTTCAAGGAGTAGAAAAATTATATTCTCAAGTTAACATGCGGTGGGATAATCACAAGTGCCAAACAACCCACTTTTTTCCTATTTACAAAAAGCGGACCTAACAATCATAGATTATCGTAAATGTTTTGATCGATTAATGATGTGTAACAACTATAATTTTTGTTAGAAATGACCTATGGTTTGGGACTTAACACTCATTTAAAAATGCCTCTGCCCCTCATTTCCGATGATTGCAAAACCTAATATATAAAAGACTAAAAGAGTATTAAAATCATTAAAAATTACTGATACTTTTTGGAATTATCTTTCTCAGCATTTGGGCATTTCCATTTTGGATGTTCATTTTTTTTCAAATCCAAACATGATTTTTCACTCTCCCATTTTTCTAGTAAACAAAAAGATAAGGCAAATATATCACAACAAAATGAAAATTTTGGAGTTGATGTATGCAAAAAATTGAAAACTATACTAAATATAAGTGAAGAAAATTAATACGCACTAAAAATGAACAACAAAGTTTTGTTATCCATGTTTAGGAAATTCCACTAGTAAAACCCCTAATAGCATGATGAAATTTTATAAGAAAGAGATTTCTAATTCATCCTAACGCGTTTTAAATAGGGATATGCATGCCCTGAAACATGTCTAAGATGCAAATGACCTAATGATACAAAAATTTCAAGGAGTACAAAAAATTAAATTCTCAAGTTACCGTATGGTGGGATATTTACCAGAGCAAAACAACCCTCTTTTTGCCTATTTACAAAAAAAACGGACCTAATAATCATAGATCATCGTAATAGTTTTGATCAATTAATGATGTGTAATGGTTATAATTTTAGTTAGAAATGACTTATGGTTTGGGACTCAACACTCAGTTAAAAATGCCTGGCCTCCAATGATTGCAAAACCTTAGAAATAAAAAACTAAAAGAGTTTTCAATCCTTAAAAATCATAGATACTTTTTGGTATTATCTCGATTAGCTTTTGTGCAATTCCATTTTGGATTTTAGATTTTTTTTCAATCCAAACTTGAATTTTCACACCCATTTTTCTCGTAAAAAAAAAGATAAGGAAAATAGATCACAACAAAATAGAAATTTTAGAATTTATGTATGTAAAAAAAATAAAACTATAATTAATGTAAGTGAAGAAAATTATTTAACGCACTAAAAATGAACACAAAAGTTTTGTTATCCATGTTTGGGAAATTTCACTAATACAAGCCCAAATAGCTTGGTTGAATTTTATAAGAAAGATATTTCTAATTAATCCTAGCATGTTTTAAATGTGGATATGCATGCCTCAAACATGTTGAAGATGCAAATGACCTAATGATCCAAAAATTTGGAGTAGAAAAAATTAAATTCTCAAGTTAACGTGCGGTGGGAAATTTACTAGAGCCAAACAACCCACTTTTTGCCTATTTACAAAAAGCGGACCTAACTATCATAGATCATCGTAAATGTTTTGATCGAATAATTATGTGTAACGGCAACACTTTTTGTTAGAAATGACTTATGGTTTGGGAGTCAAAACTCAGTTTAAACTGCCTCCCCCCCCCTTTTCCAATGATTCCAAAACATAATATATAAAAAACTAAAAGAGTTTACAATCCTTAAAAATCACAGATACTTTTTGGAATTATCTCTCTCACCCTTTGCGTATTTCCATTTTGGATGTTCAATATTTTTTCAATTCCAAACTTTAGTTTTAAATCACTCATTTCTGTCGTAAACAAAAAGATAAGGAAAATAAAACACAACAAAATGAAAATTTTAGAGTTTATGTATGCAAAAAATGGAAAACTATATTAATTGTAAGTGAAGAAAATTATTTCATGCAGTAAAAATGAACACCAAAATTTTGTTATCCATGTTTGGGAAATTCCACTAGTATAACCCCTAATAACTTGGTGGAATTTTGTAAGAAGGAGATTTCTAAATGATCCTAACATGTTTTAAATATGGATATACATGCCTGAAACATTTTGACGATGCAAATGACCTAATGATCCAAAAATTTCGAGTAGAAAAAAATAAATTCTGGAGTTAACGTGGGGTGGGATATTTACCAGAGCCAAACAACCCACTTTTTGCCTATTTAAAAAAAGTGGCCGTAACAATCATAGATCATCATAATTGTTTTGATCGATTAATGATGTGTAACGGCTATAATTTTTGTTAGAAATGACTTATGGTTTGGGAGTCAACACTCAGTAAAAGATGCATCGCCCGCCCTTTTCGATGATTGCAAAACCTAATATATAAAAAACTAAAAGAGTATACAATCCTAAAAAATCACAGATACTTTTTGGAATTATCTCTCTCAGAATTTGCACATTTTCATTTTGGATGTGCAATTTTTTTTCAACACCAAACTTGAGTTTTCACTCTCTCATTTTTATCGTAAACAAAAAGATAAGGCAAATAGATCACAACAAAATGAAAATTTTAGAGTTTTTGTATGCAAAAAAATGAAAAAATAATAAAAGTAAGTGAATTTTTTTTTTCACGCACTAAAAATGAACACTAAAGTTATGTTATCCATGTTTGGCAAATTCCACTAGTACAACCCCTAATAGTTTGGTGGAATATAATAAGAAAGAGATTTCTAATTAATCCTAAAATGTTTTAAATATGGATATGGATGCCTGAAAATGTTGAAGATGCAACTAACCTAATGATCCAACAATTTCAAGGAGTAAAAAAAATATAAATTCTCAAGTTAACGTGCGGTGGGATAATTACCTGTGCCAAACACCACTTTTTGCCTATTTAGAAAAAACGGCCCTAACATTCATAGATCATCGTAAATGTTTTGATTGATTAATAATGTGTAATAGCTATAATTTTTGTTAGAAATGACTTATGGTTTGGAACTCAACACTCAGTCAATAATTCCTCACCGCCCCTTTTTCGATAATTGCAAAATCTAATATATAAAAAACTAAAAGAGTTCACAATCCTAAAAAATCACAGATACTTTTTGGAATTATCTTTCTCAGCATTTGCGTATTTCCATTTTGGATGTTCAATTTTTTTTAAAATCCAAACTTTAGTTTTCACTCGCCCATTTTTCTCGTAAATAAAAAGATATGGCAAATTGATCACAATAAAATGAAAATTTTAGAGTTTATGTAAGCAAGAAATTGAAAACTATAATAAATGTAAGGGAAGACAATTATTTCTCGCACTAAAAATGGACACCAAAGTTTTGTTATCCATGTTTGGGAAATTCCACTAGTACAATCCCTAATAGCTTGGTGGAATTTTATGAGAATGAGATTTCTATTTGATCCAAACATATTTTAAATAGGGATATGCTTGGCCTTAAACATGTTGAAGATGGAAACGACCTAATGATATAAAAATTTCAAGGAGTAGAAAAAATTAGAATCTCAAGTTAACGTGCGGTGGGATATTTACCAAAGCCAAACAACCCACTTTTTTTCTATTTACAAAAAGCGGACCTAACAATCAAAGATCATCATAAATGTTTTGATCGATTAATGGTGTGTAACACCTATAAGTTTTATTCGAAATGACTTATGGTTTGGGAGTCAACACTCAGTTAAAAATGCCTCACCCCCTTTTTTGATGATTGCAAAATCTAATATATAAAAAACTAAAAGAGTTTAAAATCCTTAAAAAACACAGATAATTTTAGGAATTATCTCTCTCTACATTTGCGCATTTCCATTTTGGATGTTCAATTTTTTTCAAATCCAAACATGAGTTTTCACTCTCCCATTTTTCTCGTAAACAAAAAGATAAGGCAAATAGATCACAACAAAAAGAAAATTTTAGAGTTGATGTATGCAAAAAATTTAAAACTATCATAAATGTAAGGGAAGAAAATTATTTCACGCACTAAAAATGAATACCAAAGTTTTGTTATCCATGTTTCTGAAATTCTACTAGCACAACCCCTAATAGCTTGGTGGAATTTTGTAAGAAAGAGATTTCTAATTGATCATAACATGTTCTAAATTGGGATATGCTTGCCCATAAACATGTTGAAGATGCAAACGACCTAATGTTCCAAAAAATACAAGGAGTAGAAAAAATTAAATTCTCAAGTTAACGTGCAGTGTGATATTTACTAGAGGCAAACAACCCACTTTTTGCCTATTTACAAAAAGTGGACCTAACAATCATAGATCATGGTACATGTTTTGATCGATTAATGATGTGTAACGGCTATATTTTTTGTTCAAAATGGATTATGGTTTGGGACTCAACACTCAGTTAAAAATGCCTCGCTCCCCCTCTTCCGATGATGGCAAAACCAAATATATAAAAAACTAAAAGAGTTTACAATCCTTTAAAATCACATAATTTTTGGAATTATCTCTCTCAGCATTTTTCCATTTCCATTCCGGATGTTCAATTTTTTTTCAAATCCAAACTTGAATTTTCACTCTCCCATTTTTCTCTTAAACAAAAAGGTCAGGAAAATAGATCAAAACAAAATGGAAATTTTAGATTTTATGCATGCAAAAAATTGAAAACTATAATAAATTTAAGTGAAGAAAATTATTTCACGGACTTAAAATGAACACGAATGTTTTAATATCCATGTTTGGGAAATTCCACTAGTACAACCCCTAATAGCTTGGTGGAATTTTGGAAGAAAGAGATTTCAAATTGATCCTAACATGTTTTAAATATGGATATGCATGCCTTAAACATGTTGAAGATGAAAATGACCTAATGATCCAAAATTTTCAAGGAATAAAAAAATTAAATTCTCAAGTTAACGTGCGGTGGCGTATTTACCAGAACCAAAGAACCCACTTTTTGACTATTTATAAAAAGCAGTCCTAACAATCATAGATCATCGTAAATGTTTTGATTTACTAATGAAGTGCAACGGGTATAATTTTTGTTAGAAATGACTTATGGTTTGGGAGTCAACAGTCAGTAAAAAATGCCTCGCCCCCCCTTTTTCGATGATTGCCAAACCTATTATATAAAAAACTAAAAGAGTTTACAATCCTCAAAAATCATAGATGCTTTTTGGATTTATCTCTGTCAGCATTTGCGCATTTCCATTTTGGATTTCAATTTTTTTTCAAATCCAAACTTGAGTTCTCACTCTCTTATTTTTCTCGTAAACAAAAAGATAAGGCAAATAGATCACAACAAAATGAAATTTTTAGAATTTATGTATGCAAAAAATAGATAACTATAATAAAAAGATAAGGCAAATAGATGACAACAAAATGAAAATTTTATCGTTTATGTATGCAAAAAATTAAAAACTATAATAAATGAAAGTGAAGAAAATTATTTCACACACTAAAAATGAACACCAAAGTTTTGTTATCCATGTTTGGGAAATTCCACTAGTACAACCCCAAATAGCTTGGTGGAATTTTATAAGAAAGAGATTTCTAATTAATACTAAGATATTTTAAATATGGATATGGATGCCTGAAACATGTTGAAGATGCAAATGACCTAATGTTCCAATAATTTCAAGGAGAAGAAAAAATTAAATTCTCAAGTTAACGTGCAGTGGAAAATTTATCAGAGCTAAAAACCCACTTTTTGCATTTTTACAAAAACCGGCCCTAACAATCATAGATCATCGTAAATGTTTTGATCGATTAATGATGTGTAACAGCTATAATTTTTGTTAGAAATGACTTATGGTTTGGGTGTCAACACTCAGTTAACAATGCCTGCCCACCCCTCCCCTCCCCCTTTTTTTATGATTGCAAAACCTAATATATAAAAAACTAAAAGAGTTTACAATCCTTAAAAATCACAAATACTTTTAGGAATTATCTCTCTCAACATTTGTGCATTTCCATTTTGGAAGTTCAATTTTTTTTCAATTCCAAACTTGAGTTTTCACTCTCCCATTTTTCTTATAAACAAAAAGATAAGGCAAATAGATCACAACAAAATAAAAATTTTAGAGTTTATGTATGCAAAAAATTGAAAACTATTAAAATGAAAGTGAAGAAAATTATTACGCACTAAAAATGAACACCAAAGTTTTGTTATCCATGTTTGGGATATTCCACTAGTACAACCCCTAATAGCTTGGTGGAATTTTTTGAGAAAGAGATTTCGAATTGATCCTAACATGTTTTAAGTAGGGATATGCTTGCCCTTAAACATGTTGAAGATGGAAACTACCAAATGATCCTAAAATTTCAATGAGTAGAAAAAATTAAATTCTCAAGTTAGCATGCAGTGGGATATTTACTAGAGCCAAACAACCCACTTTTTGCCTTTTTCCAAAAAGTGGACCTAACAATCATTGGTCATCGTAAATGTTTTGATCGATTAATAATGTATAACGGCTATAATTTTTTATATAAAGCGGACCAAGCAAACATAGATCATCATAAATGTTTTGATCGATTAATGATGTGTAACGACTATAATTTTTGTTATAAAGCGGACCAAGCAAACATAGATCATCATAAATGTTTTGATCGATCAATGATGTGTAATGGCTATAATTTTTGTTATAAATGACTTATGGTTTGGGAGTCAACACTCATTTAAAAATGCCTTGCTCCCCCTTTTCTGATGAATGCAAAACCTAATATATAAAAATCTAAAAGAGTTTACAATCCTTAAAAATCACAGATACTTTTTTGAATTATATCTTTTCAAAATTTTTGCGTTTCCATTTTGGATGTTCAATTTTTTTTCCACTCCAAACTTGAATTTTCATTCTCCTATTTTTCTCGTAAATAGAAAGATAAGGCAAATAGATCACATCAAAATGAAAATTTTAGAGTTTATGTATGCAAAAAATTGAAAACTATAATAAATGTAAGTGAAGAAACTTATTTCATGCACTAAAAATGAACACCAAAGTTTTGTTATCCATGTTTGGAAATTCCAATAGTACAACCCCTAATGGCTTGGCGGAATTTTATAAGAAAGAGATTTCTAATTGATCCTAAAATGTTTTAAATATGGATATGCATGCCTGAAACATGTTGAAAATGCAAATGACCTAATGATCCAAAATTTTCAAGGTGTAGAAAAAATTAAATTCTCAAGTTATCGTGCGGTGGGATATTTACCAGAGTCAAACAACCAACATTTTGCGTTTTAACAAAAAGAAGACCTAACAATCATTGATCATCGTAAATGTTTTGATCAATTACTGTTGTGTAACGGTTGTAATTTTTGTTAGAAATGACTTATGGTTTGGGAGTCAACACTCAGTTAAAAATGCCTCGCCAACCTTTTTCCGATGATTGCAAAACCTTATATCTAAAAAACTAAAAGACTTTACAATCCTTTAAAATGACAGATACTTTTTGGAATTATCTCTCTGAGCATTTGTGCATTTTCATTTTGGATGTTCAATTTTTTTTCAAATCCAAACTTGAGTTTTCTCTCTCCCATTTTTCTTGAAAACAAAAAGACATGGCAAATAGATCACAACAAAATGAAAATTTTAGTGTTTATGTATGCAAAACAACGAGAACTATAATAAAAGTAAGTGAAGAAAATTATTTCACGCACTAAAAAATGAACACCAAATTTTTGTTATCCATGTTTGGAAAATTTCACTAATATAACCCTTAATAGCTTGGTGTAATTTATAAGAAAGAGATTTATAATTGATCCTAACATGTTTTAATATGCATCTGCGTGCCTGAGAAAAGTTGAAGATGCAAATGACCTAATAATTCAAAAATTTCTAGGAGTAGAAAAAATTTGTTTCTCAACATAACGTGTGGGGGGATATTTACCAGAGCCAACCAACCCACTTTTTGCCTATTAACAAAAAGCGGACCTAACAATCATAGATCATTGCAAAAGTTTTAATCAATTAATTATTTGGAACAGCTATAATTTTTGTTAGAAATGACTTATGGTTTGGGAGTCAACACTCATTTAAAAATGCCTTGCCCACCCTTTTCCAATGATTGCAAAAACTAATATATAAAAAGCTAAAAGAGTTTACAATCCCAAAAAATCACCGATACTTTTTGGAATTATATCTCTCAAAATTTGTGCATTTCCATTTTGGTTGTTCAATTTTTTTTCAACTCCAAACTTGAATTTTCATTCTCCCATTTTTCTCGTAAACAAGAAGATAAGGCAAATAGATCACAACAAAATAAAAATTTTAGAGTTTATGTATGCTAAAAATCGAAAAAAATAATAAATTTAAGTGAAGAAAATTATTTCACGCACTAAAAGTGAACACCAATGTTTGTTATCCATGTTTGGGAAATTCCATTAGTACAACCCCTAATAGCTTGGTGGATTTTTATAAGAAAGAGATTTCTAATTGATCCTAACATGTTTTAAATACGGATATGCATGCCTGAAACATGTTGAAGATGCAAATGTCCTAATGATCAAAAAATTTCAAGCAGTAGAAAAACTTTATTTCTCAAGTTAACGTGCATTGGGATATTTACTAGTGCCAAACATCCCAGTTTTTGCTTTTTTAAAAAAAGTGGACCTAACAATCATAGATCATCATAAATCTTTTGATTGATTAATGACGTGAAACGGCTATAAATTTTGTTATAAATGACTTATGGTTTGGGAGTCATCACTCATTTAAAAATGCCTCGCTTCCCAGTTTTCGATGAAATGCAAAACCTAATATATAAAAATATAAAAGAGTTTACAATCCTTAAAAATCATTGATACTTTTTGGAATTATATCTCTCAAAATTTGTGTATTACCATTTTGGATGTTTAACTTTTTTTCAACTCCAAAGTTGAAGTTTCACTCTCCCTTTTTCTCGTAAACAAAAAGATAAGGGAAATGGATCACAACAAAATAAAAACTTTAGAGTTTATGTATGCAAAAAATCAAAAAAAATAATAAATGTAAGTGAAGAAAATTATTTCACGCACTAAAAATGAACACCAAAGTTTCGTTATCCCTGTTTGGGAAATTCCACTAGTACAACCCCTAATGGCTTGGTGGAATTTTATAAGAAAGAGATTTCTAATTGATCCTAACATGTTTTAAATATGGATATGCATGTCTGGAACATGTTGAAGAAGAAAATGACCTAATGGTCCAAAAATTTCATGGAGTAGAAAAAATTAAATTCTCAAGTTAACATGTGGTGGGATATTTACCAGAGCCAAACAACCCACTTTTTTCCTATTTACAAAAAGCGGAACAAAAAATCATAGATCATCGCAAATGTTTTGATCGATTAAAGATGTGTAATGGCTATAAATTTTGTTAGAAATGACTTCTAGTTTGGGAGTCAACACTCAGTTAAAAAAGCATCGCCCCCTCTGTTTTGATGATTGCAAAACCTAATATATAAAAAGCTAAAAGAGTTTACAATCTTTTTAAATCACATATACTTTTTGGAATAATCTCCCTCAGATTTTGTACATTTTTATTTTGGATGTTCAATTTTTTTTCAAATCCAAACTTTACATTCCACTCTCCCATTTTTCTCGTAAAAAAAAAAAAGATAAGGCAAATAGATCACAACAAAATAAAAATTTAAGAGTTTATGTGTGAAAAAAATAGAAAACTATAATTAGTGTAAGTGAAGAAAATTATTTCACACACTAAAAATGAACACCAAAGTTTTGTGATCCATGTTTTGGAAATTGCACTAGTAGTACCCCAGCATGGTGGAGTTTTATAAGAAAGAGATTTCTAAACAATCCTAACATTTTTTTGAATATGGATATGCGTGCATGAAACATGTTGAAGATGCAAATGACCAAATGAACCAAAAATTTCAAGGAGTAAAAAAAATTAAATTCTTGAGTTAACGTGCAGTGGGATATTTACATGAGCAAAACAACCCACTTTTTGCCTAGTTACAAAAACCGGACCTAACAATCATAGATCATCATAAATGTTTTCATCGATTAATGATGTGTAACTGCTATAATTTTTGTTAGACTTGACTTATGGTTTGGGAGTCAACACTCATTAAAAATGACTCGCTCCCCCTTTTCCGATGATTGCAAAACCTAATTAATAAAAACCTAAAATAGTTTAAATTCCCTAAAAATCACAGATTATTTTTGGAATTATATCACTCAAAATTTGTGCATTTCCATTTTGGATGTTCAATTTTTTTTCAAATCCGAACTTGAGTTTTCTCTCACGCATTTTCCTCGTAAACAAAAAGATATGACAAATAGATCACAACAAAATGAAAATTTTAGTGTCTAAGTATGCAAAAAATTGAAACGTATAATAAATGTAAGTCAAGAAAATTATTTCACGCACTAAAAATGAACCAAAGCTTTGTTATCCATGTTTGGGAAATTCCACTAGTACAACCCCTAATGGCATGGTGGAATTTTATAAGAAAGAGATTTCTAATTGATCCTAACATGTTTTAAATATGGATGTGCATGCCTGAAACATGTTGAAGATGCAAATGACCTAATGGTCCAAAAATATCAAGGAGCAAAAAAAATTAAATTTTCAAGTCAACCTGTGCTGCAATATTTACCAGAGCCAAACAACCCACTTTTTGCCTTTTAAAAAAAGCAGACCAAACAATCATTGATCATCATAAAAATTTTGATCGATTAATGATGTGTAACGGCTATAATTTTTGTTAGAAATCACTAATGGTTTGGGAGTCAACACTCAGTTAAAAATGTCTCACAACCCCCCCCCCCCCCCCCCCCCCCCCCCCCCCCCCCCCTTTTCCGATGATTGAGAGACTTAATATATAAAAAACGAAAAGAGTTTAAAATCCTTTAAAATCATAGATTCTTTTTGGAATTATCTCTCTCAGCTTTTGTGCTTTTCCATTTTGGATGTTCAATTTTTTTTCACATCCAAACTTTACTTTTCACTCTCCCATTATTCTCGTCAACAAAAAGATAAGGCAAATAGATCACAACAAAATGAAAATTTTAGAGTTTTTGTATGCAAAAAATTGAAAACTATAATAAAAGTAAGTGAAGGGAGTTATTTCACGCACTAAAAATGAATACCAATGTTTTTTTATCAATGTTTTGGAAATTTCACTAGTACTACCCTAATAGCTTGGAGGAATTTTATAAGAAAGAGATTTCTAACTGATCCTAACATGTTTTAAATATGGATATGGATGCTTGAAACATATTGAAGATGCAAATGACCTAATGATCCAAAAATTTCAAGGAGTAGAAAAATTTAAATTCTCAAGTTATCGTGCGGTGGGATAATTACCAGTGCAAAACAACCCAGTTTTTGCCTATTTACGAAAAGCAAACCTAACAATCATAGATCATCCTAAACGTTTTGATCGATTAATAATGTGTAACGGCTATATTTTTTGTTAGAAATGACTTATGGTGTAGGAGTCAACACTCCGTTAAAAAGCTAAAAAAGTTTACTATCCTTTAAAATCACAGATACTTTTTGCAATTATATCTCTCAGCATTTGTGCATTTCCATTTTGGATGTTCAATTTATTTTGAAATCCAAATTTGACTTTTCACTCTCCCATTTTTCTCGTAAACGAAAAGATAAGGCAAATAGATCACAAAAAAAATGAAAATTTTAGAGTTTATGTATGCAAAAAATCAAAAACAATAATAAATGTAAGTGAAGAAAATTATTTCACGCACTAAACAAGAACACAAAAATTTTGTTATCCCTGTTTTGGAAATTCCACTAGTACTACCCCTAATAGCATGATGGAATTTTATAAGAAAGAGATTTCTAATTGATCCTAACATGCTTTAAAGATGGATATGCATGCCTGAAACAAGTTGAAGATGCAAATGACATAATTATCCAAAACTTTCAAGGAGAAGAAAAAATTAAAATCTCAAATTAACGTGCGGTGGGATATTTCCCAGAGCTAAACAACCCACTTTTTGCCAATTTAGAAAAAGAGGACCTAACTATTGTAGATCATCGTAAATGCTTGATCGATTAATGATGTCTGACGGCTATATTTTTTTGTTAGAAATGACTTATGGTTTGGGAGTCAACAGTCATTTAAAAATTCCTCACCCCCCTTTTCCGTTGATTGCAAAAACTAATATATAAAAATCTAAAAGAGTTTATAATCCTTAAAAATCACAGATACTTTTTGGAATTATATCTCTCAAAATTTTGCATTTCCATTTTGGATGTTGAATTTTTTTCAACTCCTAACTAGAATTTTCACTCTCCCATTTTTCTCCTAAACAGAGAGATAAAGCAAATAGATAAAAAAAAATGAAAATTTTAGAGTTTATGTATGCAAAAAATCAAAAACTATAATAAATGAGAGTGAAGAAAATTATTTCACGCACTAAAAATGAACACCAAAGTTTTGTTATCCATGTTTTGGAAATACAACTAGTACAACCCCTAATGGCTTGGTGGAATTTTATAAGAAAGAGATTTCTAATTGATTGTAACATATTTTAAATATGGATATGCATGCCTGAAACATGTTGAAGATGCAAGTAACCTAATGATATAAAAATTTCAAGGAGTAGAAAAAAATAAATTCGCAAGTTAACATGTGGTAGGATATTTACAAGAGTCAAACAACCCACTTTTTGCCAATTTAAAAAAAGCGAAACTAACAATCATAGATCATTGTAAATGTTTTGATCGATTAATGATGTGTAACGGCTATAATGCTTGTGAGAAATGACTTGTAGTTTGTGAGTCAACACTCAGTTAAAAATGCCTCGCCCCCTTTTTTCCGATGAATGCAAAACCTAATATATAAAAATCTAAAAGATTTTACTATCCTTAAAAATCACAGATACTTTTTGGAATTATATCTCTCAAAATTTGTTCATTTCTATTTTGGATGTTCAATTTTTTTTCAACTCCAAACAAGAATTTTCACTCTCCCATTTTTCTCGTAAACAAAAAGATAAGGCAAATATATCACAACAAAATGAAAATTTTAGAGTTAATGTATGCAAAAAATCAAAAAATATAATAAATGTAAGTGAAGAAATTATTTCATGCACTAAAAATGAACACCAAAGTTTTGTTATCCATGTTTTTAAAATTCCAGTAGTACTACCCCTAATAGCATGATGGAATTTTATAAGATAGAGATTTCTAATTGATCCTAACATTTTTTAAATATGGATATGCATGCCTGAAACATGTTGAAGATGCAAATGACCAAATTATCCAAAACTTTAAAGGAGAAGAAAAAATTAAAATCTCAAATTAATGTGCGGTGGGATACCAGAGCCAAACAACCCACTTTTTACCAATTTAGAAAAAGTGGACCTAACTATAGCAGATCATTGTAAATGATTTGATCGATTAATGATGTCTGACGGCTATAATTTTTGTTAGAAATGACTTATGGTTTGAGAGTCAACAGTCATTAAAAAATCTCCGCCCCCCCCCCCCCCCCCCCCCCCCCCCCCCCCTTTTTCCGATGGTTGCAAAAACTAATATATAAAAATCTAAAAGAGTTTATAATCCTTAAAAATCACAGATACTTTTTGGAATTATATCTCTCAAAAGTTTTGCATTTCCATTTTGAAAGCTGAATTTTTTTCAACTCCTAACTAGAATTTTCACTCTCCCATTTTTCTCGTAAACAAAAAGATAAAGCATATAGATAAAAAAAAAATAAAAATTTTAGAGTTTATGTATGCAAAATATCAAAAACTATAATAAATGAGAATGAAGAAAATTATTTCACCCACTAAAAATGAACACCAAAGTTTTGTTATCCATGTTTTGGAAATACGACTAGTAAACCCCTAATGGCTTGGTGGAATTTTATAAGAAAGAGATTTCTAATTGATTGTAACATATTTTAAATATGGATATGCATGCCTGAAACATGTTGAAGATGCAAGTCACCTAATGATTTAAAATTTTCAAGGAGTAGAAAAAAATAAATTCACAAGTTAACATGAGGTGGGATATTTACAAGAGTCAAACAACCCACTTTTTGCCAATTTACAAAAAGCGAACCTAACAAACATAGATCATTGTAAATGTTTTGATCGATTAATGATGTGTAATGGCTATAATGCTTGTGAGAAATTACTTATAATTTGGGAGTCAACACTCAGTTTAAAATGCCTCGCCCCCGCTTTTTTGATGAATGCAAAACCTAATATATAAAAATCTAAAAGAGTTTACAATCCTTAAAAATCACAGATACTTTTTGGAATTATATCTCTCAAAATTTGTGCATTTCTATTTTGGATGCAATTTTTTTTCAACTCCAAAAAAGAATTTTCACCCTCCCATTTTTCTCGTAAACAAAAAGATAAGGCAAATAGATCACAACAAAATGAAAATTTTAGAGTTAATGTATGCAAAAAATAAAAAACTATAATAAATGTAAGTGAAGAAAAATATTTCACGCACTAAAAATGAACACCAAAGTTTTATTATCCATGTTTGGGAAATTCCGCTAGTAAAATCCCTAAAGGCTCTGTGGAATTTTATAAGAAAGAGATTTCTAATTGATCCTAACATGTTTTAAATATGGATATGCATGCCTGAAACATGTAGAAGTTGCAAATGACCAAATGATCCAAAAATTTCAAGGAGTAGAAAAAATTAAATTCTCAACTTAACGTGCGATGGCATATTTACGAGAGCCCAAACAACACAGTTTATGCCTATTTAAAAAAAGCGGACCTAACAATCATAGATCATCGTAAATGTTTTGTTCGATTAATGATGTGTAACAGCTATAATTTTTGTAAGAAATGACTTATGGTTTGGGAGTCAACACTCAGTTAAAAAGGCTTCGCCCCCCTTTTCCGATGATTGCAAATCATAATATATAAAAAACTAAAAAAGTTTACAATACTTAAAACTCAAAGATACTTTTTGGAATTATTTCTCTCAGCATTTGTGCATTTCCAGTTTGGATGTTATATTTTTTTTCAAATCCAAACTTTGGTTTTCACTCTCCCGTTTTTCTCGTAAACAAAAAGATAAGGGACATAGATCACAACAAAATGAAAATTTAAGAGTTTAAGTATGCAAAAAATTGAAAACTATAATAAATGTAAGTGAAGAAAATTATTTCATGCACTAAAAATGAACACTTCAGTTTTGTTATCCATGTTTCGAAAATTCCACTAGTACAACCCCTAATAGCTTGGTGGAATTATATAAAAAAGAGATTTCTGATTGATCCTAACATGTTTTAAATATGGATTTACGTGTCTAAAACATGTTGTAGATGCAAATGACCTAATGATCCTAAAATTTCAAGGAATGGAAAAAATTAAATAGTCAAGCTAACGTGTAGTAGGATATTTACCAGAGCCAAACAAACCACTTTTTGCCTATTGACAAAAAGTGGACCTAACAATCATAGATCATCATAAATATTTTGACCGATTAATGATCTGTAACGGCTATAATTTTTGTTAGAAATGACTTATGGGTTGGGAGTCAACACTCATTTGAAAATGACTCCCACCCCCCACCCCCCCCCCCCCCCCCCCCCCCCCCCCCCCCCCCCTTGCTTTTCCGATAATTGAAAAAACTAATATATCAAAATCTAAAAGAGTTTACTATCCATAAAAATACCAGATATTTTTTGGAATTAAATCTCTCAAAATTTGTGCATTTCAGTTTAGGATGTAAATTTTTTTCCAACTCCAAACTTGAATTTTCACTCTCCCATTTTTCTCGTAAACAAAAAGATAACACAAATATCTCACAACAAAATAAATTTTTTAGAGTTTATGTATTCAAAAAATCAAAAACTATAATAAATGTAAGTGAAAAAAATTATTTCACGCACTAAAAATGAACACCAAAGTTTTGTTATCCATGTTTGGGAAATTCCAGAAGTACAACCCCTAATAGCTTGGTGGAATTTTATAACAATGAGATTTCTAATTGATCCAAACATGGTTTAAACATGGATATGCATGCTTGAAACATGTTGAAAATGGAAATGACCAAATGATCCAAAAATTTCAAGAAGTAGAAAAAATTAAATATGCAAGTTAACGTGCGGTGGGATATTTACTAGTGCCGAAAAACCCACTTTTTGCCCTTTTACAAAAAGCGGACCTAACAATCATAAATGTTTTGATCAATAAATGATGTCTAACGGCTATAATTTTTGTTAGAAATGACTTATGGTTAGGGAGTCAACAATCATTTAAAAATGCCTCGCCCCCCTTTTCTGATGATTGCCAAACCTAATATATACAAAACTAAAAGAGTTTAGAATCCTTTAAAATCACAGATACTTTTTTGAATTAACTCTCTCAGCATTTGTGCATTTCCATTTTTGATGTTCAATTTTTTTTCAAATCCAAACTCAAGTTTTCACTCTCCCATTTTTCTTGGAAACAAAAAGATAAGGCAAATAGATCACAAAAAAATGAAAATTTTAGAGTTTATGGAGGCAAAAAATCAAGAACTATAATAAAAGTAAGTAAATAAAATTATTTCACGCACCAAAAAAGAACACCAAAGTTTTGATATCCGTGTTTAGGAAATTCCACTATGATAACCCCTAATAGCTTGGTGGAATTTTATAAGAAAGAGATTTCAAATTGATCCTAACATGTTTTAAATATGGATTTACGTGTCTAAAACATGTTGTAGATGCAAATGACCTAATGATCCTAAAATTTCAAGGAGTTGAAAAAATTAAATTCTCAAATTAATGTGCGATGGGATATATACTAGAGCCAAACAACCCACTTTTTGACTATTTAAAAAAAGCGGACCTAACAATCATAGATCATCGCAAATTTTTTGATCGATTAATGACGGGTAATGGCTATCATTTTTGTTAGAAATGACTTATGGTTTGGTACTCAACACTCAGTTAAAAATGTCTCGCCCACCTTTTTCGATGATTACGAAACCTAATATATAAAAGCTAAAAGAGTTTACAAGCCTTTAAAATCACAGATACTTTTTGGCATTAACTCTCTCTGAGCATTTGTGCATTTCCATTTTGGATGTTCAATTTTTTTTCAATTCCAAACTTGACTTTTCACTTTCCCATTTTTCTCGTAAACAAAAAGATTAGGGAAATAGATCACAACAAAATGAAAATTTTAGAGTTTATGTATGCAAAAAATTGAAAACTATAGTAAATTTAAGTGAAGAAAATTATTTCACGCACTAAAAATGAACACCAAATTTTGTTATCCATGTTTGGGAAATTCCACTAAAACTGCCTCTAATCACTTGGTGGAATTTTATAAGAAAGAGATTTCTAATTGATCCTAACATGTTTTAAATATGGATATGCGTGCCTAAAACATGTTGAAGATGCAAATGACCAAATGATCAAAAAATTTCTTGGAGTAGAAAAAATTAAATTCTCAACTTAACGTTTGATGGGATATTTACCAGAGCCCAACAACCATGTTTTTTTGCCTATTTAAAATAAGTGAACCTAACAATCATCGATCATCGTAAATATTTTGATCGATTACTGATGTGTAACGGCTATAATTTTTCTTAGAAATGACTTACGGTTTGGGAGTCAACACTCACTTAAAAAAGCCTCACCACCATCCCCCCCCCGTTTCCGATGATTCCAAAACCTAATATATAAAAATATAAAATATTTTACAATCCTTAAAAATCACAGATACTTTTTGGAATTATCTCTCTCAGCATTTGTGCATTTCAAGTTTGGATATTCAATTTTTTTTCAAATACAAACTTGAGTTTTCACTCTCCCATTTTTCTTGTAAACAAAAAGATAAGGCAAAAAGATCACAAAAAAATGAAAATTTTAGAGTTTATGTAAGCAAAATATCAAAAACTATAATAAATGTAAGTGAAGAAAATTATTTCACGAACTAAAAATGAACACCAAAGTTTTGTTATCCATGTTTGGGAAATTCCACTAGTTCTACCCCTAATAGCTTGGTGGAATTTTATAAGAAAGATATTTCTAATTGATCCTAACAAGTTTTAAATATGGATCTGCATGTCTGAAACATGTTGAAGATGCAAATGACTTAATGATCCAAAATTTTAATGGAGAAGAAATATTTAAATTCTCAAGTTAACGTGCTATGTGATATTTACCAGAGCCAAACAACCCAGTTTTTGCCTACTTAAAAAAAGCGAACCTAACAATCATAGATCTGCGTAAATGTTTTGATCGATTAATGATCTGTAACGGCTATAATTTTTTTAAGAATTGACTTATGGTATGGGAGTCAACACTCAGTTAAAAATACTTCACCCCCCTTTTCAGATGATTGGATATTCAATTTTTTTTCAAATACAAACTTGAGTTTTCACTCTCCCATTTTTCTTGTAAACAAAAAGATACGGCAAAAAGATCATAACAAAATGAAAATTTTAGAGTTTATGTAAGCAAAATATCAAAAACTATAATAAATGTAAGTGAAGAAAATTATTTCAAGAACTAAAAATGAACACCTAAGTTTTGTTATCCATGTTTGGGAAATTCCACTAGTGCTACCCCTAATAGCTTGGTGGAATTTATAAGAAAGATATTTCTAATTGATCCTAACAAGTTTTAAATATGGATCTGCATGTCTGAAATATGTTGAAGATACAAATGACCTAATGATCCAAAATTTTAAAGGAGAAGAAACATTTAAATTCTCAAGTTAACGTGCTATGGGATATTTTCCAGAGCCAAACAACCCAGTTTTTACCTACTTACAAAAAGCGAACCTAACAATCATAGATCTGCGTAAATGTTTTGATTGATTAATGATCTGTAACGGCTATAATTTTTTTAAGAATTGACTTATGGTTTGGGAGTCAACACTCAGTTAAAAATACTTTGCCCCCCTTTTCAGATGATTGCAAAAGCTAATGTATAAAAAAATAAAAGAGTTTACAATCCCTAAAAATCACAGATACTTTTAGGAATTATCTCTCTTAGCATTTGAGCAATTCCATTTTGGATGTTAATTTTTTTTTCAAATCCAAACTTTATTTTTCACTCTCCTATTTTTCTTTTAAACAAAAAGAAAAGGCAAATAGATCTCAACAAAATGAAAATTTAGAGTTTATGTATGCAAAAAATTGAAAACTATAATAAATGTAAGTAAATAAAATTATTTCACGCACAAACAATGAACAACAAATTTTCGTTATCCATGTTTCGAAAATTCCACAAGTATAACCCCTAATGGCTTGGTGGAATTTTCAAAGAAAGAGATTTGTAATTGATCCTAACATGTTTTATATATTTATGCATGCCTGAAACATGTTGAAGATACAAATGACCTAATGATAAAAATATTCCAAATTGTAGAAAAAATTGTAATCTCAAGTTAACATGCGGTGGGATATTTACCAGAGCCAAACAACCCACTTTTTGCCAATTTACAAAAAGCGGACCTAACAATCATAGATCATTGTAAATGTTTTGATAAATTAATGGTGTGTAATGGCTATAATGTTTGTTAGAAATGACTAATGTTATGGTAGTCAACACTCAAGTAAAAATGCCTCGCCCCCACACCCCCACCCCCCCCCCCCCCCCCCCCCCCCCCCCCCCCCCCTTTTTCGAAACCAAATATATTAAAAACTAAAATAGTTTACAATCCTTAAAAATCACCAATACTTTTTGGAATTAACTCTCCCAGCATTTGTGCATTTCCAGTTTGGATTTTCAATTTTTTTTCAAATCCAAACTTTGGTTTTCACTCTCCAATTTTTCTCGTAAACAAAAAGATAAGGCAAACAGATCACAACAAAATCAAAATTTTGGAGTTTATGTTTGCAAAAAATTGAAAACTATAATAAATGTAAGTGAAGAAAATTATTTTACGCACTAAAAATGAACACTTCAGTTTTGTTATGCATGTTTCGGAAATTACATTAGTACAACCCCTAAGAGCTTGGTGGAATTATATAACAAAGAGATTTCTAAATGATCCTAACAAGTTTTAAATAAGGATATGCATGCGTGAAACATGTCGAAGATGCAAATGACCTAATGATCCAAAAATTTCAAGGAGTAAAAAAAATTAAATACTCAAGTTAACGTGTGTTAGGATATTCACCAGAGCCAAACACCCCAGTTTTTGCCTATTTACAAAAACCGGGCCTAAAATCATAGATCATCATAAATATTTTGACCGATTAATGATCTATAATAGCTATAATTTTTTTTAGAAATGACTTATGGTTCGGGAGTCAACACTCAGTTAAAAATGCTTCGCCCCGCTTTTTTCGATAATTGCAAAACCTAATATATAGAAAAATAAAAGAGTTTACAATCCTTAAAAATCACAGATACTTTTCGGAATTATCTCTCTAAGTATTTGTGCATTTCCATTTTGGATGTTCAATTTTTTTTCAAATCCAGACTTGAATTTTCACTGTCCTATTTTTCTCATAAACAAAAAGATAAGGCAAATAGATCACAACAAAATGAAAATTTTGCTAAAAATCAAAAACTATAACAAATGTAAGTGAAGAAAATTATTTAACGCACTAAAAATGTACACCAAAGTTTTATTATCCATGTTTGGGAAATTTCTACAAGTAAAACCCCAAATAGCTTCGTAGAATTTTATAATAAAGAGATTTCTAATTGATCCTAACATGTTGAAGATGCAAATGACCTAATGATCCAAAAATTTTAAGTAGTTGAAAAAATTAAATTCTCAAGTTAACGTGTGGTGGGATAATTACCAGTGCCAAACAACCCTCTTTTTGCCTATTTACAAAAAGCGGACCTAACAATCATAGATAATCGTAAATATTTTGATCGATTAATGATGTGTAACGACTATAATATTTGTTAGAAATGACTTATGGTTTGGGAGTCAACACTCTGTTAAAAATGCCTCGCCCCCCTTTTCCGGTGATTGCAAAACCTAATATATAAAAAGCTAAAAGAGTTTACAATCCTTTAAAATCACAGATACTTTTTAGAATTATCTCTCTCAGCATTTGTGCATTTCCTTTTTGGATGTTCAATTTCTTTTCAAATCCAAACTTGACTTTTCACTCTCCTATTTTTCTCGTAAACAAAAATATAAGGCAAATAGATCACAACAAAATGAAAATTTTAGAGTTTTTGTATGTAAAATGTTGAATTTATGGAAAATTGAAATACTTCATTGACATCAATAACTTGTTGTAATCAGATTACATTAACCTCTATTTATAATAGAAGAAGGTTGTAGAGTCCAATTACAATAAAACTACCCCTGTCCCAATTACACCCAAACTCTAACACTTTAGGAAAGTCCTAACATAATTAGGTAACTAAATATTGACAAAAGACAAATATAACTTAAACTAAAACTCTTCTTGATCGTGATGCTAAGATAAAGATACTTTTGTGAGTCCTTCTTGATCTTCCAACTGATGTGATAAGAATGCCAGCTCTTGGTAATCATTGTGGGTCCTACTACTTTTGGGCTTTGGACCATCTTGTGGGCCTTCCTTTGTCATATGGCCCATCTTATAATAATCTTACATATGTGGGCCTTCCTAGGTCATTTAGGCTTGATATTATCTTCCAACAGTCCCCCTCAAGCTGGGGGTGAGAGAACAACATGAACTCCCAGCTTACTACAAATAATGTATAAAATATTTTTGTATAAAATGGCACATCTTCCACCATTTGCCCTCACGCTGTTGCGTCCTTCCATGAGGCCCTAGGGCATTATAAGTGAGAGTAAAAATCACTCCTAGCCGGTAAGCCATTACTTCATACTCCAGTCTTAATGCTGGATGTAGGGCACACTCCACTGCTATCAGTAGTGGGTCTATTGGCATTGCTCTGAAGTGTCCACCACCGTGTCACTCCACTGGACAACAACTCTCAAGTGGTAACAGACATAAAATCCATTACAAGGGGTAGATAACATAGATATAATCATAAGTTCCTCCTTCATGGACTTCCAACTACAAATATTTTCATCTTTTTGACAAGGATGAAGTTCCTCCGTCATGGACTTCCAACCAAAAATAATTTTCATCTTTTTGACAGGGATGATGTGTCTCTGTCGAGGACTCCCAACCACAAAAAAAATTTGATCTTTTTGACGGGATAAAATAAAAGATGACATGAGCCCACCTCTTATTCAATAATAATGTCCCCAAAAAGACCTAGTAGCTGCTACTGAATATAACACGACTATCTTCCAACACATATAACACGAACCAAATAGTAAACTTTGTCAAAGAACCCATGAAATAATCCGATATAAAAATTTCTTATTCGATGCACAAGCTTCATATTTTTTACTCCCCCTTTCTTGAATATTTTGGTCACATAAATGTATCCACAACATAAGGAATAAAATTCCTCTTTCTTGTTCTTCTTCTACTTCTCCCCTTCAAGCTGGGAGGTAATGGCAATGATCCCAACTTGAACCAAATATCATAGATGTAGAAATAAATCCAACTAATAAAGATTTATAAATAACCCCTCAAACTAGGGAGAAGTGAGATATTTTCCTAATATATTAACTCAAAAAGTGACACAAAACAATTGGCATAAATTTGGATTTTTCAATACAACAGAATACCAGCATGACCTTTGATTCTTCCAATTCGAATATATCTTTCAATATGGATCAAATTGACATGAATTGTTTTCCTTATTAAAGTAGACTTAAATAAATTCCATCCAAGTATAACATCTTTTCATAAAATATAATTATCAAAAGATAAATAATCTGATAGGTTTCAGTCTCTGTCATCTGGCCGAACAAAGTTCTGTTTCTCCTGTTTTTCCAGAACGCCCATTGACTCTTCAGAGATCAATAACTCCTTATAAAAAATTCATACAGAGAATTGGTTGAATAGGTCAGAAAATAGACTTACAGATATTTTTTTTGATATATAATTCTCCATATAAAAGTATCTTTCTTGATAGCATAAAATACCTCAGAATTTGAAGTTTTCTGCTGCCGTTGGAACCTCTTTTTCTATATGACATTTGCTACTTCAAATATAGATTTCTCTTTGTAGATAACTCAAATAAAAAATTGGTTGAAGAGGTAAAAGAATAGACTTACAGCTGTTTCGTTTGATATATATTTCTCCACATAAATTATTGGTCTTGATAGCAAAAAATACCTCGAAATCGGAAGATTGCTGCTGCTGCTCGAACCTTTTAGCAATTTGCCCTTTGCTCATTCAAATATCGATATCTCTCTATAGATAACTCCGATTGGAACAAATAGTTTTTTTTTGGAAATTATACTCAATTATCTTTCCATCAATATATAATTTGAAATATAAAACACTACGTATAGATATAAAAAAATGCAAAGAAAACTATGGGTGTAGGGACTGAAAAAATAACTACGAACCTAGACCTAGGGTTTAGGGTTTAGAGAAAAAGATCACATTACCTCCGTGAGTTGACCAAGTCAATTCACAGAACCTGC
>NW_027181826.1:8203555-8293582 GCF_029961685.1 Aristolochia californica | reverse complement strand
GAAAACTATAATACTTGTAAGTGAAGAAAATTATTTCATGCACTTAAAATGAACACCAAAGTTTTGTTATCCATGTTTGGAAAATTCCACTAGTACAACCCCTAATAGCTTGGTGGAATTTTATAATAAAGAGATTTTTAATTGATCCTAACATGTTTTAAATATGGATATCCATGCCTGAAACATGTTGAAGATGCAAATTACCTAATGATCCAAAAATTTCAAGCAGTTGAAAAAAATAAATTCCCAAGTTAACGTGTGGTGGGATCATTACCAGTGCCAAACAACCCACTTTTTACCTATTTACAAAAAGTGGACCTAACAATGATAGATCATCGTAAATCTTTTGATTGATTAATGATGTGTAACGGCTATAATATTTGTTAGAAATGACTTATG
Source organism: Aristolochia californica (assembly GCF_029961685.1). Classification (NCBI taxonomy): domain Eukaryota; kingdom Viridiplantae; phylum Streptophyta; class Magnoliopsida; order Piperales; family Aristolochiaceae; genus Aristolochia; species Aristolochia californica. Next base: position 8,293,183 of record NW_027181826.1, on the reverse strand, counting down.
GTTTGGGAGTCAACACTCTGTTAAAAATGCCTCGCCCCCCCTTTTCCGATGATTGCAAAACCTAATATATAAAAGAGTTTACAAACCTTTAAAATCACAGATAATTTTTAGAATTGTCTCTCTCATCATTTGTGCATTTCTATTTTGGATCAATTTCTTTTCAAATCCAAACTTGACTTTTGACTCTCCTATTTTTCTCGTAAACAAAAAGATAAGGCAAATAGATCACAACAAAATGAAAATTTTAGAGTTTATGTATGTAAAATGTTGAATTTATGGAACAGTGAAATACTTCATTGACATCAATAACTTGTTGTAATCAAAGTACATGAACCTATATTTATAATAAAGGAAAGTAGTAGAGTCCAATTACAATAAAACTACCCTTGTCCTAATTACAACCAAACTCTAACACTTAAGGTAAGTCCTAACATAATTAGGTAACTAAATATTGATAAAAGACAAATATAACTTAAACTAAAACTCTTCTTGGTCGTGAACCTAAGATAAAGATACTTTTGTGAGTCCTTCTTGATCTTCCAATTGATGTGATAAGGATGCCAGCTCTTGGTAATCACTGTGGGTCATACTTCTTTTGGGCTTGGGCCCATCTTGTGGGCCTTCCTTGGTCATGTGGCCCATCTTATAATAATCTTACATATGTGTGCCTTCCGTGGTCGTTTAGGCTTGATCTTATCTTCCAACACTCCCCCTCAAGCTGGGGTGAGAGAACAACATGAATTCCTAGCTTGCTACAAATGATGTATAAAATATTTTTGTATAAAATGGCACATCTTGCAATATGCCTTCATCTTCCAACATTCCCCCTCACGTTGTTGCGTCCTTCCATGAGGCCCTACGGCATTACAAGTGAGCGTAAAAATCACTCCTAGCTGGTAAGCCATTACTTCATACTCCACTCTTAATGTTGGATGTAGGGCACACTCCACTGCTATCAGTAGTGTGTCTATTGGCATTGCTCTGAAGTGTCCACCATTGTGTCACTCCACAGGACAACGATTCTCAAGTGGTAGGAGACATAAAATCCATTACAGGGGGGAGGGGGGGGGGGGGGGGGGGGGGGGGGACCTCCATCATGGACTTCCAACCAGAAATAATTTTCATCTTTTTTACGGGGATGAAGTTCCTCCGTCATGAACTTCCAACCACAAATAATTTTCATCTTTTTGACGGGGATGATGTGCTGCTACCGCTAGAACCTCTTTTTCAATCTGACCTTTGCTGTTTCAAATATAGATTTCTCTTTGTAGATAATTCAGATAAAAACTTGGTTGAAGAGGTAAAAGAATACACTTATAGATGTTTCATTTGATATATATTTCTCAACATAAAGTATTGGTCTTGATAGCAAAAAAATACCTCGAAACCTTTTAGCAATCTACTCTTTGCTCATTCAAATATCGATCTCTCTGTAGATAACTCCGATTGGAACAAATAGGTTTTTTTTTTGGAAAGTAGAGTCAATTATCTTTTCGTAAATATATAATTTCCAATATAAAAAACTACGTATAGATGTAAAAAAACGCAAAGAAAACTATGGGTGTAGGGACTGAAAAAATAACTACGAACCTAGACCTAGGGTTTAAGGTTTAGAGAAAAATATCACATTACCTCCATGAGTTGACCAAGTCTACTCACAGAACCTGCTCTGATACCATGTTGAATTTATGGAAAAGTGAAATACTTCATTGACATCAATCACTTGTTGTAATCAGAGTACATGAACCTCTATTTATAATAGAGGAAGGTGGTAGAGTCCAATTACAATAAAACTACTCTAGTCCCAATTACACCCAAACTCTAACACTTAAGGTAAGTCCTAACATACTTAGGTAATCATTATTGATAAAAGACAAATATAACTTAAACTAAAACTCTTCATGGTCGTGACCTTAAGATAAAGATACTTTTGTGAGTCTTACTTGATCTTCCAACTGATGTGATAAGGATGCCAACTTTTGGTAGTCATTGTGAGTCCTACTTCTTATGGGCTTGGGCCCATCTTGTAGGCCTACCTTGGTCATGTGGCCCATCTTTTAATAATCTTACATATGTGGGCCTTCCTTGGTCATTTAGGTTTGATCTTATCCTCCAACACAAAAAATAAAACACTATAATAAATGTAAGTAAAGAAAATTAGTTCACGCACTAAAAATGAACAACAAAGTTTTGTTATCCATGTTTGGGAAATTCCACTAGTACTACCCCTAATAGCTTGGTGGAATTTTATAAGAAAGAGATTTATAATTGATTCTAATATGGATATGCATGCCTGAAACTTATTGAAGATGCAAATGACTAAATGATCCAAAAATTTCAAGGAGTAGAAAAAATTAAATTCTCAAATTAACGTGCAGTAGCATATTTACCAGAGCCAAACAACCCAGTTTATGCCTATTTAAAAAAGGTGAACCTAATAATCATAGATCATCATAAATGTTTTGATCGATTAATGACGTGTAACAACTATAATTTTTGTTAGAAATGACTTTTGGTTTGGGAGTCAACACTCAGTTAAAAAAGCCTCGCCCCCCCTTTCTCGATGATTGCAAATCCTAATATATACAATACTAAAAAAGTTTATAATCCTTAAAAATCAAAGATATTTTTTGGAATTATCTCTCTCAGCATTTGTGCATTTCCAGTTTGGATGTTATATTTTTTTTCATATCCAAACTTTAGTTTTCACTCTCCCATTTTTCTCGTAAACAAAAAGATAAGGGAAATAGATCACAACAAAATGAAAATTTTAGTGTTTATGTAGGAAAAAAATTGAAAACTATAATAAATATAAGTGAAGAAAATTATTTCACGCACTAAAAATGAACACTTCAGTTTTTTTATCCATGTTTCGTAAATTCTACTAGTACAACCCCTAATAGCTTGGTGGAATTATATAAGAAAGAGATTTCTAATTGGTCCTAACATGTTTTAAATATGGATATGCATGCCTGAAACATGTCGAAGATGCAAATGACCTAATGATCCAAAAATTTCAAGGTGTAGAAAAAATTAAATAGTCAAGTTAACGTGTGGTAGCATATTTACAAGAGCCAAACAACCCAATTGTTGCCTATTTAAAAAAAGCGGACCTAACAATCATAGATCATCATAAATGTTTTGACCGATTAATGATCTGTAACGGCTATAATTTTTTTTAGAAATGAGTTAAGGGTTGGGAGTCAACACTCAGTTAAAAATGCCTCGCCCGATGATTGCAAAACCTAATATATTAAAAAATAAAAGAGTTTAGAATCCTTAAAAATCACATATACTTTTTGGAAATAAATCTCTAAAAATATGTGCATTTCCATTTAGGATGTTAATTTTTTTTTCAACTCCAAACTTGAATTTTCATTCCCCAATTTTTCTCATAAACAAAAAGATAAGGCAAATAGATCACAACAAAATATAATAAATGTATGTGAAGAAAATTATTTCACGCACTAAAAATGAACACCAAAGTTTTGTTATCCATGTTGTGGAAATTCCACTAGTACTACCCCTAATAGCTTTGTGAAATTTTATAACAATGAGATTTTTAATTGATCCTAACATGTTTTAAATATGGATATGCATGCCTGAAACATGTTGAAGATGCAAATAAGCTAATGATCCAAAAATTTCAAGGAGTAGAAAAAATTAAATTCTCAAGTTCACGTGCGGTGGGATATTTACCAGAGCCAAAAAAACCCACTTTTTGCCTTTTTACAAAAAGCAGACCTAACAATCATAGATCATCATAAATGTTTTGATCGATTAAAGTTGTTTAACGGCTATAATATTAGTTATAAATGACTTTTGGTTCGGGAGTCAAAACTCATTTAAAAATGATTCCTCTCCTCCCACCCCCTCCCCCCTCCTCCCCCTCTCCCCCGTTTTTCTGATGATTGCAAAAACTAATATATAAAAATCTAAAAGAGTTTACAATCCTTAAAAATCCCAGATACTTTTTGGAATTAAATCTCTCAAAATTCGTGCATTTCCATTTAGGATGTTCAAATTTTTTTAAAATCCAAACTTGAATTTTCACTCTCTCATTTTTCTCGTAAACAAAAAGATAACGCAAATAGATCATAACAAAATAAAAAATTTAGACTTTATGTAAGCAAAAAATAAAATAATTAAAATAAATGTAAGTGAAGAAAATTATTTCACGCACTAAAAATGAACACCAAAGTTTTGTTATCCATGTTTGGGAAATTACACAAGTACAACCCTAATAGCTTGGTGGAATTTTATAACAATGAGATTTTTAATTGATCCTGACATGTTTTAAACATGGAAATGCATGCCTGAAACATGTTGAAAATGCAAATGACCTAATGATCCAAAAATTTCAAGGAGTAGAAAAAATTAAATTCTCAAGTTAACGTGCTGTGGGATATTTACCAGATCCAAAAAACCCACTTTTTTCCTTTTTACAAAAAGCGGACCTAACAATCATTGGTCATCATAAATTTTTTAATCAATTAATGATGTATAGTGGCTATAATTTTTGTTAGAAATGACTTATGGTTGGGGAGTCAACACTCATTTAAAAATGCCTCGCCCCCCTTGTTCGATGATTGCAAAACCTAATATATACAAAACTAAAAGAGTTTACAATCCTTTAAAATCACAAATACTTTTTTGAATTATCTCTCTCAGCATTTGTGCATTTCCATTTTTGTTGTTCAATTTTTTTTTCAAATCCAAACTTGAGTTTTCACTCTCCCATTTTGCTTGAAAATAAAAAGATAAGACAAATAGATCACAACTAAATGAAAATTTTAGAGTTTATGTATGCAAAAAATCAAGAACTATAATAAAAATAAGTGAAGAAAATTATTTCACACACTAAAAATGAACACCAAAGTTTTGTTTTACATGTTTGGGAAATTCCACTATTATAACCCCTAATAGCTTGGTGGAATTTTATAAGAAAGAGATTTCAAATTGATCCTAACATGTTTTAAATATGGATATGCGTGCCTGAAACATGTTGTAGATGCAAATGACCTAATGATCCTAAAATTTCAAGAAGTTGAAAAAATTAAATTCTCAAATTAACGTGCGATGGGATATATACCAGAGCCAAACAACCCACTTTTTGACTATTTACAAAAAGCGGACCTAACAATCATAGACCATCGTCAATTTTTTTATCGATTAATGTTGTGTAACGGCTATAATTTTTGTTAGAAATGACTTATGGTTTGGTACACAACACTGTTACAAATACCTCGCCGCCCCTTTCTGATGATTGTGAAACCTAATAAATAAAAAGCTAAAAGAGTTTACAATCCTTTAAATCACATATACTTTTTGGAATTATATTTGCGAGCATTTGTGTATTTCCATTTTGGTTGTTCAATTTTTTTTCAATTCGAAACTTGACTTTTCACTGTCCCATTTTTCTCAAAAACAAAAAGATTAGGGAAATAGATCACAACAAAATGAAAATTTTAGAGCTTATGTATGCAAAAAATTGAAAACTATAATAAATGTAAGTGAAGAAAATTATTTCATGCGCTAAAAATGAACACCAAAGTTTTGTTATCCATGTTTGGGAAATTCCACTAGTACTACCCCTAATAGCTTGGTGGAATTTTATAAGAAAGAGCTTTCTAATTGATCCTAACATGTTTTAAATATGAATATGCTGGCCTGAAACATTTTGAAGATGCAAATGACCTAATGATCCAAAAATTTCAAGGAGAAGAAAATTTTAAATTTTCAAGTTAACGTGCGGTGGGATATTTACCAGAGCCTAACAACCCAGTTTTTTCTTCTTTAAAAAAAGTGAACCTAACAATAATAGATCATCGTAAGTGTTTAGATTGAGAATTGAATTATGGTTTGGGAGTCACTCCAGTACAACCCCTAATAGCTCAGTGGAATTTTCTAAGAAAGAGATTTTTAATTGATCCTAACATGTTTTAAATATGGATTTGCATACCTGAAACATATTGAAGATGCAAATGGCCTAATGATAAAAAAAAATTAAATTGTTGAAAAAATTCTATTCTCAAGTAAACGTGCGGTGGGATATTTATCTGAGCCAAACAACCTACGTGTTGCCAATTTACAAAAAGCGGACCAAACAATCATAGATCATTGTAAATGTATTGATCGATTAATGGTGTGTAATGGCTATAATGTTTGTTAGAAATGACTAATGTTATGGTAGTCAACACTCTGTTAAAAATGCCTCACCCCCCCACCCCCCCTCCCCCCTTTCCGATGATTGCAAAACCTAATATATACAATACTAAAAGAGTTTACAATCCTTAAAAATCACAAATACTTTTTGGAATTAAATCTCCCAGCATTTGGGCATTTCCAGTTTGGATGTTCAATTTTTCTTCAAATCCAAACTTTGGTTTTCACTCTCCCATTTTTCTCGTAAACAAAAAGATAAGGCAAAGAGATCACAACAAAATGAAAATTTTAGAGTTTATGTATGCTAAAAATTGAAAACTAAAATAAATGTAAGGGAAGAAAATTATTTCATGCACTAAAAATGAACACCAAAGTTTTGTTATCCTTGTTTTGGAAATTCCACTAGTATTACTCCTAATAGCTTGGTGGAATTTTATAAGAAAGAGATTTCTAATTGATCCTAACATGTTTTAAATATGGATATGCATGCCAGAAACATGTTGAAGATACAAATGACCTAATGATCCAAAAATTTCAAGGAGTAGAAAAAATTAAATTCTCAAATTAACGTGCGGTGGGATATTTACAAGAGCCAAAAAACCAGGTTTTTGTCTTTTTACAAAAAGCAGACTAACAATCATTGATCATAAAAAATGTTTTGATCAATTAATGATGTGCAATGGCTATAATTTTCTTTAGAAATGACTTATGGTTTGGGAGTCAACACTCATTTAAAAATACCTTGCCCCCCATTTTCCGATAATTGCAAAACCTAATAAATAAATAAACTAAAAGAGTGTACAATCCTTTAAAATCACAGATACTTTTTGGAATTATCTCTCTCAGCATTTCTGTATTTCCATTTTGGATGTTCAATTTTTTCTTAGATCCAAACTTGAGTTTTCACTCTCCCATTTTTCTTGAAAACAAAAAGATAAGGCGAATAGATCACAACAAAATGAAAATTTTAGAGTTTATGTTTATAAAAAATCAAGAACTATAATAAAATTAAGCGAAGAAAATTATTTCATGCACTAAAAATGAACACCAAAGTTTTGTTATCCATGTTTGGGAAATTTCACTATTATAACCCCTAATAGCTTGGTGGAATTTTATAAGAAAGAGATTTCAAATTGATCCTAACATGTTTTAAATATGGATATGCGTGCCTGAAACATGTTGTAGATGCAAATGACCTAATGATACTAAAATTTCAAGGAGTTTAAAAAATTAAATTCTCAAATTAATGTGCGATGGGATATATACCAGTGCAAAACAACCCACTTTTTGACTATTAACAAAAAGCGGACCTAACAATCATAAATCATCGTCAATTTTTTTATCGATTAATGATGTGTAACGGCTATAATTTTTGTTAGAAATGACTTATGGTTTGGTACTCAACACTCAATTAAAAATGCATGCCCTCCCTTTTCCGATGATTGCAAAACCTAATATATAAAAAGCTAAAAGAGTTTAAAATCGTTTAAATTCACAGATACTTTTTGGAATTATCTCTCTGAGCATTTGTGCATATCCATTTTGGATGTTCATTTTTTTTCAATTTCAAACTTGACTTTTCACTCTCCCATTTTTCTTGTAAAAAGAAGGATTTGGAAAATAGTTCACAAAAAAATAAAAATTTTAGAGTTTATGTATGCAAAAAAAATTGAAAACTTTAATAAATGTAAGTGAAGAAAATTAGTTCATGCACTAAAAATGAAAACCAAAGTTTTATTATCCATATTTGGGAAATTCCACTAGAACTACCCCTAATAGCTTGGTGGAATTTTATAAGAAAGAGATTTCTAGTTGATCTGAACATGTTTTAAATATGGATATGCGTGCATGAAACATATTGAAGATGCAAATGACCAAATGATCCAAAAATTTCAAGGTGTAGACAAAATTAAATTCTCAACTTACCGAACGGTGGGATATTTACCAAGGCCAAACAACCTGGTTTTTTGCCTATTTAAAAAAAGCAGACCTAACAATCGTAGATCATCATAAATGTTTAGATTGATTATTGATGGGTAACAGCTATAATTTTTATTAGAAATGACTTACCGTTTCGGAGTCAACACTCTCTTAAAAATGCCTCGCCACCCATTTTTCGATGATTGCAAAACCTAATATATACAAAACTAAAACAGTTTAAAATCCTTAAAAATCACAGATACTTTTTGGAATTATCTCTCTCAGCATTTTTGTATTTCCAGTTTGGATGTTCAATTTTATTTCAAATCCAAACTTGAGTTTTCACGCTCCCATTTTTCTCGTAAACAAAAAGATAAGGCAAATAGATCACAACTAAATGAAAATTTTAGAGTTTATGTATGCAAAAAATCATAAACTTTAATAAATGTATGTGAAGAAAATTATTTCACGCACTAAAAATGAACACCAATGTTTTTTTATCCATGTTTGGGAAATTCCACTAGTGCTACCCCTAATAGCTTGGTGGAATTTTATAAGAAAGATATTTCTAATTGATCCTAACAAGTTTTAAATATGGATATGCATGCCTGAAACATGTAGAAGATGCAAATGACCTAATGATCAAAAAATTTCAAGGAGTAGAAAAATTTTAATTCTTAAGTTAACATTCGGTGGGAGATTTACTAGAGCCAAACAACCCAGTTTTTGCCTATTCAAAAAAGCGACCCTAACAATCATAGATCATCGTAAATTTTTGGATCGATTAATGATCTGTAACAGCTATAATGTTTTTAAGAATTGACTTGTGGTTTGGGAGTCAACACTCAGTTAAAAATTCTTCGCCCCCCTTTTCTAATGATCGAAAAACCTTATATATAAAAAACTAAAAGAGTTTACAATCCCTAAAAATCACAGATACGTTTTGGAATTATCTCTCTTAGCATTTGAGCAATTCCAATTTGGATGTTAAATTTTTCTTCAAATCCAAACTTTAGTTTTCACTCTCCCATTTTCCTTGAAAACAAAAAGAAAAGACAAATAGATAAAAAAAATGAAAATTTTAAAGTTTATGTATGCAAAAAATTGAAAACTATGATAAAGGTAAGTGAAAAAAATTATTTCATGCACAAAAAATCAACACCAAAGTTTTGTTATCCATGTTTCGAAAATTCCACCAGTATAACCCCTAATAGCTTGGTAGAATTTTCTAAGAAAGAGATTTGAAATTGATCCTAACATGTTTTAAATATGGATATGCGTATCCTAAAACATGTTGAAGATGCAAATGACCTAATGATAAAATAATTTCAAATAGTAGAAAAAATGTATTCTCAAGTTAACGTGCTGTGGGAAATTTACTAGAGCCAAACAACCCACTTTTTGCCTATTTACAAAAAGTGGACCTAACAATCATTTGTAAATGTTTTGATTGATTAATGGTGTATAATGGCTATAATTTTTGTTAGAAATGATTAATGTTATGGTAGTCAACACTCATTTAAAAATGACTCGCCCACCCTTTTTCGATGATTGCAAAACCTAATATAGAAAAAACTAATAGTGTTTACCATCCTTAAAAACCACAAATACTTTTTGGAATTAACTCCCTCAACATTTGTGTATTTCCATTTCAGATGTTCAATTTTTTTTCAAATCCAAACTTGAGCTTTCACTCTCCCATTTTTCTCGTAAACAAAAAGATAAGGCAAATAGATCACAAAAAAATGAAAATTTTAGAGTTTATGTATGTAAAAAATTGAAAACTATAATAAATTTAAGTGAAGAAAATTTTTTCACGCACTAAAAATGAACATTTCAGTTTTGTTATCCATGTTTCGGAAATTCCACTAGTACAACCCCTAATAGAGTGGTGGAATTATACAAGAAAGAGATTTCTAATTGATCCTAAGAAGTTTTTAATATGGATATGCATGCATGAAACATGCTGAAGATGAAAATGACCTAAAGATCCAAAAATTTCAAGGAGTAAAAACAATTAAATACTCTAGTTAGCGTGTGGTGGGATATTCACCAAAGCCAAACAACCCAGTTTTTTCCAATTTAATAAAAGCGGACCTAACACTCATAGATCATCATAAATGTTTTGACCGATTAATGATCAGTAACGGCTATAATTTTTGTTAGAAATGACTTATGGTTTGGGAGTCAACACTTAGTTAAAAATGCCTCGCCCCTCTTTTTCCGATAATTGCAAAACCTAATATATAAAAAAATAAAAGAGTTTGCAATCCTTAAAAATCACTGATACTTTTTGGAATTATCACTCTAAACATTTGTGCATTTCCATTTTGCATGTTCAATTTTTTTTTCAAATCCAAACTTGAGTTTTCTCTCTCATGTTTTTCTCGTAAACAAAAAGATGACGCAAATAGATCACAAAAAAATGAAAATTTTAGAGTTGATGTGTGCAAAAAATATAAAACTATAATAAATGTAAGTGAAGATAATTAATTCACGCACTAAAAATGAACACCACATTTTTGTTATCCATGTTTAGGAAATTTCACTAGTACAACCCCTAATAGCTTGGTGGAATTTTATAAGAAAGAGATTTCTAATTGATCGTAACATGTTTTAAATATGGATATGCTTGCCTGGAACTTGTTGAAGATGCAAGTAACCTAATGATCCAAGAATTTAAAGGAGTAGAAAAAATTAAATTCTCAAGTTAACGTGTGGTGGGATATTTACATGAGCCAAACAACCTACTTTTTGCCTATTTACAAAAAGTGGACCTAACAATCATAGATCATCGTATATGTTTTGATCGATTAATGATGTGTAACGGCTATAATTTTGGATAGAAATGACTTATGGTTTGGGACTCAACATTCATTTAAAAATGCCTCGCCCCCTCTTTTCCGATGATTGCAACGCCTAATATATACAAATCTAAAAGTGTTTACACTCCTTAAACATCACAGATATTTTTTGGAATTATATCTCTCAGCATTTGTGCATTTCCATTTTGGATGTTCAATTTTTTTTCAACTCCAAACTTGAATTTTCACTTTCCCATTTTTCTCATAAACAAAAAGATAAGGCAAATAGATCACAAAAAAATAAAATTTTAGAGTTTATGTATGCAAAAAATCGAAAACTATAATAAATGCAAGTGAAGAAAATTATTTCATGCACTAAAAATGAACACCAAAGTTTTGTTATCGACATTTCGGAAATTCCACTAGTACAACCCCTTATAGCTTGATGGAATTTTATAGGAAAGAGATTTATAATTGATCCTAACATGTTTTAAATATGGATAGGCATGCTTGAAACATGTTAAAGATGCAAGTGAAGAAATTATTAAATTCTCAAGTTAACATGCGGTGGGATATTTACGGGAGCCAAACAACCAACTTTTTGCCTATTTACAAAAAGCGGACCTAACAAATATCGGTCATCGTAAATGTTTTTATCGATTAATGATGAGTAACGGCTATAAGTTTTTATTGAAATGACTTATGGTTTGGGAGTCAACACTCAGTTAAAAATGCCTTGCCCCCCCCCCTTTTCTGATTATTGCAAAATCTGATAAATAAAAAACTAAAAGAGTTCACAATCCTTAAAAATCACAAAAACTTTTTGAAATTATCTCTCTCAGCATTTGTGCCTTTTCATTTTCTATGTTCAATTTTCTTTCAAATTAAAATTGAGCCAAACATCCCAGTTTTTGCCTATTTACCAAAACGGACCTAACAATCATAGATAATCGTAAATATTTTGATCAATTAATGATGTATAACAGCTATAATTTTTTGTTAGAAATGACTTATGGTTTGGGAGTCAACACTCATTTAAAAATGCCTCGCCTCACCTTTTCCGATGATTGCAAAACCTAATATATAAAAATCTAAAAGAGTTTACAATCCTTAAAAATTTCAGATATTTTTTGGAATTAAATATCTCAGCATTTGTGCATTTCCATTTTGGATGTTCAATTTTTTTCAACTCTAATCTTGAATGTTCACTCTCCTATTTTTCTCGTAAACGAAAAGATAAGGCAGATAGATCACAACAAAATGAAAATTTTAGAGTTTATGTATGCAAAAAATCAAAAACTATATTAAATGTAAGTAAAGAAAATTATTTCACGCACTACAAATGAACACCAAAATTTTTTTATCCATGTTGTGGAAATTCCACTAGTACTACCCCTAATAGGTTAGTGGAAGTTTATAAGAAAGAAATTTATAATTGATCATAACATGTTTTAAATATGGATATGCATGCCTTAAACATGTTGAATATGTAAATGACCTAATGATCATAAAATTTCAAGGAGTAGAAAAATTTTAATTCTGAAGTTAACGTGATGTGAGATATTTACCAAAGCCAAACAACCCAGTTTTTGCCTATTTACAAAAAGTAGACCTAACAATCATAGATCATCATAAACATTTTGATCGATTAATAATGTGTAACAGCTATAATTTTTGGTAAAAATGACTTATGGTTTGGGAGTCAACACTCAATTAAAAATGCCTTGCCACCCCCTTTTTCGATGATAGAAAAACCTAATACATAAAAAACTATAAGAGTTTACTATCCTTAAAAATCACAGATATTTTTTGGAATTATATCTCTCAGCAACTGTGCATTTCCATTTTGGATGTTCAATTTTTTTTCAACTCCAAACTTGATTTTCACTCTCTTTTTTCTCGTAAAAAAAAAGATAAGGCAAATAGATCCCAACAAAATGAAAATTTTAGAGTTTATTTATGCTAAAACTCAAAAACTATAATAAATATAAGAGAAGAAAATTATTTCACTTACTAAAAATGAACACCAAAGTTTTGTTATCAATTTTTGGGAAATTCTACTAGTACAACCCCTAATAGCTAGGTGGAATTTTAAAAGAAAGAGATTTCTAACTGATCCTAACATGTTTTAAATATGGATATGCATGCTTGAAACATGTTGAAGAAGCAAATGAGCTAATGATCCAAAAATTTCAAGGAGTAGAAAAAAATAAATTCTCAAGTTAACGTGCGGTGGGTTATTTACCAGAGCCAAACAACCCACTTTTAGCTTATTTACAAAAAGTGGACTTAACAAACATAGCTCATCATAAATTTTTTTATCGATTAATGATCTGTAACGGCTAAATTGTTTGTTAGAAATGACTTATGGTTAGGGAGTCAACACTCATTTAAAAATGCCTCGCCCCCCCTTTTTCGATGAGTTCAAAACCTAATATATAAAAATCTAAAAGAGTTTAGAATCCTTAAAAACCACAGCTACCTTTTGGAATTATATCTCTCTAACTTTGTGCATTTCTATTTTGGATGTTCAATTGTTTTTCAACTCCAAACTTCAATTTTCACTCTCCCATTTTTCTCGTAAACAAAAAGATAAGAAAAAATAGAGCACAAAAAATGAAAATTTTAGAGTTTATGTATGCAAAAACTCGAATAATATAATTAATGGAAGTGAAAAAAATTATTTCATGCGCTAAAAATGAACACCAAAATTTTGTTATCCATGTGTTTGAAATTCCTCTAGTACTACCCCTAATAGCTTGGTGGAATTTAATAAGAAAGAGATTTATAATTGATCCTAACATATTTTAAAAATGGATACGTGTGGCTGAAACATGTTGAAGATGCAAATGAACAAATGATCCAAAAATTTCAAGGAGTAGAAAAAATTAAATTTTCAACTAAACATGAGGTGGGATATTTACCATAGCCAAACAACCCCGTTTATGCCTATTTAAAAAAAGTGGACCTAAAAATCATTGATCATCCTAAATGTTTGGATCGATTAATGATGTGTCCACAATTTTTGTTAGAAATGACTTATGGTTTGGGAGTCAACACTTAGTTAAATTTGCCTCGCTACCCCTTTTTCGATGATTGCAAAACATAATATATACAAAACTGAAAGAGTTTTCAATCCATAAAAATCACAAATACTTTTTGGAATTATCTCTCTCAACATTTGTACATTTCCAGTTTGGATGTTCAATTTGTTTTCAAATGCCAACTTTGCTTTTGACTCTCCCATTTTTCTCGTAAACAAAAAGATAAGGCAAATAGATCACAAAAAAATGAAAATTTTAGAGTTTATGTATTCAACAAATCAAAAACTTTAATAAATGTAAGTGAAGAAAGTTATTTCACGCACTAAAGATGAACACCAAAGTTTTGTTATCCATGTTTTGGAAATTCTACTAGTACTACCCCTAATAGCTTGGTGGAATTTTATAAGAAAGAGATTTCTAATTGATCCTATTATGTTTTAAATATGGATATGCATGCCTGAAACAAGTTGAGGATGCAAATGACCTAATGGTCCAAAAATTTCAAGGAGTATAAAATTTTTAATTCTCAAGTAAACGTACGGTGGGATATTTACTAGAGCCAAATAACCCAGTTTTTGTCTATTTACAAATAGCGAACCGAACAATCATAGATCATTGTAAACATTTTGATCGATTAATAATGTGTAACGGCAATAATTCTTTTTAGAAATGACTTATGGTTTTGGAGTCAACACTCTTCTAAAAATATATCTCCCCCCCCCCCCCCCCCCCCCCCCCCCCCCTCTTTTTCGATGATTGCAAAACCAAATATATAAAAAACTAAAATAATTTACAATGTTTAAAAATCAAAGATAATTTTGGGAATTATATCTCTCAGTATTTATGCATTTCCAATTTGGATGTTCAATTTTTTTTCAACTCCAAACTTCAATTTTCACTCTCCCATTTTTGTCGTAAACAAAAAGATAAGGCAAACAGATTACAACGAAATAAAAATTTTAGAATTTAAGTATGCAAAAAGTCAAAAACTATAATAAATATAAGTGAAGAAAATTTTTTCACACACCAAAAATGAACCCCAAAGTTTTGTTATCCATGTTTGGGAAATTCCACTAGTAGAACCCCTAATAGCTTGGTGGAATTTTATAAGAAAGAGATTTCTAATTGATCCTAACATATTTTAAATAAAGATATGCATGCCTGAAACATGTTGAAGATGCAAATGACCTAATGATCCAAAAATTTCATGGAGTAGAAAAAAAATTAAATTCTCAAGTTAACGTGCGGTGGGATATTTACCAGAGCCAAACAACCGACTTTTTGCTTATTTACAAAAAGCGGACCTAAATTTCATAGATCATCATAAATATTTTGATCGATTAATGATGTGTAATAGCTATAATTTATGTTAGAAATGACTTATGCTTTGGGAGTCAACACTCATTTAAAAATGTCTCGCCCCCCTTTTCCGATCATTGCAAAAACTAATATTTAAAAATCTAAACGAGTTTACAATCCTTAAAAACCACATGTAATTTTTTGAATTATATCTCTCAAAATTTGTGCATTTCTTTTTTGGATGTTCAATTTTCTTTCAACTCCAAACTTTAATTTTCACTCTCCCATTTTTCTCGTAAACAAAAAGATAAGGCAAATATAACGCAACAAAATGAAAATTTTAGAGTTTATGTATGCAAAACATCAAAAACTATAATAAATGTAAGTGAAGAAAATTATTTCACGCACTAGAAATGAACACAAAAGTTTTTTTAACCATGTTTTTGAAATACCTCTAGTACTACCCCTAATAGCTTGGTGGAATTTTATAAGAAAGAGATTTCTAATTGATCCTAATATGTTTTAAATATGGATATGCATGCCTGGAACATGTTGAAGATGCAAATGACCTAATGATCAAAAAAATTCAAGGAGTAGAAAATATTAAATTCTCAAGTTAACGTGCGGTGGAATATTTACTAGACCCAAACAACCCACTTTTTGCCTTTCTACAAAAAGGGGACCTGACAATCATAGATCATCGTAAATGTTTCAATCGATTAATTTTGTGTATTGGCTATAATTTTTGTTAGAAATAACTTATGGTTTGGGAGTCAACACTAAGTTAAAAATACCTCGTCCCCCCCTTTTCTGATGAATGCAAAACCTAACATATAAAAACATAAAAGAGTTTACAATCTGTAAAAATCATAGATACTTTTTGGAAATAAATAGCTCAAAATTTGTGCATTTCCATTTTGGATGTTCAATTTTTTTCAACTAAAAACTTGAATGTTCACTCTCCCATTTTTCTCGTAAACAAAAATATAAGGCAAATAGATCACTACAAAATGAAAATTTTAGAGTTTATGTTTGCAAAAAATCAAAAACTATAATAAATGTAAGTGAAGAAAATTAGTTCACGAACTAAAAATTCCACTAGTACAACCCCTAATGGCATGGTGGAATTTTATAAGAAAGAGATTTCTAATTGATCCTAAACATGTTTTAAATATGGATATGCATGCCTGAAATTGTTAAAGATGCATATAACCTAATGATCCAAAAATTTTGAGTAGGAAAAATTAAATTCTCAAGTCAACGTGTGGTGGGATATTTACTAGAGCCAAATACCCACTTTTTTCCTTTTTACAAAAAGTGGACCTAACAGTCATTGCTCATCGTAAATATTTTTATCAATTAATGATGTGTAACGGCTATAACTTTTGCTAGAAATGAATTATGGTTTGGGAGTCAACGCTCAGTTAAAAATGCCTCGCCACCCCTTTCCGATGATTGAAAAACCTTATATAAAAAAAACTAAAAGAGTTTATAATCCTTTAAAATCACATATACTTTTTGGAATTATCTCTCTCAACATTTGTGCACTTCTATTTTGGATGTCCAATTTTTTTTCAAATCTAAACTAGACCTTTCACTCTCCCATTTTTCTCGTAAACTAAAAGATAAGGCAAATAGATCACAAAAAATGAAAATTTTAGAGTTAATGTATGAAAAAAATCAAAATCTATAATAAATGTAAGTGAAGAAAATTATTTCACACACTAAAAATGAACATCAAAATTTTGTTATCCATGTTTTGGAAATTCCCCTAATTGCTTGGTGGAATTTTATAAGAAAGAGATTTCTAATTGATCCTAACATGTTTCAAAAATGGATATGTGTGCCTGAAACATGTTGAAGATGCAAATGACCAAATGATCCAAAAATTTTAAGGAGTAGAAAACATTAAATTCTCAACTAAACGTGCGGTGGGATATTTACCAGAGCCAAACAACCCTGTTTATGCCTATATAAAAAAAGCGGACCTAACAATCATAGATCATCGTTAAAGTTTTGATCGATTAATGATGTGTACTGGCTATAATTTTTGTTAGAAATGACTTATGGTTTGGGAGTCAACACTCAGTTAAAAATGCCTCGCCCCCCCTTTTTCGTTGATTGCAAAACACAATATATACAAAACTGAATGAGTTTACAATCCTTAAAAATCGTAGATACTTTTTTGAATTATCTCTCTCACCATTTGTGAATTTCCGGTTTGGATGTTCAATATTTTTTCAAATCCAAACTTTGGTTTTCACACTCCCATTTTTCTCGTAAATAAAAAAGATAAGGCAAAAAGATCACAAAAAAATGAAAATTTTAGAGTTTGTGAATGTAAAAAATCAAAAACTATAATAAATGTAAGTGAAGAAAATTATTTCACACACTAAAATTGAACACCAAAGTTTTTTTATCCAGGTTTGGGAAATTCCACTAGTAAAACCCTAATTGTTTGGTGGAATTTTATAAGAAAGAGATTTCTAATTGATCCTAACATGTTTTAAATATGGATATGCATGCCTGAAACATGTTGATGATGCAAATGACCTAATGATCGAAAAATTTCAAGGAGAAGAAAAAATTAAATTCTCAACTTAACTTGTGGTGGGATATTTTCCAGAGCCAAACAACCCACTTTTTGCTCTTTTACAAAAAGCAAAGCTAACAATCATTGATCATCGTAAATGGTTTGAGCAATTAATGAAGTATAACCGCTATAATTGTTTTTATGAAAGACGTACAGTTTGGGAGTCAACCCTCAGTTAAAAATGCCTCGCCTCTTCTTTTCCAATGATTGAAAAACCTAATATATAAAAAACTAATAGAGTTTACAATCCTTTAAAATCACAGATACTTTTTGGAATTATCTCTCTCAGCATTTGTGCATTTCCATTTTGGATGTTCAATTTTTTTCATATCCAAACTTGAGTTTTCACTCCCCCATTTTTCTCAAAAACAAAAAGATAAAGCTAATAGATCACAACTAAAGGAAATTTTTAGAGTTTATGTATGCAAAAAATCTAGAACTATAATAAAACTAAGTGAAGAAAATTATTTCACGAACTAAAAATGAACACCAAATTTTTGTTATCCATGTTTGGGAAATTCCACTATTATAACCCCTAATAGCTAGGTGGAATTTTATAAGAAAGAGATTTCTAATTGATCCTAACATGTTTTAAATATAGATATGCATGCCTAAAACATGTTGAAGATGCAAATGACCTAATGATCCAAAAATTTCAAGGAATAGAAAAAATTAAATTCTCAGGTTAACGTGCAGTGAGATATTTACTTGAGCCAAACAACCCACTTTTTGCCTATTTACAAAAAGCGAACCTAACAATCATAGATCATCGTAAATGTTTTGATCGATTAATAATGTGTAATGGCTAAAACTTTTTTTACAAATGACTAATGGTTTGGGAGTCAACACTCAGTTAAAAATGCCTCGCCCCCCTTTTTCTGATGATTGCAAAACCCAATATATAAAAAGCTAAAAGAGTTTACAATCCTTTAAAATCATAGATAATTTTTGGAATTATCTCTCTCAGAATTTGTGCATTTCCATTTTGGATGTTCGATTTTTTTCAAATCAAAACTTGACTTTTCACCCTCCCATTTTTCTCATAAACTAAACGATCAGGCAAATAGATCACAACAAAATGAAAATTTTAGAGTGTATGTATGCAAAATGTTGAATTTATGGAAAAGTGAAATACTTCATTGACATCAATAACTTGTTGTAATCAGAGTGCAAGAACCTCTATTTATAATAGAGGAAGGTAGTAGAGTACAATTACAATAAAACTACCCTTGTCCCAATTACACCCAAACTCTAACACTTAAGGTAAGTACTAATATAAATAGGTAACTCAATATTGATAAAAGACAAATATAACTTATACTAGAACTCTTCTTGGTCGTGACCCTTAGATAAAGATACTTTTGTGAGTCCTACTTCATCTTCCAACTGATGTGATAAGGATGCCAGCTCTAGGTAATAATTGTGGGTCCAACTACTTATGGGCTTGGGCCCATCTTGTGGGCCTTCCATGGTCATGTGGCCCATCTTATAATAATCTTACATATGTGGGTCTTCCTTGGTCATTTAGGCTTGATCTTATCTTCCAACACAAAAAAAAGAAAACTATCATAAATATAAGTGAAGAAAATTATTTGACGCACCAAAAAAGAACACCAAAGTTTTGTTATACATGTTTGGGAAATTTCACTAATACTACCCCTAATAGCTTGGTGGAATTTTATAGGAAAGAGATTTCTAATTGATCACAACATATTTTAAATATGGATATGCGTGTCTGAAACATGTTGAAGATACAAATGACCAAATGATCCAAAACTTTCTAGGAGTAGAAAAAATTAAATTCTCAACTTAACGTGTGGTGGGATATTTACCAAAGCCAAAAAACTCAATTTATGCCTATTTACAAAAAGTGCACCTAACAATCATAGATTGTCGTAAATGTTTTGATTGATTAATGATGTGTAATGACTATAATTTTTGTTAGAAATGACTTATGGTTTGGGAGTCAACACTCAGTTAAAAATGCCTCGCCCCTCCTTTTCCGATGATTGCAAATACTAATATATAAAAAACTTAAAAAGTTTACAATCCTTAAAAATCACAGATACTTTTTTGAATTATCTCTCTTAGCATTTGTGCATTTCCAGTTTGAACGTTCAATTTTTTTCAAATCCAAACTTTGGTTTTCACTCTCCCATATTTCTCGTAAATAAAAAGATAAGGCAAATAGATCACATCAAAATTTTAGAGTTTATGTATGCAAAAAATTGAAAACAATGACAAATGTAATAGAAGATAATTAATTATTTCACGTAGTAAAAATGAACACCAAAGTTTTGTTGTCCATGTTTTGGATATTTCACTAGTACTACCCATTATACCTTGGTGGAATTTTATAAGAAAGAGATTTCTAATTGATCCTAACATGTTTTAAATATGTATATGCATGCCTGAAACATGTTGAAGATGCAAATGACCTAATGATCCAAAAATTTCATGGAGTAGAAAAATTTTAATTCACAAGTTAACGTGTGGTGGGATTTTTACCAGGGCCAAACAACCTAGTTTTTGCCTATTTACGAAAAGCGGACCTAATAATCATAGATATCGAAAACGTTTTGATTGGTTAATAATGTGTAATGGCTATATTTTTTGTGAGAAATGATTTATGGTTTGGTAGTCGACACTTAGTTAAAAACGACACCCCCCCCCCCCACCCCACCCTTTTCCGATGATTGCAAAACCTAATATATAAAAAAATAAAAGAGTTTACAATCCTTAAAAAATCAAAGATATTTTTTGGAATTATATCTCTCAGCATTTGAACATTTCCATTTTGGATGTTCAATTTTTTTTCAACTCCAAACTTGAATTTTCACTCACCCATTTTTCTCGTAAACAAAAAGATAAGGCAAATGGATCACAACAAAATGAAAGTTTTAGAGTTTATGTATGAAAAAAATAGAAAAATATAATAAATTTAAGTGAAGAAAATTATTTCATGCACTAAAAATGAACATCAAAGTTTTGTTATCCATGTTTTGGAAATTCCACTAGTACAACCCCTAATAGCTTGGAGGAATTTTATAAGAAAGAGATTTCTAATTGATCCTAATATGTTTTAAATTTAGATATGCATGCCTCAAACATGTTGAAGATGCAAATGACCTAATGACCCAAAAATTTCAATTAGTAGAACAAATTAAATTCTCAAGTTAACGTGCGGTGGGATATTTACTAGAGCCAAACAACCCACTTTTTGCCGATTTACAAAAAGCAGACATAACAATCATAGATCATCGTAAATGTTTTGATCGATTAATGATGTGTAACGGCTATAATTTTTGTTACTAACGACTTATGGTATGGGAGGCAACATTCATTTAAAAAGGCCTCACACCTCCTTTTTCGATGATTGCAAAAACTAATATATAAAAATCTAAAAGAGTTTACAATCCTTAAAAATCAAAGATACTTGTCGGAATTATATCTATGAAAATTTTTGCATTTCCATTTAGGATGTTCAATTGTTTTTCAACTCCAAACTTGAATTTTCACTCTCCCGTTTTTCTCGTAAACAAAAAGATAAGGCAAACAGATGACAACAAAATGAAAATTTTAGAGTTTATGTATGCAAAAAATCAAAAACTATAATAAATATAAGTGAAGAAAATTATTTCACGCACTAAAAATGAACACCAAAGTTTTGTTATCCATGTTTGGGAAATTCCAATAGTACAACCTCTAATAGCTTGGTGGAATTTTATAAGAATGAGATTTCAAATTGATCCTAACATGTTTTAAATATGGATATGCATGCCTAAAACATATTGAAGATGCAAATGACCTAATTATCCAAAAATTTCAAGGACTATAAAAAATTAAATTCTCAAGTTAACGTGCGGTGGGATATTTACAGGAGCCAAAAAACCCACTTTTTGCCTTTTTACAAAAAGCAGACCTAGGAATCATTAATCATCGTAAATGTTTTGATCGATTAATGATGTGTTACGGCTATAATTTTTGTTAGAAATGACTTATGGTATGGGAGGCAACACTCATTTAAAAAGGCCTCACACCTCTTTTTTCGATGATTGCAAAAACTAATATATAAAAAACTAAAAGAGTTTACAATCCTTTAAAATCACAGATACTTTTTGGAACTATCCCTCTCAGCAATTGTGCATTTCCTTTTTGGATATTCAATTTTTTTTCAAATCCAAACTTGAGTTTTCACTCTCCCATTTTTTATGAAAACAAAATGATAAGGCAAATAGATCACAACAAAATAAAAATTTTAGAGTTTATGTTTGCAAAAAATTGAGAACTATAATAAAAGTAAGTGAAGAAAATTATTTCACGTAGTAAAAATGAACACCAAAGTTTTGTTAACCTTGTTTGGGAAAATCCACTATTATAACCCCTAATAGCTTGGAGGAATTTTATAAGAAAGAAATTTCCAATTGATCCTAACATGTTAAAAATATGGATATGCGTGCCTGAAACATGTTGTAAATGCAAATGACTTGATGATCCTAAAATTTCAACGAGTTGAAAAAATTAAATTCTCAAGTTAACGTGCGGTGGGATATTTACCATAGCCAAACAACCAAATTTTTTACTATTTACAAAAAGCGGACCTAACAATCATAGATCATCGTAAATTTTTTGATCGATTAATGATGTGTAACGACTATAATTTTTGTTAGAAATGACTTATGGTTTGGGAGTCAACAATCAGTTGAAAATGCCTCGCCCCCCTCCCCTTTCCAATTATTGTAAAACCAAATATATAAACAGCTAAAAGAGTTTACAATCCTTTAAAATCACAGATACTTTTTTGAATTATCTCTCTTAGAATTTGTGCATTTCCAGTTTGGATGTTCAATTGTTTTCACTCTCCCATTTTTCTCGTAAACAAAAAGATAAGGCAAATCGATCGCAAAAAAATGAAAATAATAGAGTTTATGTATGCAAAAAATCAAAAACTATAATAAATGTAAGTGAAAAAAA
Source organism: Aristolochia californica (assembly GCF_029961685.1). NCBI lineage: Eukaryota > Viridiplantae > Streptophyta > Magnoliopsida > Piperales > Aristolochiaceae > Aristolochia > Aristolochia californica. The sequence goes on along the minus strand of NW_027181826.1, from coordinate 8,270,384 downwards.
TTATTTCATGCAATAAAAATGAACACCAAAGTTTTGTTATCCATGTTTGGGAAATTCTACTAGTACTACCACTAATAGCTTGGTGGAATTTTATAAAAAAGATATTTCTAATTGATCCTAACATGTTTTAAATATGGATATGCATGCCTGAAACATGTAAAAGATGTAAATGACCGAATGATCCAAAAATTTCAAGAGTAGAAAAATTTAAATTCTCAAGTTAATGTGTCTTGGGATGTTTACCAGAGCCAAACAACCTAGTTTTTGCCTATTTAAAAAAAGCAAACCTAACAATCATAGGTCATTGTAAAAGTTTTGATCGATTAATAATGTGTAACGGCTATAATTTTTGTTAGAAATGACTTATGGTTTGGGAGTCAACGCTAAGTTAAAAATGCCTCGCCACCACCCCCCTTTCTGATGGTTGTAAAACCGTTTATATAAAAAATAAAAGAGTTTACAATCCTTAAAAATCACTCATACTTTTTGGAATTTTATCTCCCAGCATTTGCGCATTTCCATTTTAGATGTTCAATTTTTTTCAACTCCAAACTTGAATTTTCACTCCCATTTTTCTCATAAACAAAAAGAAAAGGTAAATAGATCAAAGCAAAATGAATTTTTTAGAGTTTCTATATGAAATAAATGAAAAACTATAATAAATGTAAGTGAAGAAAATTATTTCACAGACTAAAAATGAAATCCAAAGTTTTCTTATCCATGTTTTGGAAATTCCACTAGTACAAATTGTTATCCATCTTTGGGAAATTCCACTAGTACAACCTCTAATATCTTGGTGGAATTTTATAAGAAAGTGATTTCTAATTGATCCTAACATGTTTTAAAAATGGATATGCAAGCCAGAAACATGTTGAAGATGCAAATGACCTAATGATCCAAAAATTTCAAGGAATAGAAAAAATTAAATTCTCAAGTTAACGTGCGGTGGGATATTTACCAGAACCAAACAGTCCACTTTTTGCCTATTTAGAAAAAGCGGACCTAACAATCATAAATCATGGTAAATGTTTTGATTGATTAATGATATGTAACGGCTATAGTTTTTTTTAGAAATGACTTGTGGTTTGGTAGTCATCTCTCAATTAAAAATGCCTCGCCCTCCATTTTTTGATGATCGTAAGACCTAATATAAAAAAACCGAAAGATTTTAAAATCCTTAAAAATCACATATACTTTTTTGAATTATCACTCTCAGTATTTGTGTTTTTTCATTTGGGATGGTGAATTGTTTTTCAAATCCAGACTTCAGTTTTCACTCTCCCATTTTTCTCTTAAACAAAAAGATTAGGCAAATAGATCACAACAAAATGAAAATTTAAAAGTATATTTATGCAAAAAATTGAAACATAATAAATGTAAGTGCAGAAAATTATTTCACGAACTAAAAATGAGCACCAAAGTTTTGTTATCCATGTTAGGGAAATTCCACTAGAACAACTCCTAATAGCTTGGGGGATTTTTATAAGAAAGTTATTTCTAATTGATCCTAACATGTTTTAAATATGGATATGAATGCCTGAAACATGTTGAAGAACCAAATGACCTAATGATCCAAAAATTTCAAGGAGTAGAAAAATAAATTTTCTAGTTAACGTGCGGTGGGATATTTATCAGAGCCAAACAGTCCACTTTTTGCCTATTTACAAAAAGCAGACCTAACAATCATTGATCATCGTAAATGTTTTGATCGATTATTGCTGTGTAACGGCTATAATTTTTGATAGAAATAACTTATGATTTGGGAGTCAACACTCATTTAAAAATGCTTCGCCCCCTCTTTTCCGATAATTGCAAAACCTAATATAGAAAAGACTAAAAGAGTTTACAATCCTTAAAAATCACCGATACTTTTTGGAACTCTCACTCTCTTCATTTGTGAATTTCCATTTTCGATGTTCAATTTTTGTTCAAATCCAAACTTGAGTTTTCACTTTCCTATTTTTCTCGTAAACAAAATGATAAGGCAAACAGATCAATACAAAATGAAAATTTTAGAGTTTATTTAAGAAAAAAATTGAAAACTACAAAAGATGTTAGTGAAGAAAATTAATTCACACACCGAAAATGAACACCAAAGTTTTCTTATACATGTTTGGGAAATTCCACTAATACAACTCCTAATAGCTTGGTGGAATTTTATAAGAAAGAGATTTCTAATGGATCCTAACATGTTTTAAATATGGATACGCATGCCTGAAAAGTGTTGAAGATGCAAATGATCGAATGATCTAAATTTTTTGAGTAGAAAAATTAAATTCTCAAGTTAACGTGCGGTGGGATATTTACCTGAGCCAAACAACCCAATTTTTGCCAATTTAAAAAATACGGACCTAACAATAATAGATCATTATAAATTTTTTGATCAATTAATGATGTGTAACGGCTATAATTTTTGTTAGAAACGACTTGTGGTTTGGGAGTGAACACTTAGTTAAAAGTGCCTCACCCCCACTTTTTCGATGATTGCAAAACTTAATATATACAAAACTGAAAGAGTTTACAATCTTTAAAAATTATTTATAATTTTTGGAATTATCACTCTCTATATTTGTGCATTTCCATTTTGGATGTTCAATTTTTTTCAAATCTCCATTTGCATTTCCCATTTTGAATTTTCACTCTACCCTTTTTTTCTTAACCAAAAAGAGAAGGCAAATAGATCACAAAAAAATGAAAATTTAAAAGTTTATGAATGAAAAAAATTAAAAACTATAATAAATGAAAGTGAAGAAAATTCTTTCACGTACTAAAAATGAAAACCAAACTTTTTTTATCCATGTTTGGGAAATTCCACTAGTACAACCCTTAATAGCTTGGTGGAATTTTATAAGAAAGAGATTTCTAATTGATCCTAACATATGTTAAATATAGATATGCATGCCTGAAACATGTTGAAGATACAAATGACCTAATGATCTAAAACATTCAAGAAGTAGAAAAAATTAAATTATCAAGTTAACATGCGGTGGGATATTTACCCTAGCCAAACAACCCACTTTTTGCCTATTTACAAAAAGCGAACCTAACAATCATAGATCATCGTAAATGTTTTGATCGATTAATGATGTGTAACGGCTATAATTTTTTGAGAAATGACTTGTGGTTTGGGAGTCAACACTAAGTTAAAAATGCCTCGCCCCTCATTTTTCGATGATTGCAAGACCTAATATATAAGAAACTGAAAGAGTGTGTAATCCTTAAAAATCACATATACTTTTTTGAATTATCATTTTCAGTATTTGTGCATTTCCATTTTGGATGTTCAATTTTTTTTCAAATCCAAACTTGAGCTTTCACTCTCCCATTTTTTTCTTAAACAAAAAGATAAGGCAAATAGATCACAACAAAATGGAAATTTAAAAGTTTATGTAGGGAAAAAATTGAAAACTATAATAAATGTAAATGAAGAAAATTATTTCACGCACTTAAAATGAACACCAAAGTTTTGTTATCCGTGTTTTGGAAATTCCACTTGTACAACCCTTAATAGATTGGTGGAATTTTAAAAGAAAGTCATTTCTAATTGTTTCTAACATGTTTTTAATATGGATATGCATGCCTGAAACATGTTGATGATGCAAATAACCTAATTATCCAAAAATTTCAAGGAGTAAAAAAAATTAAAATCTCAAGTTAACGTGTGGTGGGATATTTACCAGAGCCTAACAACCCACTTTTTGCATATTTACAAAAAACGGACCTAAAAATCATAGATCATCATAAATGTTTTGTTCTATTAATGATCTGTAACGATTATAATTTTGTTAGAAATGACTTGAAGTTTGGGAGTCAACACACAGTTAAAAATTCCTCGCTCCCCGTTTTTCGTTGATAGCAAAACCTAATATATAAAAAACCGAAAGAGTTTACTATCAATAAAAATCACTGATACTTTTTAGAATTATCACTCTCAGTATTTGTGCATTTCCATTTTGGATGTTCAATTTTTGTTCAAATCCAAACTTGAGTTTTCACTATCCCATTTTTCTCTTAAACAAAAAGATAAGGCAAATAGATCACAACAAAATGAAAATTTAATAGTTTAAGTGTGCAAAAACTTGAAATATAATAAATGTAAGTGATAAAAATTATTTCAAGCAATTAAAATGAACACCAAAGTTTTGTTATCGATGTTTGGGAAATTCCACTAGTACAACCCCTAATAGCTTGGTGGAATTTTATATGAAATTTATTTTTAATTGATGCTAATATGTTTTAATTATGGATATGCATTCCGGAAACATGTTGAAGATGCGAATGACCTAATAATCCAAAAATTTCAAAGTGTAGAAAAAATTAAATTCTCAAGTTAAGGTGCGGTGGGATATTTACCAGAGCCAAACAGCTCACTTTTTGTCTATTTACAAAAAGCGGACCTAAAAATCATAGATCATTGTAAATGTTTTGATCGATTAATGATGTGTAACGGCTATAATTTTTGTTAGAAATGATTTTTGGCTTGGTGGTCTACACTCAGTTCAAAATGCCTTGCCCCCCATTTTACAATGATCGCAAAACTTAATATATAAAAAACCGAAAGAATTTACAATCCTTAAAAATCACACATACTTTTTGGAATTATCACTCTCAGTATTTGTTCTTTTCCATTTTGGATGTTCAATTTTTTTTCAAATCCAAACTTGAGTTCTCTCTCTCCCATTTTTCTTTTAAACAAAAAGATAAGACATTTAGATCACAACAAAATGAAAATTTAAAAGTTTATGTAGGGAAAAAATTGAAAAATATATTAAATGTATGTGAAGAAAATTATTTTACGCACTTAAAATGAACACCAAAGTTTTGTTATCCATGTTTTGGAAATTTCACAAGTACAACCCCTAATAGTTTGGTGGAATTTTAAAAGAAAGTCATTTCTAATTGTTCCTAACATATTTTAAATATGGATATGCATGCCTAAAACATGTTGAAGATGCAAATTACCTAATTATCCAAAAAGTTCAAGGAGTAAAAAATATTAAAATCTCAAGTTAACGTGTGGTGGGATATTTACCAGAGCCTAACAACCCACTTTTTGTATATTTACAAAAAGCAGACCTAAAAATCATAGATCATCGTAAATGTTTTGATCTATTAATGATTTTTAATGATTATAATTTTGTTAGAAATGACTTGAAGTTTGGGAGTCAACACACAGTTAAAAATTCTTCGCTCCCCGTTTTTGGATTGATAGAAAAACCTAATATATAAAAAACCGAAAGATTTTACTATCATTAAAAATCACTGATACTTTTTAGAATTATCACCCTCAGTATTTGTGCATTTCCATTTTGGATGTTCAATTTTTGTTCAAATCCAAACTTGAGTTTTCACTATCCCATTTTTCTCTTAAACAAAAAGATAAGGCAAATAGATCACAACAAAATGAAAATTCAATAGTTTAAGTATGCAAAAAATTGAAATATAATAAATGTAAGTGAAGAAAATTATATCACGCACTTAAAATGAACACCAAAGTTTTGTTATCCATGTTTGGGAAATTCCACTAGTACAACCCCTAATAGCTTGGTGGAATTTTATAAGAAAGTTATTGCTAATTGATGCTAACATGTTTTAAATATAGATATGCATGTCGGAAACATGTTGAAGATGCGAATGACCTAATGATCCGAAAATTTCACGGTGTAGAAAAATTAAATTCTCAAGTTAAGGTGCGGTGGGATATTTACCAGAGCCAAACAACCCACTTTTTACCTTTTTACAAAAAGCGGACCTAACAATCCTAGATCATTATAAATGTTTTGATCGATTAATGATGTGTAACGGCTATAATATTTACTCTCAGTATTTGTTCATTTCCATTTTGGATGTTCAATTTTTTTTCAAATCCAAACTTGAGTTTTCTCTCTCCCATTTTTCTCTTGAACAAAAAGATAAGGCAAATCAATAACAACTAAATGAAAATTTAAAAGTTTATGTATGCAAAAAATTGAAAACTATAATAAATGTAAGTGAAGAAAATTATTTCAGGCACTAAAAATGAACACCAAAGTTTTGTTATCCTTGTTTGGGAAATTCCAATAGTACAACCCCTAATAGCTTGGTGGAATATTGATAAGTAAGAGATTTCTAATTGATCCTAACATGTTATAAATATGGATATGCATGCCTGAAACATGTTGAAGATTCAAATTACCTAATGATTCAAAAATTTCAAGAAGTAGAAAAAATTAAATTCTCAAGTTAACGTGCGATGTGATATTTACCTGAGCCAAACAAGTCCCTTTTTGCCTATTCAAAAAAGTGGACCTAACAATCATAGATCATCGTAAATTGTTTGATCAATTAATGATGTGTAACAGAAATGATATTTTTTAGAAATGACTTGTGGTTTGGGAGTCAACACTCAGTTAAAATTGCCTCGTCCCCCTTTTTTTATGATTGCAAAACCAAATATATAAAAAATTGAAAGAGTTTACAATCCGTAAAAAACATACATTCTTTTCCGAATTATCACTCTCTGTATTTGTGCATTTCCATTTTGGATGTTCAATTTTTTTTCAAATCCAAACTTGAGTTTGCACTCTCCCATTTTTCTCTTATACCAAAAGATAAGGCAAATAGATCACAACAAAATGAAAATTTAAAAGTTTAAGTATGCAAAAATTTGAAAACTATAATAAATGTAAGTGAAGAAAATTATTTCATGCACTAAAAATGAACACCAAAGTTAAGTTATCCATGTTTGGGAAATTCCACTAGTACAACCCCTAATAGCTTGGTGTAATTTTATAAAAAAGTGATTTCTAATTTATCCTAACATGTTTTAAATATAGATATGCATACCTGAAACATGTTGAAGATGCAAATGACCTATTGATCCAAAATTTTCAAGGAGTAGAAAAAATTAAATTCTCAAGTTAACGTGCAGTGGGATATTTATCAAAGCCAAACAGCCCAGTTTTTGCATATTTACAAAAAGCATACCTAACAATTAGGGGTGGCATCGAGCCGAGCCGAGCCCGAACCTGCCTATGTTCGAGTCGTGCTTGATTTAAATATTTTGAGCAGAGCTTCGAGCCGAACCTCATATCGAGCCAAAAATTGTTATCAAGCTCGAGCCAAAAATTTTTAATAGAGTTCGAGCCAAGCTTCAAGCCGAGCTCGAGCTTCAACATACATTTAAAAATTTTAAAAAATATATATATAAAATTATGCATATATTTTACATAAAATTGGGTATGACCTCTACATAAAATGGGGTATAACCTATATATATATAATACATGTATAAGATTCGGTATGACCTCTACTTAAAATTGAGCATAATCTATGTATATATATATATAACCTATATATATAATACATGTATAATATTTCACTTAAAATTGAGCATAATCTATGTATATATATATATAACCTATATATATAATACATGTATAATATTTCACTTAAAATTGAGCATAATCTATGTATATAATACTTATATAAAATTAAGACCTCTACTTAAAATTGGGCATAATCTATATACATAATACCCTGCATAAATACTCCATAAAATTTTCTATACATTCCATAAACATTGCATGAAATGGTTTATACACTCCATACATTCCATAAAATAGTCTAAACACTCCTTACAATGCATAACTTTATGAATAAACTCCATACAATAATCAAACTCAACAAAATTAAATGAAATATCACTATCAAATTACAATCACCCAAATAAAAACTATAAATCCTTTAAATAAAATCCTATTACTATTAGAGACTTACTAGAAAATTACAAGAAATATTTTAAATTTTTCTTAGGAAAGTTAAATGGACCTCTTGTTACATTTTCTAAGGAAATAAATAAAAATTAATAATTAATCTAATATATTATTATACTTACCGATAAATTTTTAATCAAATAAAATGTCAAACACAAAATTGCTCTGAAAATTACCTCAGGCTAAAAGGATTATACCATCAATTATCAAATACTTATTCAAAATATTTCTATACGGTTTTCTTGCCCATCTTGGCAAAAAAATCTTACTTAGAAAATTATATGATTTTTTAACAAGAATTTATAATTAGAAAAATATTTTCAAAAAACATGAGGCACTAGTTGTCCCTATATTTCTACTTAAAATGTCTTTTCAACATTTATTGAAAAAACCCCTAATAATCTCTAGAAACGTATTTCTACTAAAATACCTTTTCAATTTCTTCAAGAGCCATGAGGAAGGGACCAAGAGTTTTTTTTTTTCCTTGTTTATGATCTCGCACATAAGGGTGGCTTCGAATAAATTATATATAAAATTATGCATACATCTAAAAAAATAATGATAGGGGAGGTTCAGGATTGAATTTCAATAATGGATTAAAATGCACCAATATTAATTATTTTTACTCCAATTGTTGTCTAGCTTGTTTTGTAATTTTGAATCTGGCCATAAATTTAATATGGCCACCTTAGTGCCTCTAGATGAAAATTTATATTCTAGGAAAAACTAGAAATATTTTTCCTATGATACATATTCCCAAAAAAACCTTTAAATAAAATCCTATTACTATTAGTGACTTATTAGAAAATTACTAGAAATATTTTAAAATTTTCTTCGAAAAGTTAAATGGACCTTTTATTGCCTTTTCTAGGGAAACAAATAAAAATTAATAATCAATCTAATATATTATTATACTTATCAATAAAATTTTAATCAAATAAAATGTCAAACACAAAATTGCAATGAAAATTGCTTCATGCTAAAAGTATTACAACATCAACTGTTAAATACTTATTCAAAAATTTTCTATACAGTTTTCTACCCCATCTTTGTAGGAAAATCTTATTTAGAAAATTATATGATTTTGAATAAGAATTTTCAATTAGAAAATTTTTAAAAAAAAATATGAGACACTAATAGTTCATAGAAACTTATTTCTATAAAATGTATTTTTAATTTTTTCAAGAGCTACGAGGAAAGAGGAAATAGAGTTCAAGGATTTTTTTTTTTTTTTAACTTTATGATCTCGCACGTGCGATCATCTTCGCTCGAGAGAGGGGGGGAGATTATTTCTCCCCTAATTTCTCTCTTGAACTTAACTGTTCCGATTTTTCACTGAAACGACGTGGAGGGAAGGGGGTTACAACGCTGGGAAGGACCTATCGTCGGGGATGACGGCTGCGACAGCGGTGATGGAAGCGGCGATGACAGAAATAGAGGTGATGGCGAGGAGAGGAAGAAATCGAACGGATGGCCACAGAGGCGGCCAGCAACCAACTGTCAACGGTGGTAGAGGCGGCGACAACAACCGAAGGGAGGGGCTCGGCGGTGATGAGGGGAGGAAAATTTCCCCCCCCCCCCCCTCACTCTTGTTCACTCTCCCCCACTCCCGACCCGATACCGATCCTGACTCACCTCGACCCATCTCCAGAGCCGATGAACCAAACCAGGCTTCAGTCGAGCTCGGCTCGTTAAGTTAAACGAGCTGATTTCAGAGCTGGAGCTCGGCTCCAGCTCGGTAGATAACGAATCAAACCAAGCCAAACTCGAGCCGTGCTGGCTAAGTTCGAAGCCACCCCTACTAACAATCATAGATCCTCCTAAATTTTTTGATCAATTAATGATGTGTAACGGCTATAATTTTTGTTAGAAATGACTTGTAGTTTGGGAGATAACACTCAGTTAAAAATGCCTCCCCCCCCCCTTCACGATGATTGCAAAACCTAGTACATAAAAAAATAAAAGAGTTTACAATCCTTAAAAATCACATATACTTTTTGGAATTATCTCTTGAAGTATTAGTGAATTTCCATTTAGGAGGTTCAATATTTTTTCAAGTCCAAACTTGAGTTTTCACTCTACCATTTTTCTCGTAAACAAAAAGATAAGGCAAATAGATCACAACAAAATGAAAATTTTAGAGTTTATGAATGCTAAAAATGGAAAAATATAATAAATATAAGTGAAGAAAATTATTTCAGGCACTAAAAATGAACACCAAAGTTTGTTATCCATGTTTGGGAAATTCCACTAATACAACCCGTAATAGCTTCGTGGAATTTTATAAGAAAGAAATTTCTAATTGATCTTATCATGTTTTAAATATGGATAAGCATGCCAGAAACATATTGAAGATGCAAATGACCTAATGATCCAAAAATTTCATGGAGTAAAAAAAAATTAAATTCTCAAGTTAACGTGCAGTGGGATAATTAACAGTGCCAAACAATTCTCTTTTTGCCTATTTACAAAAGGAGGTGCTAACAATCATAGATCATCGTAAATGTTTTGATTGATTAATGATGTTTAACGGCTATAATTTTTGTTACAAATGACTTATGGTTTGGGAGTCAACACCCAGTTAAAAATGCCATGCCCCCCCTTTTCTGATGATTGCCAAAAATAATTAATAAAAAACTAAAAGAGTTTAAAATCTTTAAAAATAAAAGATACTTTTTGGAATTATCTCTCTCAGAATTTGTGCATTTATATTTTGGATATTCACCTTTTTTTCAAATCCAAACTTGAGTTTTCACTCTCATTTTTCTCGTGAACAAAAAGATAAGGCAAATAGATTACAAAAAAATGAAAATTTTAGAGTTTGTGTATGCAAAAAATTGAAAAGTATAATAAATTTAAGAGAAGAAAATTATTTCATGCACTAAAAATGAACACCAAATCTTTGTTATCCATGTTTGGGAAATTCCACTAGTACAACCCCTAATAGCTTGGTGGAATTATATAAGAAAGTGATTTCTAATTGATCTTCACATGTTTTAAATATGGATATGGATGCCTAAAACATGTTGAAGATGCAAATGACCTAATAATCCAAAAATTTCATGGAGTAGAAAAAATTAAATTCTCAATTGAACGTGCGGTGGGATATTTACCAGAGCCAAACAACCAAGTTTTTGCATATTTACTAAGGGCGGACCTTACAATTATAGATTATTGTAAATGTTTTTATCGATTAATGATGTGTAACAACTATAATTTTTTATAGAAATGACATTGTGGTTTGGGAGTCAACATTCAGTTAAAAATACCTCACACCCCCCCCACCCCCCCCCCCCCCCCCCCCCCCCCCCCCCCCCCCTTTTACCGATGATTTTCAAAACCTAATATATTAAAAACTTAAAGAGTTTACAATCCTTAAAAATCACATATACTTTATGGAATTATCTATCTTAGCATTTGTGCATTTCCATTTCTGATGTTCAATATTTTTTCAAAATCCAAACTTGAGTTTTCACTCTCCCATTTTTTTCGTAAATAAAAAGATATGGCAAGTAGATCATAACAAAATGAAAATTTTAGAGTTTATGTATGCAAAAAATTGAAAACTTTAATAAATGTAAGTGAAGAAAATTATTTCACTCACTAAAAATGAACACCAAAGGTTTGTTATGCATGTTTGGGAAATTCCACTAGTACAACCCCTAATAGCTTGGTGGAATTTTAAAAGAAAGAGATTTCTAATTCATCCTAACTTGTTTCAAATATGGATATGCATGCCCCAAACATGTTGAAGATGAAAATGACCTAATGATCCAAAAATTTCAAGGAATAGAAAAAATTAAATTCTCAAGTTATCGGGCGGTGGGATATTTATCAGAGCCAAACAACCAAGTTTTTGCCTATTTCCAAAAGGCGGACCTAACAATCATAGATCACTGTAAATATTTTGATCGATTAATGATGTGTAACAACAATAATTTTTGTTAGAAATGACTTGTGGTTTGGGAGTCAACACTCAGTTAAAAATGCCTCGCCCCCCCTTTTTCTATGATTGCAAAACCTAATATATTAAAAACTTAAAGTGTTTACAATCCTTAAAATTCACAGATATTTTTTGGAATTATCTCTCTCAGCATTTGTGCATTTCCATTTTGGATATTCAATTTTTTTTTCAAATCTAAACTTGTGTTTTCACACTCCAATTTTTCTCGTAAAAAAAAAAGATAAGGCAAATAGATCACAACAAAATGAAAATTTTAGAGTTTATGTATGCAAAAAATTGAAAACAATAATAAATGTAAGTGAAGAAAATTATTTCACACAGTAAAAATGAGCCCCAAAGTTTTGTTATCCTTGTTATGGAAATTCCACTAGTACAACCCCTAATAGCTTGGTGGAATTTTATAAAAAAGAGATTTCTAATTGATCCTAACATGTTTTAAATATAGATATGCATGCCCGAAAAATATTGAAGATGCAAATGACCTAATGATCCAAAAATTTTGAGTAGAAAAATTAAATTCTCAAGTAAACGTGCGGTGGGATATTTACCAGAAGCAAACAACCCAGTTTTTGCCTATTTACAAAAGGCGGACCTCACAATCATTGATCATCCTAAATGTTTTGATCGATTAATGATGTGTAACGGCTATAATTTTTGTTAGAAATGACTTGTGGTTTGGGAGTCAACATTCAGCTAAAAATGCCTCGCCCCCCCTTTTCCGATGATTGAAAAACCTAATACATAAAAAACTAAAAGAGTTTAAAATCCTTAAAAATCACATATACTTTTTGGAATTCTCTCTCGCAGTATTAGTGAATTTCCATTTTGGATGTTGAATTTTTTTTCAAGCCCAAACTTGAGGTTTCACTCTCCCATTTGTCTCGTAAACAAATAGATAAGGCAAATAGATCACAACAAAATGAAAATTTTAGAGTTTATGTATGCTAAAAATGGAAAAATATAATAAATATAAGTGAAGAAAATTATTTCACACACTAAAAATGAACACCAAAGCTTTGTTATCCATGTTTGGGAAATTCCACTAGCTTGGTGGAATTTTACAAGAAAGATTTCTAATTGATCTTAACATGTTTTAACATGGATATGCATACCCGAAACATGTTGAAGATGCAAATGACCTAATAATCCAAAAATTGCATCCAGTAGAAAAAATTAAATTCTCAAGTTAACGTGCAGTGGGATAATTACCCGTGACAAATAATCCACTTTCTGCCTATTTACAAAAGGCGGAGCTAATGATTATAGATCATCGTAAATGTTCTCATCGATTAATGATGTGTAACGGGTATAATTTTTGTTAGAAATGACTTATGGTTTTGGAGTCAACACTTAGTTAGAAATGCCTCGCTTCCCCTTTTCCGATGATTGCAAAAAATAATTAATAAAAAACTAAAAGAGTTTACTTTCATTAAAATTAAAGAAACTTTTTGGAATTATCTCTCTTAGCATTTGCGCATTTCTATTTTGGATATTCAATTTTTTTTTAAAATCCAAACTTGAGTTTTCACTCTCCCATTTTTGTCGTAAACAAAAAGATAAGGCAAATAGATCACAACAAAATGTAAATTTTAGAGTTTGTGTGTGCAAAAAATTGAAAACTATAATAAATGTAAGGGAATAAAATTATTTCATGCACTAAAAATGAAAACCAAGGTTTTGTTATCCATGTTCTTGAAATACAACTAGTACAACCCCTAATAGGTTGGTTGAATTTGATAAGAAAGAGATTTCTAATTGATCCTAACATGTTTAAAATATGGATAAGCATGCCTGAAACGTGTTGACGATGCAACTGAGCTAATGATCCAAAAATTTCGAGTACAAAAAATTAAATTCTCGAGATAATGCAGTGGAATATTTACCAGAGCGAAGCAACCCTGTTTTTGCTTATTTACAAAAAGCGTACCAAACAATCACAGGTCATCGTAAATATTTTGATCGTTTAATTATGTGTAATGGCTATAATTTTTGTTTGAAATGACTTACGGTTATGAAGTCAACACTCAGTTAAAAATGCCTCGGCCCCCCTTTTTGCAAAACTTAATATATAAAAAACTAAGAGATTTTACAATCCTTAAAAATCACATATACTTTTGGAATTATCTCTCTCTGCATTTGTGCATTTCCATTTTGGATGTTCAATTTTTTTTTCAAAATCCAAACTTGAGTTTTCACTCTCCCATTTTTTTCATTAATAAAAAGATAAGGCAAATAGATCAGAAAAAAAATGAGAAATTTAGAGTTGATGTATGCAAAAAATTGAAAAATTTATTAAATGTATGTGAAGGAAATTATTTCACTCACTAAAAATGAACACCAAAGGTTTGTTATGCATGTTTGCGAAATTCCACTAGTACAACCCCTAATAGCATGGTGGAATTTTATAAGAAAGAGATTTCTAATAGATCCTAACATGTTTTAACTATGGATATGCAACCCATAAATATGTTGAAGATGCAAATGACCTAATGATCCAAAACTTTAAAGGAGTACAAAAAATTAAATTCTCAAGTTAGCGCGCGGTGGGATATTTACCAGAACCAAACAACCAAGTTTTTGCCTATTTGCTAAAGGTGAACCTAACAATCATAGATCATTGTAAATTTTTTGATCGATTAATGATGTGTAACGGCTATAATTTTTGTTAGAAATGACTTGTGGTTTGGGAGTCAACACTCAGTTAAAAATGCCTCGCCCCCCCTTTTTCGATGATTGCAAAACCGAATATATTAAAAACTTAAAGAGTTTACAATCCTTAAAAATCACAGATATTGATTGGAATTATCTCTCTCAACATTTGTGCATTTCCATTTTGGATGTTCAATTTTTTTTTCAAATCCAAACTTGAGTTTTCATTCTCCCATTTTTCTCTTAAAAAAAAAGATAAGGCAAATAGATCACAACAAAATGAAAATTTTAGAGTTTAAGTATGCAAAAAATTGAAAACAATAATAAATGTAAGTGAAGAAAATTATTTCACAAACTAAAAATGAACAACAAAGTTTTGTTATCCATGTTTTGGAAATTCCACTAGTACAACCGCTAATAGCTTGGTCGAATTTTATAAGAAAGTGATTTCTAATTGATCCTAACATATTTTAGATACGGATATGTATGCCTAAAACATGTTGCAGATGCAAATCACCTAATGATATAAAAATTTTGAGGAGTAGAAAAAATTAAATTCTAAAGTTAAATTGCGGTGGGATATTTACCGAAGCCAAACAACCCAGTTTTTGCCTATTTGAAAAAATAGTCCTAACAATCATAGACCAACGTAAATGTTTTTATCGATTAGTGATTTGTAACGGCTATAATTTTTTTTAGACAACTTGTATAAATGTAAGTTCAGGAAATTATTTCACTCACTAAAAATGAGCACCAAAGTTTTGTTATCCTTGTTATGGAAATTCCACTAGTACAACCCCTAATACCTTGGAGGAATTTGATAAGAAAGAGATTTCTAATTGATCCTAACATGATTAAAATATGGATAAGCATGCCTGAAAGGTGTTGGCGATGCAACTAAGCTAATGGTCCAAAAATTTCAAGGAGTACAAAAAATTAAATTCTCTAGATAACGCAGTGGAATATTTACCAGAGCGAAACAACCCAGTTTTTGCTTATTTACAAAAAGCGTACCAAACAATCACAGTTCATCGTAAATATTTTGATCGTTTAATTATGTGTAATGGCTATAATTTTTGTTTGAAATGAATTACGGTTTTGGAGTCAAGACTCAGTTAAAAATGCCTCGGCCCCCCTTTTTGCAAAACTTAATATATAAAAAACTAAGAGAGTTTACAATCCTTAAAAATCACATATACTTTTTGGAATGATCTCTCTCTGAATTTGTGCATTTCCATTTTGGATGTTCAATTTTTTTTAAAAATCCAAACTTGAGTTTTCACTCTCCCATTTTTTTCGTAAATAAAAAGATAAGGCAAATAGATCAGAACAAAATGAGAATTTTAGAGTTTATGTATGCAAAAAATTGAAAACTTTAATAAATCTAAGTGAAGGAAATTATTTCACTCACTAAAAATGAACACCAAAGGTTTGTTATGCATGTTTGCGAAATTCCACTAGTACATCCCCTAATAGCTTGGTGGAATTTTATAAGAAAGATATTTCTAATTGATCCTAACATGTTTTAATTATGGATATGCAAGCTCAAAATATGTTGAAGATGCAAATGACCTAATGATCCAAAAATTTAAAGGAGTACAAAAAATTAAATTCTCAAGTTAGCGCGTGATGAGATATTTACCAGAACAAAACAACCAAGTTTTTGCCTATATTCTAAAGGCGGACCTAACAATCATAGATCACTGTAAATGTTTTGATCGATTATTGATGTGTAACGGCTATAATTTTTGTTAGAAATGACTTGTGGTTTGGGAGTCAACACTCAGTTAAAAATGTCTCGCCCCCCCTTTTTCGATGATTGCAAAATATAATACATGAAAAACTTAAAGAGTTTACAATCCTTAAAAATCACAGATATTTTTTGGATTTATCTCTCTCAACATTTGTGCATTTCCATTTTGGATGTTCAATGTTTTTTCAAATCCAAACTTGAGTTTTCATTCTCCCATTTTTCTCTTAAAAAAAAAGATATGGCAAATAGATCACAACAAAATGAAAATTTTAGAGTTTAAGTATGCAAAAAATTGAAAACAATAACAAATGTAAGTGAAGAAAATTATTTCACAAACTAAAAATGAATAACAAAGTTTTGTTATCCATGTTTTGGAAATTCCACTAGTACAACCGCTAATAGCTTGGTCGAATTTTATAAGAAAGTGATTTCTAATTGATCCTAACATATTTTAGATACGGATATGCATGCCTGAAACATGTTGAAGATGCAAATCACCTAATGATCCAAAAATTTTGAGGAGTAGAAAAAATTAAATTCTAAAGTTAAAGTGCGGTGGGATATTTATCGGAGCCAAACAACCCAGTTTTTGCCTATTTGAAAAAAATAGTCCTCACAATCATAGATCAACGTAAATGTTTTGATCGATTAATGATTTTTAACGACTATAATTTTTTTTAGACATGACTTTTGGTTTGGGAGTCAACACTTAGTTAAAAATGCCTCGCCCGCCTTTCAGATGATTGCAAAACTTAATATATAAAAAACTAAACGAGTTTACAATCCTTAAAAATCACAAATACATTTTGGAATTATCTCTCTCAGCATTTGTGCATTTCAATTTTGAATGTTCAATTTTTTTTCAAAACCAAAGTTTAGTTGTCACTCTCCCATTTGTCTCGTAAACAAAAAGATAAGGCAAAGAGATCACAACAAAATGAAAATTTTAGAGTTTACGTATGCAAAAAATTGAAAACTTTAATAAATGTAAGTTCAGGAAATTATTTCACTCACTAAAAATGAGCACCAAAGTTTTGTTATCCTTGTTATGGAAATTCCACTAGTACAACCCCTAATACCTTGGAGGAATTTTATAAGAAAGAGATTTCTAATTGATCCTAACATGTTTTAAATATGGATATGCATGCCCGAAGCATATTGAAGATGCAAATGACATAATGATCCAAAGATTTCAAGGAAAAGAAAAAATTAAATTCTCAAGTTAACGTGCGATGGGATATTTACCAAAGCCAAACAACCAAGTTTTTGCCTGTTCACAAAAGACAGACCTAACAATCATTGATCATCCAAAATGTTTTGATCGATTAATGATGAATAACGACTATAATTTTTGTTAGAAATTACTTGTGGTTTTTGGAGTCAACACACACTTAAAATTGCCACCCCCCTCCCCTCCCTCACCCCTATTTTTCGATGATTGCAAAAGGCAGACCTTACTATCACAGATACTTTTTGGAATTATCACTCTCTATATTTGTGCATTTTCTTTTGGGATGTTCAATTTTTTTTCAAATCCAAAATTGAGTTTTCACTCTCCCATTTTTCTCTTAAACAAAAAATAAGGCAAATAGATCACAACAAAATAAAAATATAAAAATTTATGTATGCAAAAAATTGAAAACTAAAATAAATGTAAGTGAAGAAAATTATTTCACGCACTAAAAATGAACACCAAAGTTTTGTTATCCACGTTCGGGAAATTCCACTAGTACAACCCCTAATAGCTTGGTGGAATTTCAAAAGAAAGAGATTTCTAATTGATCCTAACATGTTTTAAATATGGATATTCATTCCTGAAACATGTTGATGATTCAAATGACCTAATGATCCTAAAATTTCAAGAAGTAGAAAAAATTAAATTCTCAAGTTAACGTGCAGTGGGATATTTACCAGAGCCAAACAACCCACTTTTTGCCTATTTACAAAAAGCGGACCTAACAATCATAGATCATCGTAAATGTTTTGATCGTTTAATGATGTGTAACGGCTATAATTTTTGTTAGAAATGACTTGTGGTTTGGGAGTCAACACTCAGTAAAAAATGCCTCGCCCCCCGTTTTTCGATGACTGCAAAACCTAATATAGAAAAAACTGAAGAGTTTACAATACTTAAAAATCACAGATACTTTTTGGAATTATCACTCTCACTATTTGTGCATTTCCATTTCAATTTTTTTTCAAATCCAAACTTGAGTTTTCACTCTCCCATTTTTCTCTTAAACAAAAAGATAAGGCAAATAGATCACAACAAAATGAAAATTTAAACGTTTATGTATGAAAAAAATTGAAAACTATAATAAATGTAAGTGAAGAAAATTATTTCACGCACTAACAATTTTGTTATCCATGTTTGGGAAATTCCAGTAGCCCCTAATTTCATGGTGGAATTTTACAAGAAAGAGATTTCTAATTGATCCTTACTTTTTTTAAATATGGATAAGCATACCCGAAACATGTTGACGATGTAAATGAGCTAATGATTCAAAAATTTCAAGTAGTAGAAAAATTGAATTCTCGAGTTAACGTGCGGTGGGATATTTACCTGATCCAAACAACCCAGTTTTTGCCTATTTACAAAAAGCAGAACTAACAATCATAGATAATCGTAAATGTTTTGATCGATTAATGATATGTAATGGCTATAATTTTTTTTTCAATTGACTTATGGTTTGGGAGTCAACACTCAGTTAAAAATGCCTCGTCCCCCCTTTTCTGATGATTGCAAAACCTAATATATCAAAAACTAAGAGATTTAATAATCCTTAAAAATCACATATACTTTTTGGAATTATCTCTCTTAGCATTTGTGCATTTCCATTTTGGATGTTCAATTTTTTTTCAAATCCAAACTTGAGTTTTCACTCTCCCATTTTTCTCGTAAACAAAAAGATAAGGCAAATAGATCTAAAAAGAAAAAAATTTAGAGTTTATTAATGCAAAAAATTGAAAAATATAAGAAATGTAAGTGGAGAAAATTATTTCACGCTTTGAAAATGAACATCAAAGTTTTGTTATCCATGTTTGGGAAATTCCACTAATACAACCCCTAATAGCTTGGAGGAATTTTATAAGTGATTTCTACTTGATCCTAACATGTTTTCAATATATGCATGCCTTATACATGTTGAAGATGCAAATGACCTAATGATCTAAAAATTTCAAGGAGTAGAAAACATTAAATTCTCAAGTTAACGTGTGGTGGGATATTTACCAGAGCCAAACATCCCACTTTTTGCCTATTTACAAAAAGCGGACCTATCAATCATAGATCATCGTAAATGTTTTGATCGATTAATGACATGCAACAACAATAATTTTTGTTAGAAATGACTTGTCATTTAGTAATCAGCACTCAGTTAAAAATGCCTCACCCGACATTTTTTTATGATCACAAAACCAAATATATTAAAAACCGAAAGTGTTTACAATCCTTAAAAATCACAAATACTTTTTGTGCATTTCCATTTTGGATGTAAGATTTTATTTTAAATCCAAACTTCAGTTTTCACTCTCCCATTTTTCTCTAGAAAAAAGGATAAGGCAAATAGATCACAACAAAATGAAAATTTAAAAGTTTATGCATGCAAAAAATTGAAACATCATAAATTTAAGTGAAGAAAATTATTTCACGCACTAAAAATGAACACCAAAGTTTTGTTATCCAAGTTTGGGAAATTCCACTAGTACAACCCCTAATAGCTTGGTGGAATTTTATAAGAAAGAGATTTCTAATTCATCCTAACGTGTTTTAAATATGGATATGCATTCTTGAAACAAGCTGAAGATGCAAATGACCTAATGATCCAAAAATTTTGAGTAGAAAAAATTAAATTCTCAAGTTAACATGCAATGGGATATTTACCAGAGCCAAACAACCCACTTTTTGCCTAGTTACAAAAAGTAGACCTAACAATTATAGATCATCGTAAATTTTTTGATCGATTAATGATGTGTAACGGCTATAATTTTTGTTAGAAATTACTTATGATTTGGGAGTAAACACTCAATTAAAAATGCCTTGCCCCCCCCTTTTCCGATAATTTCAAAACCTAATATATTAAAAAATAAAAGAATTTACAATCCTTAAAAATCCCAGATACTTTTTGGAATTATTAATCTCATCATTTGTGAATTTCCATTTTGGATGTTCAATTTTTTTTCAAATCCAAACTTGAGTTTTCACTTTCCCATTTTTCTCGTAAACAAAATGATAAGGCAAACAAATCAATAAAAAATGAAAATTTTAAAGTTTATGCATGAAAAAAATAGAAAACTGTAAAAAAAGTAATTGAACAAAATTATTTCACGCACTTAAAATGAACACGAAAGTCTTGTTATACATGTTTGGAAAATTCCACTAATACAACCCCTAATAGCTTGGTGGAATTTTATAAGAAAGAAATTTCTAATTGATCCTAACTTGTTTTAAATATGGATACGCATGCCTGAAACATGTTGAAGATGAAATGACCTAATGATCCAAAAATTTCAAGGAGTAGAAAAAATTAAATTCTCAAGTAAACGTGTGGTGGGATATTTACTAGAGCTAAACAACCCAGTTTTTGCATATTTACAAATGGCGAACCTAACAATCATAGATCATCATAAATATTTTGATTGATTAATGATGTGTAACGGCTATAATTTTTGTTAGAAATGATTAGTGGTTTGGGAGTCAACACTCAGTTAAAAATGCCTCACCCCCCATTTTTTGATGATTTCAAAATTTAATATATAAAAAACTGAAAGAGTTTACAATCCTTAAAAATCACATATACTTTTTGGAATTATCACTCTCACTATTTTTGCATTTCCATTTTTGATATTCATTGTTTTTTCAAATCCAAACTTGAGTTTTCACCCTTCCAGTTTTCTCTTAAACAAAAAGATAAGGCAAATAGATAAAAAAAAATGAAAATTTAAAAGTTTATGCATGCAAAAAATTTAAAACTATCATAAATGTAAGTGAAGAAAATTATTTGACGCACTAAAAATTAATACCAAAGCTTTGTTATCCATGTTTGGGAAATTCCACTAGTACAACCCATTATTGCTTGGAGGAATTTTATAAGGAAGTGATTTATAATTGATCCTAACATGTTTTAAATATGGATATGCATGCCTAAAACATGTTGAAGATTCAAATGACCTAATGATCCAAAAATTTCAAAAGTAGAAAAAATTAAATTTTCAAGTTAACGTGAGGTGGGATATTTACCAGAGCCAAAAAACCCACTTTTTGCCTATTTACAAAAGGCAGACCTTACAATCATAAATCATCATAAATTTTTAGATCGATTAATGATGTGTAACGGCTATAATTTTTGTTAGAAATGACTTGTGGTTTGGTAGGCAACACTCAGGTAAAAATGCCACGCCCCCCTTTTTTCGGTGATCACAAAACCTCATATATAAAAAACCGAAAGAGTTTACATTCCTTACAAATCACAAATATATTTTAGAATCATCACTCTCAGTATTTGTACATTTCCATTTTGGATGTTCAATTTTTTTTCAAATCCAAACTTTAGTTTTCACTCTCCAATTTTTTTCTTAAACAAAAAGATAAGACAAATTGATCACAACAAAATGAAAATTTAAAAGTTTATGTACGCAAAAAATTGAAAACCCTGGTAAATGTAAGTGAATAAAATTATTTCACGCACTAAAAATGAAGACCAAAGTTTTGTTATCCATGCTTGGAAAATTCCACTAGTATAACCCCTAATAGCTTGGTGGAATTTTATAAGAAAGAGATTTCCAATTGATTCTAACATGTTTTAAATATGGATATGCATGCCTAAATCATGTTGAAGATTGAAATGACCTAATGATCCAAAAAATTCAAGAATTACAAAAAGTTAAGTTCTCATGTTAACGTGCGGTGGGATACTTACCAGTGCCAAATAACCATTTTTTTGCCTATTTACCAAAAGCGGACCTAACATTCATAGATCATCGTAAATGTTTTGATCGATTAATGATGTGTAATGGCTATAATTTTTTTTAGAAATGACTTGTTGTTTGGGAGTCAACACTTAGTTAAAAATGCCTCGTCCCCCATTTTTCGATGATTGCAAAACGTAATATATAAAAAACTGAAAGAGGTTACAATCCTTAAAAATTACAGATACTTTTTGGAATTAAAACTCTCAGTATTTCTGCATTTACATTTTTTATGTTCAATTTTTTTTCAAATCCAAACTTGAGTTTTCACTCTCCCATTTTTTTCTCTTAAAATAAAAGATAAGGCAAATAGAATACAACATAATGAAAATTTTAAAGTTTATGTATGGAAAAAATTGAAAACTACAATAAATGTAAGTGAAGAAAATTATTTCACGCACTGAAAATGAACACCAAATTTTTGTTATCTATGTATGGGAAATTCCACTAGTACAACCCCTCATTGCTAGGTGGAATTTTATAAGAAAGTGATTCTAATTGATCCTAACATATTTTCAATATGGATATGCAAGCCTGGAACATGTTGAAGATGCAAATGACCTAATGATCCAAAAATTTCAAGGAGTAGAAAAAATTAAATTCTCAAGTTAACGTGCGATGGGATATTTACCAGAGCCAAACAACCCACTTTTTGCCTATTTACAAAAAATGAACCTACCAATCATAGATCATCGTAAATTTTTTGATAGATTAATGATATGTAATGGCAATAATATTTTTTAGAAATGACTAATGGTTTAGGAGTCAACACTAAGTTGAAAATGCCTCGCCCCCCCTTTTTCGATGATTGCAAAACCTAATATATAATAAACTAAGAGAGTTTACAATCCTAAAAAATCACATATACTTTTTGGAATTTTCTCTCTCAGCATTTGGGCATTTCGATTTTGTAAGTTCAATTTTTTTTCAAATCCAAACTTGAGTTTTCACTCTCCTATTTTTCTCGTAAACAAAAAGATAAGGCAAATAGATCACAACAAAATAAAAAATATAGAGTTTATGTATGCTAAAAATATAAACTATAATAAATGTAAGTGAAGAAAATTATTTCACGCACTAAAAATGACCACCAAAGTTTTGTTTTCCATGTTTGGGAAATTCCACTAGTACAACCCCTAATAGCTTGGTCGAATTTTATAAGAAACATATTTCTAATTGATCCTAACATGTTTTAAATATGGATATGCATGCCTGAAACATGTTGAAGATGCAAATGACCTAATGATCCAATAATTTCATAGAGTGGAAAAAAATTAAATTCTCAATTTAACGTGCGGTGGGATAATTACCAGTGCCAAACAATCCACTTTTTGCCTATTTACGAAAAGATGACCTAACAATCATAGATAATCATAAATGTTTTGATCGATTAATGATGTGTAACGACTATAATGTGTTTTAGAAATGACTTATGGTTTGGGAGTCAACACTCAGTTAAAAATGCCTAGCCCCCCCTTTTCCGATGATTGCAAAAAATAATATATAAAAAACTAAAAGATTTTACTATCCTTAAAAATCGTAGATACTTTTTGGAATTATCTCTGTCAGCATTTCCGCTTTTCCATTTTGGATATTTAATTTTTTTTCAAATCCAAACTTGAGTTTTCACTCTCCCATTTTTCTGGTAAACAAAAACATAAGGCAAATAGATCACAACAAAGTGAAAATTTTAGAGTTTATGTATGCAAAAAATTCAAAACTATAATAAATGTAAGGGAAGAATATTATTTCACGTACTAAAAATTAACACCAAAGTTTTGTTATCCTTGTATAGGAAATTCCACTAGTACAACCCCTAATAGCTTGGTGGAAGTTTATGAGAAAAGAGACTTCTAATTGATCCTAACATGTTTTAAATATGGATAAGCAAGCCTGGAACATGTTGAAGATGCAAATGACCTAATGATCCAAAAATTTCAAGGAGTACAAAAAATTAAATTCTCGAGTTAATGTGCGGAGGGATATTTACCAGAGCCAAACAACCTACTTTTTGCCTATTTACAAAAAGCGGACCTGGCTATAATTTTTGTTTGAAATGACTTATGGTTCGGGAGTCAACACTCAGTTAAAAATGCCCCGCCCTTTCTTTTCCGATGATTGCAAAACCTAATTTATCAAAAACTAAGAGAGTTTACAATCCATAAAAATCACATATACTTTTTGGAATTATCTCTCTCAGCATTTGTGCATTTCCATTTTGGATGTTCAATTTTATTTCAAATCCAAACTTGATATTTCACTCTCCCATATTTCTCGTAAACAAAAAGATAAACCAAATAGATAAAAAAAAATGAAAATTTTGGAGTTGATGTATGCAAAAAATTGAAAACGATAATAAATGTAACTGAAGAAAATTATTTCACGCACTAAAAATTAACGCCAAAGTTTTGTTATCCATGTTTACAAGATTTCTAAAAATTAAAATTCCTCTGGTTCAACACCTTATAGCTTGGTAGAATTTTATAAGAAAGAGATTTCTAATTGATCCTAACATATTTTAAATATGGATATGCATGCCTGAAACATGTAGATGATTCAAATGACCTAATGATCCAAATATTTCAAAAAGTAGAAAAAATTGAATTCTCAAGTTAACGTGCGGTGGGATATTTACCTGTGCCAAACAACCCACTTTTTGCCTATTTACAAAAAGCAGACCAAACATTCATAGATAATCGTAAATTTTTTTATCGATTAATGATGTGTAAGGGCTATAATTTTTGTTAGAAATGACTTATGGTTTGGGAGTCAACACAGTTAAAAATGCCTAGCCCCCCCCTTTTTTGATGATTGGAAAACCTATAATATAAAAAACTAAAAGATTTTACAATCCTTAAAAATCACAGATACATTTTGGAATTATCTCTCTCAGCATTTGCGCATTTCCTTTTTTGATTTTCAATTATTTTTCAAATCCAAACTAGAGTTTTCACTCTTCCATTTTTCTCGTAAACAAAAAGATATGGCAAATAGATCACAAAAAAATGAAAATTTTACAGTTTATGTATGCAAAAAATTAAAAACCATAATAAATGTAAGGGAAGAAAATTATTTCATGGACTAAAAATGAACACCGAAGTTTTTTTATCCATGTTTGGGAAAATCCACTAGTACAACCCCTAATAGCTTGGTGGAATTTTATTAGAAAGAGATTTCTAATTCATCCTAACTTATTTTAAATATGGATAAGCATGCCTGAAACATGTTGACGTTTCAAATGACCAAATGATCTAAAAATTTCAAGTAGTTGAAAATTTTAAATTCTCGAGTTAACATGTGGTGGGATATTTACCAGAGCCAAACAACCTAGTTTTTGCCTATTTACAAAAAGCAGACCAAACAATCACAGATCATTGTATATGTTGTGATCGATTAATGATGCGTAATGTCTATAATTTTTGTTTGAAATGACTTATGGTTTTGGTGTCAACACTCAGTTAAAAATGCCTCACCCCTCCTTTTCTGATGATTGCAAAACCTAATATATCTAAAACTACGAGAGT
Organism: Aristolochia californica; assembly: GCF_029961685.1. Taxonomy (NCBI): domain Eukaryota; kingdom Viridiplantae; phylum Streptophyta; class Magnoliopsida; order Piperales; family Aristolochiaceae; genus Aristolochia; species Aristolochia californica. Next base: position 8,244,773 of record NW_027181826.1, on the reverse strand, counting down.
TTACAATCCTTAAAAATCACAGATACTTTTTGGAATTATCTCTCTCAGCATTTGTGCATTTCGATTGTGGATGTTCAATTTTTTTTCAAATCCAGACTTGAGTTTTCACTCGCCCATTTTTCTCGTAAAAAACAAATATATGGCAAATAGATCACAAAAAAATGAAAATTTTAGAGCTTAAGTATGTAAAAAATTAAAAACAATAATAAATGTAAGTGAAGAAAATTATTTCACGCACTAAAAATGAACACCATAGTTTTGTTATCCATGTTTGGGAAATTCCACTAGTTCAACCCCTTATAGCTTGGTAAACTTTTATGAGAAAGAGATTTTTAATTGATCCTAACATGTTTTAAATATGGATATGCATGCCTGAAACATGTAGGAGATTGAAATGACCTAATGACCAAAAATTTCAAGAAGAAGAAAAAATTAAATTCTCAAGTTAATGTGCGGTGGGATATTTACCAATGCGAAACAACTCACTTTTTATCTATTTACAAAAAGCGGACCTAACATTCATAGATCGTCGTAAGTTTTTTTATCTATTAATGATGTGTAAGGGCTATAATGTTTTTTAGAAATGACTTATGGTTTGGGAGACAATACTCAGTTAAAAATGCCTAGCCCCCCCTTTTCCGATGATTGAAAAACCTAACATATAAAAAACTAAAAGAGTTTACAATCCTTAAAAATCAAAAATACTTTTTGGAATTATCTCTTCCAGCATTTGCGCATATCCATTTTGGATATCCAAATTTTTTTCAAATCCAAACTTGAGTTTTCAATCTTCCATTTTTTTCGTAAACAAAAAGATAAGGCAAATAGATCACAAAAAATGAAAATTTTAGAGTTTATGTATGCAAAAAATTGAAAACTATTATAATTTTAAGTGAAGATAATTATTTCACGCACTAAAAATTACCACCGAAGTTTTTTTATCCATGTTTGGGAAATTTCACAAGTACAACGCCAAATAGCTTGGTGGAATTTTATAAGAAAGAGATTTCGAGTTGATCCTAACATGTTTAAAATATGGATAAGCATGCATGTAACATGTTGACGATGCAAATGAGCTAATGATCAAAAAATTTCAAGTTGTAGAAAAAATTAAATTCTCGAGTTAACATGCGGTGGGATATTTACCAGAGCCAAACAACACAAGTTTTGCCTATTTAAAAAAAGCGGACCTAACAATCATTTATCATCATAAATGTTTTGATCGATTAATGATTTTTAATGGCTACAAATTTTGTTTGAAATGACTTATGGTTTGGGAGTCAACACTTAGTTAAAAATGCCTTGCTCCCCCTTTTCCTATGTTTGCAAAATCTAATATATAAAATACTATGAGAGTTTACAATCCTTAAAAATCACATATACTTTTTGGAATTATCTCTCTCAGTATTTGTGCATTTCCATTTTGGATGTTCAATTTTCTTTCAAATCCAAACTTGAGTTATCACACTCCCATTTTTCTCGTAAACAAAAATATAAGGCAAATAGATGGCAACAAAATGAAAATTTTAGAGTTTATGTATGCAAAAAATTGAAAACTATAATAAATGTAAGTGAAGAAAATTATTTCACGCACTAAAAATGAACACCAAAGTTTTGGTATCCATGTTTGGGAAATTCCACTAGTTCAACCCCTTTATAGCATGGTAGAATTTTTTGAGAAAGAGATTTATAATTGATCTTAACATGTTTTAAATATGTATATGCATGCCTGAAACATGTAGAAGATTCATATGGCCTAATGATCCAAAAATTTCAAGAAGTAGAAAAAATTAATTTCTCAATTTAACGTCCGATGGGATATTTACCAGTGCCAAACGACCCACTTTTTGCCTATTTACAAAAAGCGGACCTAACATTCATAGATCATCATAAATGTTTTTATCGATTAAAGATGTGTAAGGGCTATAATTTTTTTTTTAAATGACTTATGGTTGTAGAGACAACTCTCAGTTAAAAATGCCTTGCCCCCCTTTTTCGATGATTGCAAAACCAAATATATAAAAAACTAAAGGAGTTTACAATCCTTAAAAATCACAGATACTTTTTGGAATTATCTCTCTCAGCATTTGTGCATTTCCATTTTGGATGTTCAATTTTTTTCAAATCCAAACTTGTGTTTTTACGCTTCCTTTTTTCTTATAAACAAAAAGATAAGGCAAATAGATGACAACAAAATGAAAATTTTATCGTTTATGTATGCAAAAAATTGAAAACTATAATAAATTTAAGTGAAGAAAATTATTTCACTCACCAAAAATGAACACCAAAGTTTTGTCATCCATGTTTGGGAAATTCCACTAGTACAACCGCTAATAGCTTGGTGAAATTTTATAAAAAAGTGATTTCTAATTGATCCTAACATGTTTTAAATATGGATATGCATGCCTGAAACATGTTGAAGATCCAAATGACCTAATGATCCAAAAATTTCAAGGAGTAGAAAAAATTAAATTCTCAAGTTAACGTGTGGTGGGATATTTACCAGAGCCAAACAACCCAGTTTTTTCATACGTAATCATAAATGTTTTGATCGATTAATGATGTGTAACAGCTATAATTTTTTTTAGAAGTTACTTACAGTTTGGGAGTCAACACTCAGTTAAAAATGCCACGCCTCCCCTTTTCCGATGACTACAAAACCTAATATATAAATAACTAAAAGTGTTTACACTCCTTAAAAATCACTGATAATTTTTGGAATTATCTCTCTTAGCAAATGTGCATTTCCATTTTGGATGTTCAATTTTTTTTCAAATCCAAACTTGAGTTTTCACTCTCCCTTTTTCTCCCTTTTTTTTCAAATCCAAACATATCACAAAAAAATGAAAATTTTAGAGTGTACGTATACAAAAAATGGAAAACAATAATAAATGTAAGTGAAGAAAATTATATCACGCAATAAAAATGAACTCCAAAGTTTTGTTATCCATGTTTGGGAAATTCCACTAGTACAACCCCTAATAGATTGGTGGAATTTTATAAGAAAGAGATTTCTAATTGATACTAACATGTTTTAAATATGGATATGCATGCCTGAAAGATGTTGAAGATGCAAATGACGTTATGATCCAAAAACTTCAAGGATTAGAAAAAACTAAATTCTCAAGTTAACGTTCGGTGGGATATTTACTAGAGCCAATCAACCCACTTTTTGCCTATTTACAAAAAGTGGACCTAACATGGATACAACATCGTAAATGTTTTGATCGATTAATGATATGTAACGGCAATAATTTTTGTTAGAAATGACTTATGGTTTGGGAGTCAACACTTAGCTAAAAATGCCTCTCCGCCCCTTTTCTGATGACTGCAAAACCTAATATATAAATAACCAAACATTCCTTACAAATCACAGATACATTTTGGAATTATATCTCTCAGCATTTGTGCATTTCCATTTTGGATGTTCAATTTTTTTTCAAATAAATAATTGAGTTATCACTCTCCCATTTTTCTCATTAACAAAAAGATAAGGCAAAAAGATCACAAAAAATGAAAATTTTAGAGTTTATGTATGCAAAAAATTGAAAAGTATAATAAATGTATGTGAAGCAAATTATTTCAGGCACACAAAATTAAATGCAAAGTTTTGTTATCCATGTTTCGGAAATTCCACTACTACAACCCCTAATAGCTCTATGGAATTTTATAAGAAAGAGATTTCTAATTGATCCTAACATGTTTTAAATATGGATATGCACGCCCGAAACATGTTGAAGATGCAAATGACCTAATGATAAAAAAAATTTCAAGGAGTAGAAAAAATTAAATTATCAGGTTAACGTGTGGTGGGATATTTACCAGAGCCAAACCACCCAGTTTTTGCCTTATTAAAAAAAGCGGACCTAACAATCATAGATCATCATAAATGTTTTGATTGTTTAATGATGTGTAATGGCTATAATGTTTTTGTTAGAAGTGACTTTTGGATTGGGAGTCAACACTCAGTTAAAAATGCCTCACCCCCCCCCCCCCCCCCCCCCCCCCCCCCTTTTTCCGATGATGGCAAAACCTAATATATAAAAAACTAAAGGAGTTTACAATCCTTAAAAATCACAAATACTTTTTTGGAATTATCTCTCTAAGAATTTGTGCATTTCCATTTTTTTTCAAATCGAAACTTGAGTTTTCACTCTCCCATTTTTCTCGTAAACAAAAAGATAAGGCTAATAAATCACTACAAAATGAAAATTTTAGATTTTATGTTTGAAAAATATTGAAAATGATAATAAATGTAAGTGAAGAAAATTATTTCACGCACTAAAAATGAACATCAAAGTTTTGTTATCAGGGTTTAGGAAATTCTACTAGTACAACCCCTAATATCTTGGTGGAATTTTATAAGAAAGAGATTTCTAAATGATCCTAACATGTTTTAAATATGGATATCCGTGGCTGAAACATTTTGAAGATGCAAATGTCTTAATGATCCAAAAATTTCTAGGAGTTTAAAAAATTAAATTCTCAAGTTAACTTGCTGTGGGATATTTACCATAGCCAAACAACCCACTTTTTCCTTATTTAAAAAAAGCGGACCTAACAATCATTGTAATTTTTTTTATCGAATAATGATGTGTAACGGCTATACTTTTTTTTTAGATGTTACTTATGGTTTGGGAGTCAACACTCAGTTAAAAATGCCACCCCCCCCCCCCCCTTTTCCGTTAACAGCAAAACCTAATATATAAAAAAACTAAAAGAGTTTAAAATCCTTAAAAATCACTGATACTTTTTGGAATTATCTCTCTCAGAATTTTTTCATTTCCATTTTGGATATTCAATTTTTTTTCAAATCCAAACTTGAGTTTTCACTCTCCCTTTTTTTCTCGTAAACAAAAAGATAAAGCAAATAGATCAACCCAAAAATGAAAATTTTAGAATTTATTTATGAAAAAAATTGAAATCTATAATAAATGTAAGTGAATAAAATTATTTCACGCACTAAAAATGAATACAAAAGTTTTTTTATCTGTGTTTGGGAAATTCGACTATTACAACCCCTAATTGCTTGGTGAAATTTAATAACAAAGAGATTTCTAATTGATCCTAACATGTTTTAAATATGTATATGCAAGGCTGAAACTTGTTGAACATGCAAATGACCTAATGATTCATACATTTCAACGATTAGAAAAAATTAAATTCTCAAGTTAACGTTAGGTGGGAAATTTACCAGAGTCAAACAACCCACTTTTTGGCTATTTACAAAAATCGGACCTAACAACCATAGATCATCGTAATTTTTTTGATAGATTAATGATATGTAATGGCTATTTTGTTTCTTAGAAGTGACTTATGGTTTGGGATTTAACACTCAGTTAAAAATGCCTCGCCCCCCCTATTCCGATGACTGCAAAACCTAATAAATAAAAAACTAAAAGAGTTTACAATCCTTAAAAATCACTGATAGTTTTTGGAATTATCTCTCTTATCTTTTGTGTATTTCCATTTTGGATGTTCAATTTTTTTTCAAATCCAAACTTGATTTTTGACTCTCCCTTTTTTTCTCGTCAACAAAAAGATAGGCAAATAGATCACAACAAAATGAAAATTTTAGAGTTAATGGTTGCAAAAAATTGAAAACTATAATAAATGTAACTGAAGAACATTATTTCACGCACTAAAAATGAACACCAAAGTTTTGTTATTCGTGTTTGGGAAATTCCACTAGTACAACCCCTAATAGCTTGGTGGAATTTTATATTAAAGAGATTTTTTATTGATACTAAGATGTTTAAAATATGGATAAGCATGCCTGAAACATGTTGAAGATGCAAATGAGCTAATGATCCAAAACTTTGAAGGGTTAGAAAAAATTAAATTCTCAAGTTAACGTGCGGTGGATATTTACTAGAGCCAAACCACCACCTTTTTTCCTATTTACAAAAAGTGAACCTAACAATCATAGATCGTTGTAAATATTTTGATCGATTAATGATGTATAACGGCTATACTTTTTGTTAGAAATGACTTATGGTTTGGGAGTCAACACTCAGTTAAAAATGACTCGCCTCCCTTTTCTGATGATTGCAAAACCTAATATATAAATAACCAAAAGAGTTTACAATCGTTAAAAATCACAGATACGTTTTGGAATTATCTCTCTCAGCATTTGTGCATTTCCATTTTCGATGTTCAATTTTTTTTAAAAATCAAACTTGAGTTTTCTCTCTCCCATTTTTCTCAGAAACAAAAAGATAAGGCAAATAGATCACAACAAAATGAAAACTTTAGAGTTTATGTATGAAGAAAATTATTTCACGCAATAAAAATGAACACCAAAGTTTTGTTATCCATGTTTGAGAAATTCCAATAGCACAACCCCTAATAGCTTGGTGGAATTTTATAAGAAAAAGATTTCTAATTGATCCTAACATGTTTTAAATATGGATATGCATGCCTGAAACACATTGAATATGCAAAAGACCTAATAATCAAAAAATTTCAAGGAGCTGAAAAAATTAAATTCTAAAGTTAACGTGCGGTGGGATACTTACCAGAGCCAAACAACCCACTTTTTGCCTATTTACAAAAAGCAGACCTATCAATCATAGATCATCGTAAATGTTTTAATCGATTAATGATGTGTAATGGCTATAATTTTTGTTAGAAATGACTTATGGTTTGTGAGTCAACATTCAGTTAAAAATGCCTTGCCCCCCCTTATTCGATAATTCCTAAACCTTATATACAAAAAACTAAAAGAGTTTAAAATCCTTAAAAATTACATAATTTTTTTGGAATTAACTCCCTAAGCAATTGTGCAATTCCATTTTGGAAGTTCAATTTTTTTTGAAATCCAAACTTGTGTTTTCACACTTCCATTTTTCTCATAAATTAAAAGATAAGGCAAATAGATCACAAAAAAATGCAAAATTTTATAGTTTATTTATGCAGAAAATGGAAAAATATAATAATTTATGTGAATAAAATTATTTCACGCACTAAAAATGAACACAAAAGTTTTGTTATCCATGTTTGGGAAATTCCACTTGTACAACCGCTAATAGCTTGGTGGAATTTTATAAAAAAGTGATTTCTAATTGATCCTAACATGTTTTAAATATGGATATGCATGCCTGAAATATGTTGAAGATGCAAATGACCTAATGATCCAAAAATTTCGAGTAGAAAAAATTAAATTCTCAAGTTAACAAGCGGTGGGATATTTACCAGAGCCAAACAACCCACTTTTTGCCTATTTACAAAAAGCGGACCAAACAATCATAGTTCATCGTAAATGTTTTGATCGATTAATGATGTCTAACGGCTATAATATTTTTTAGAAGTTACTTATGGTTTGGGAGTCAACACAGTTAAAAATGCCCCCACCCCCCCCACCTTTTTTCGATGACTGTAAAATAGAATATATTAAAAACTAAAAGAGTTTACACTCCTTAAAAATCACTGATACCTTTTGGAATTAGCTCTCTCAGCATTTGTGCATTTCCATTTTGGATGTTCAATTTTTTTCAAATCCAAACTTGAGTTTTTCTCTCTCCCTTTTTTCTCGTAAGAAAAAAGATAAGGCAAATAAATCACAACAAAATGAAAATTTTAGAGTTTAAGTAAGAAAAAAATTGAAATCTATAATAAATATAAGTGAAGAAAATTATTTCACGCACTAAAAATGAAAACCAAAGTTTTGTTATCCGTGTTTGGGAAATTCCACTAATACAACCCTTAATAGCTTGGTGGAATTTTATAACAAAGAGATTTCTAATTGATCCTAACATGCTTTAAATATCGATATGCATGCCTGAAACAAATTGAAGATGCAAATGACCTAATGATCCAAAAACTTCAAGTATTTGAAAAAACTAAATTCTCAAGTTAACTTTCGGTGAGATATTTACCTGTGCCAAACAACCCACTTTTTGCCTATTTACAAATAGCAGACCTAATAATGATACATCATCGTAAATGTTTTGATCGATTAATGATTTGTAACGGCTATAATTGTTGTTGGAAATGACTTATGGTTTGGGAGTCGACACTCAGATAAAAATGCCTCGCCCCCCGCCCTCCCCCCCTTTTCTGATGATTCCAAAACCTAATATATAAATAACCAAACAGTCCTTAAAAATCACAGATACTTTTTGGAATTATTTCTCTCAGCATTTGTGTATTTCCATTTTGGATGTTCATTTTTTTTTTCAAATCCAAAATTGAGTTTTCAGTCTCTCATTTTTCTCTTAAACAAAAAGATAACTCAAATTAATCACAACAAAATGAAAAATTTAGAGTATATGTATGCAAAAAATATAAAACTATAATAAATGTAAGTGAAGAAAATTATTTCAGGCACTACAAATTAACACCAAAGTTTTGTTATCCATGTTTGGGAAATTCCACTAGTACAACCCCTAATAGCTCGGTGGAATTTTATAAGAAAGAGATTTCTAATTGATCCTAACACGTTTTAAATATGGATATGCATGCCCGAAACATGTTGAAGATGCAAATGTCCTTATGATCGAAAAATTTCAAGGAGTAGAAAAAGTTAAATTCTCAAGTTAACGTGCGGTGGGATATTTACCAGAGCCAAACAACCACTTTTTGCCTACTTTTTGCCTATTTACAAAAAGCGGACCTAACAATCATAGATCATCGTAAATATTTTCATCGATAAATGATGTGTAATGGCCATATTTTTTTGTTAGAAGTGACTTATGGTTTGGGAGTCAACTCTCCGTTAAAAATGCCTCGCCCCTCCTTTTTCGATGACTGCAAAACCTAATATATAAAAAATTAAAAGAGTTTAAAATCCTTAAAAATCACAAATACTTTTTGGAATTATCTCTCTCAGTATTTGTGCATTTCCATTTTGGATGTTCAATAGTTTTTTCAAATCCAAACTTGAGTTTTCACTCTCCCATTTTTCTTGTAAACAAAAAGATAATGTAAATAGATCACAATAAAATGAAAACTTTAGAGTTTATATATGCAAAAAATTGAAAAATATTATTAATGTAAATGAAGAAAATTATTTCACGCAATAAAAATGAACTCCAAAGTTTTCTTATCCATGTTTGGGAAATTCCACTAGTACAACCCCTAATAGCTTGGTGGAATTTTATAAGAAAGAGATTTCTAATTGATCCTAACATGTTTTAAATATGGTTATGCATGCCTGAAACACGTTGAAGATGCAAAAGACCTAATGATCCAAAAATTTCAAGGAGTTGAAAATATTAAATTCTCAAGTTAACGTGCGGTGGGATATTTACCAGAGCCAAACAACCCACTTTTTGCCTATTAACGTGCGGACCTAATAATCATAGATTATCGTAATTTTTTTTATAGATTAATGATGTGTAACAGCTATACTTTTTTGTTAGAAGTGACTTATGGTTTGGGAATCAACACTAAGTTAAAAATTCCCTCCCCCCCCTTTCTCTGAGGATTGCAAAACCTAATATATAAAAAACTAAAAGAGTTAAAAATCCTTCAAAATCATAGATGCTTTTTGGAATTATAATTGTCAGCATTTGTGCATTTCCGTTTTGGACATTCAATTTTTTTTTCAAATCCAAACATGAGTGTCCACGCTCCCATTTTTTTCATAAACAAAAAGATAAAGTGAATAGATCACAAGAAAATAAAAATTTTATAGTTTATGTATGCACAAAAAATTTCCTCCAATAAATGTAAGTGAAGAAAATTATTTCACGCACTAAAAATGAACACCAAAGTTTTGTTATCCATGTTTGGCAAATTCCACTTGTACAACCGCTAATAGATTGGTGGAATTTTAAAAGAAAGTGATTTCTAATTGATCCTAACATGTTTTAAGTATGGATATGCATGACTGAAGCATGTTGAAGATGCAAATGATCTAATGAACCAAAAATTTAAATGAGTAGAAAAAATTAAATTCTCAAGTTAACGTTCGGTGGGATATTTACCAGAGCCCAACCACACACTTTTTGCCTATTTACAAAAAGTGGACCTATCAATCATAGATCATCGTAAATGTTTTGATCGATTAATGATGTGTAATGGCTATAATATTTGTTAGAAATGACTTATGGTTTGTGAGTTAACATTCAGTGAAAAATGCCACCCCCCCCCCCCCCCCCCCCCCCCCCCCCCCCCCCCCCCCCCCCTTTTCCGATGATTGCCATACCTAATATATAAAAAACTAAAAGAGTTTACAATCCTTAAAAATCACAGATACTTTTAGGAATTATCTCTCTCAGCATTTCTGCATTTCCTTTTTGGATGTTCATTTTTTTATCAAATCCAAACTTGTGTTTCCACACTACCATTTTCTCATAAACAAAAAAATTAGGCAACTAGATCACAACAAAATAAAAATTTTATAGTTTGTGTATGCAAAAAATTGAAAACTTTAACAAATGTAAGTGAAGAAAATTATTTCACGCACTAAAAATGAACACCAAAGTTTTTTTATCAAAGTTTTTGAAATTCCAGTTGTACAACCGCAAATAGCTTGGTGAATTTTATAAAAAAATTGATATCTAATTGATCCTAACATGTTGTAAATATGGATATGCATGCCTGAAACATGCTGAAGATGCAAATGACCTAATGATCCAAAAATTTCAAGGAGTAGAAAAAAATAAATTCTCAAGTTAACCTGCAGTGGGATATTTACTTGAGCCAAACAACCCGCTTTTTGTCTATTTACAAAATGCAAACCTAACAATCATAGATCATCGTAAATATTTTGATCGATTAGTGATATGTAACGGCTATAAGTTTTTTTTAGTAGTTACTTATGGTTTTGGAGTCAACACTCAGTTGAAAATGCCTTGTCCCCCTTTTTTGATGACTGTAAAACCTAATATATAAAAAACTCAAAGAGTTTACAGTCCTTATAAATCACTGATACTTTTTGGAATCATCTCTCTCTGCATTTGTGCATTTCCATTGTGGATGTTTAATTTTTTTTCTAATCCAAACTTGAGTTTTTACTCTCCCTTTTTTTCTCGTAAGCAAAAAGAAAAGGCAATCAGATTACAACAAAATGAAAATTTAAGATATTATGTAGGCAAAAAATTGAAATCTAATATAGAAACAGCGAAACAATCCCCCTTTTCTAATGATTGCAAAACATAATATATAAATAACGAAACAATCATTAAAAATCACATCTACTTTTCGGAATTATCTCTCTCAGCATTTGTGCATTTCCATTTTGGATGTTCAATTTTTTTTCAAATCCAAAATTGAGTTTTCACTCTCCCATTTTTCACGTAAACATAAAGATAAGGCAAATAGATCACAACAGAATGAAAATTTTAGAGTTTAAGTATGCAAAAAATTGAAAACTATAATAAATGTAAGTGAAGAAAATTATTTCATGCACTAAAAATTAACACCTAAGTTTTGTTATCCATGTTTGGGAAAATCCTCTAGTACCACCCCTAATAGCTCAGTGGAATTTTATAAAAAAGAGATTTCTAATTGATCCTAACATGTTTTAAATATGGATATGCATGCCCGAAACATGTTGAAGATGCAAATGACCTAACGTGCGATGGGATATTTACCAAAGCTAATCAATCCACTTTTTGCCTATTTACAAAAAATGGACCTAACTATCATAGATCATGGTAAATGTTTTGAACGATTAATGAAGTGTATGGGCTATATTTTTTTTGTTAGAACTAACTTATGGTTTGGGAGTCAACACTTAGTTAAAAAGGCCTCGCCCCCCCTTTTCCGATGACTACAAAACCTAATATATAAAAAACTAAAAGAGCTTACAATCCTTAAAAGTCACTCATAGTTTTTGGAATTATCTCTCTCAGCATTTGTGTATTTCCATTTTGGATGTTCAATTTTTTTTCAAATCCAAACTTGATTTTTCACTCTCCCTTTTTTCTCGTAAACAAAAAAAAAAGTAAATAGATCACAAAAAAATGAAAATTTTAGAGTTTATGTATGCAAAAAATTGAAAACTATAATAAATGTAACTGAATAACATTATTTCATGCACTAAAAATGAACACAAAAGTTTTGTTATCCGTGTTTGGGAAATTCCACTATTACAACCCCTAATAGCTTGGTGGAATTTTATAACAAAAAGATTTCTAATTGATACTAACATGTTTTAAATATGGATATGCATGCCTGAAACATGTTGAATATGCAAATGACTTAATGATCCAAAAATTTCAAGGAGTAGAAAAAATTAAATTCTCAAGTTAACGTGCGGTGGGATATTTACTATAGCCAAACCACTAACTTTTTGCCTATTTACCAAAAGCAAACTAATAATCACAGATCATCGTAAATGTTTTGATCAATTAATGATATGTAACGACTATAAGTTTTGTTAGAAATGACTTATGGTTTGGGAATCAACACCTAGTTAAAAATGACTCGCCCCTCCTTTTCTGATGATTGCAAAACCTAATATATAAATAACCAAAAGAGTTTACAATCCTTAAAAATCACAGATACTTTTTGGAATTATCTCTTTTTCGTTTGTGCATTTCCATTGTGGATGTTCAATATTTTTTCTAATCCAAACTTGAGTTTTTACTCTCCCTTTTGTTCTCGTAAGCAAAAAGAAAAGGCAATCAGATTACAACAAAATGAAAATTTAAGAGATTATGCAGGAAAAAAATTGAAATCTAATATATAAATAGCGAAACAATCCCCCTTTTTTTATGATTGCAAAACATAATATATAAATAACAAAACAATCCTTAAAAATCACAGATACTTTTTGGAATTATCTCTCTCAGCATTTGTGCATTTCCATTTTGGATGTTCAATTGTTTTTGAAATCCAAAATTGAGTTTTCACTCTCCCATTTTTTCTCGTAAAGATAAAGATAAAGATAAGGCAAATAGATCACAACAGAATGAAAATTTTAGAGTTTAAGTATGCAAAAAATTGAAAACTATAATAAATGTAAGTGAAGAAAATTATTTCAGGCACAAAAAATTAACACCAAAGTTTTGTTATCCATGTTTGGGAAAATCCACTAGTACAACCCCTAATAGCTCAGTGGAATTTTATAAGAAAGATATTTCTAATTGATCCTAACATGTTTTAAATATGGATATGCATGCCCAAAACATGTTGAAGATGCAAATGACCTAACATGCGATGGGATATTTACCAGAGCCAAACAATCCACTTTTTGCCTATTTACAAAAAGCGGACCTAACTATCATAGATCATGGTAAATGTTTTGAACGATTAATGAAGTGTATGGGCTATATTTTTTTTGTTAGAACTGACTTATGGCTTGGGAGTCAACACTTAGTTAAAAATACCTCCCCCCCCCCCCCCCCCCCCCCCCCCCTTTTCCGATGACTGCAAAACCTAATATATAAAAAACGAAAAGAGTTTACAATCCTTAAGTCACTCATAGTTTTTGTAATTATCTCTCTCAGCATTTGTGTATTTCCATTTTGGATGTTCAATTTTTTTTCAAATCCAAACTTAATTTTTCACTCTCCCTTTTTTCTCGTAAACAAAAGAAAAAGTAAATAGATCACAAAAAATGAAAATTTTAGAGTTTATGTATGCAAAAAATTGAAAACTATAATAAATGTAACTGAATAACATTATTTCATGCACTAAAAATGAACACAAAAGTTTTGTTATCCGTGTTAGGGAAATTCCACTATTACAACCCCTAATAGCTTGGTGGAATTTTATGACAAAGAGATTTCTAATTGATACTAACATGTTTTAAATATGGATATGCATGCCTGAAACATGTTGAATATGCAAATGACTTAATGATCCAAAAATTTCAAGGAGTAGAAACAATTAAATTTTCAAGTTAATGTGCGGTGGGATATTTACTAGAGGCAAACCACCAACTTTTTGCCTATTTACAAAAAGCAAACTAATAATCATAAATCATCGTAAATTTTTTGATCAATTAATGATATGTAATGACTATAAGTTTTGTTAGAAATGACTTATGGTTTGGGAGTCAACACTGAGTTAAAAATGACTCGCCACTCCTTTTCTGATGATTGCAAAACCTAATATATAAATAACCAAAAGAGTTTACAATCCTTAAAAATCACAGATACTTTTTGGAATTATCTCTCTCAGCATTTGTGCATTTCCATTTTGGATGTTCAATTTTTTTTGAAATCCAAACTTGAGTTTTCACTCTCCCATTTTTCTCGTAAACAAAAAGATAAGTAATTAGATCGCAACAAAATGAAAATTATAGAGTTTATGTATGTAAAAAATTGAAAACTATAATAAATGTAAGTGAAGAAAATTACTTCACTCAATAAAAATGAACACCAAAGTTTTGTTATCCATGTTTGGGAAATTCCACTAGTACATCCCTGTTACAATGTGGAGCACCATGGTAGGCCGACATTGTAACACTCCCCTCAAGCTGGGGGTGAGAAGACGTCATAAACACCCAGTTTGCTGCATATGGTTGAGATGATCTTGTGAGTGACTGGTTTGGTGAGGATGTCTGCAACTTGATTTTGTGAGGAGATGTGCTTCAATGATAAGAGACCAGCTTGGAATTTTTCTCGTATAAAGTGGCAATCAACTTCAATGTGCTTTGTCCTCTCATTGAAGACTGGATTTGATGCAATTTTTATTGCTATTTGGTTGTCGCAATATAGAACCATTGGAGCTTCTTTATAAAATCCAGATTCAGTGAGAAGGGACCTTATCCATAAAAGTTCACTTACAGTGTGTGCCATGGCTCTGTATTCTGCTTCTGCACTGGACCGTGCTACCACATTCTATTTTTTGCTTTTCCATGTAACCAGATTTCCTCCAACCATCGTACAAAACCCAGAAGTAGATTTTCTATCATCTGGGGATCTAGCCCAGTCTGCATCCGTGAATCCCTCAATGTTGAAGTGTCCATGTTTTTTATAGAGGAGCCCCCTTCCAGGAGCCCCTTTCAGATAACGTAGTATCCTCTCAAGTGCTTGCCAATGACTAAGTTGTGGCTTGTGCATGTACTGACTTACCACACTTACTGCATATGAAATATCTGGCCTTGTTACACATTGGTAAATAAGACGCCCTACTAACCTTTGATATTTGCCAATATCCATGTCTTCTCCAGTGCCTCCACATAACTTTGCATTTGCATCCATAGGAGTGTCTACTGGTTTGCATCCCAACATACTTGTTTCTTCTAGTAGATCAAGGGCATATTTTCTTTGGGATAGAATAATCCCATGTCTGGATTGTAAGACCTCAATACCCAAAAAGTATTTCAGTAATCCAAGATCCTTTGTCTTGAATTCAGCACATATTTTTTCTTTTATTTTTTGAACGCCCTCAGAGTCACTTCTAGTTAAAATGATATCATCAACATAAACAGCTAGAATCACCTTACCTCTTGCTGTGTTCTCAATAAATACTGAGTGGTCTGCTGAGTATCTGTAAAAACCTGTCCGTATGATGGCTTGACTAAAATTTTCAAACCATGCCCGTGGGGATTTCTTTATCCCATATAGAAATTTTTCAAGGCGACATACGGACTCCCCCTCAACCACATATCCAGGTGGTTGTTGCATATAAATTTCTTCTTTTATATCACCATTGAGAAAGGCCTTTTTGACATCCAGTTGACATATTGGCCATGATGAATTAGCTACCAAGGATAATAACATACATACCAAGGTCATTTTTGCCACTAGAGAGAATGTCTCATCATAATCAATGCCATAGCATTGAGTGTATCCTTTAGCAACCAGTCAAGCTTTCAGTCGTGCAATAGTCCCATCCGGATTATGTTTAATTGTATAAACCCACTTGCAACCAATGGGTTTTTTGTCTGTAGGAGCTTTTAGTCGTGCAATAGTCCCATCCGGATTATGTTTAATTGTATAAACCCACTTGCAACCAACGGGTTTTTTGTCTGTAGGTAGAGGAACCAGTGACCATGTATGATTCTCATTGAGTGCCTTCATTTCTTCATCCATTGCTGCCTTCCGCCCTGGATGTTGTAGAGCCTCCTGATATGACTGTGGAACAAATACAGAGGAAATAGAAGAAAGAAACTAATAACATAGAGGTGAGAGGCGATGATGAGACACAAAATTGGAGATAGGATGAGAAGTAGAAGGTTGAGTGCATGAATGAGGTTATTTTCTTATATCAATAGGACGAGTATCAAATTGAGGATCAAAAACAACTGGTGATGAAGGACTTACCTCTGGTGGATCCGACAACTCGGCAGGTGTGGTATCAGCCACTGTCTTTGGGGGCTGAACAATCTCTGTATCATGAGGCACAACCGGTCGAGGAGAACTTGGTACTGATGACATACCAGGGGGAGCACTATCAGAATAATATGAGGAGTCTTCAAAGAATGTTACATCCCTGGACACAAATAAACTTTGCAAAGAGGGACTATAACAAACATAACCCTTTTGTGTTCGAGAGTATCCCAAAAATATACACTTTATAGATTTAGGGTCAAGTTTGTTGTGTCTAGGAAAAGTATTATGAACAAAACATTGATAACCGAAGAATTTCAATGGTAATGCAAATGGATCATCATGTGGTAAAATATAGAGTAGGGGGATTTATTCCCCAGAATAGTAGACGGTAGACGATTTATAAGAAAACATGTTGTAAGGACAGCATGGGGCCAATAAAAATATGGAACTTTCATGGCATATAAAAGACCTCGAGCTACCTCAAGAATATGATGATTTTTCCGTCCGGCTACACCGTTTTGTTGAGGAGTGTAGGCACGTGATGTCTGATGGATAATGCCATTCTCTTGAAAAAATGAGTTAAGGTCTTTTGAAATATACTCTATGGCATTATTAGACCGTAGGATTTTTATCTTCTGACCAAATTGTGTGATTACCATCGCATAAAAAGATTTAAAAATAGATGGTATCTCAGAATGCTCTTTGAAAATAAACAACCAAGTTGTACGAGTGAAATCATCAATAAAAGTGATAAAATATTTGGCTTGAGAAATATTAGAGACACTCAAAGGCCCCCAAACATCAGTATGAATCAATTAAAAAGGAATGTTACTTTTGACTTCTGGACGAGGAGAGTATGTACTCCTTTGATGTTTACTTAACTGACATACCTCACAACTGAATTATGATCTTATCTTAAGAGATGGAAACATATGATGAAGAGATTGTATGGAAGGATGTCCCAACCGATTGTGTTTATCATAATCGGATTATTTTTATCACATTCAATCCCGAGTTTGGTTCTCTCTTTTCCTCTCCTTGCTTGGCGCAACTCATCCTTTCCCCTTTAATTTTTTCTGCTCAACACGAGAGCTCTTCTCCCATTTTCTATCTTTTTCTTTCTTCTTTCTTTTGCTCGTGATTATGGAAAAGGGGTCCTAAATTGAACAGACCCCTAATAGCTTGGTGGAATTTTGTAAAAAAGAGATTTCTAATTGATCCTAACATGTTTAAAATCTGGATACACATGCCTGAAACACGTTGAAGATGCAAAAGACCTAATGATCCAAAAATTTTGAGAAGCAGAAAAAATTAAATTAAAATTAAATTCTCAAGTTAACATGCGGTGGGATATTTACGAGAGCCAAACAACCCACTTTTTTGCATGTTTACAAAAAGCGGACCTAACAATCATAGAACATCGTAAATGTTTTGATCAATTAATGATTTGTAATAGCTATACTTTTTTTTTAGAAGTGACTTATGGTTTGGGATTCAACACTAAGTTAAAAATGCATCCGCACCCCCACCCCTTTTCCGATGATTGCAAAACCTAATATATAAAAAACTAAAAGAGTTTAAAATCCTTCAAAATCATAGATACTTTTTGGAATTATCTCTCTCAGCATTTGTGCATTTCCATTTTGGATGTTCAATGTTTTTTCAAATCCAAACTTGAGTTTTTGTGCTCCCATTTTTCTCATAAACAAAAAATAAGGCAAATAGATCACAACAAAATGAAAATTTTACAGTTAATGTATGCAAAGCAATTTGCCTATAATAAATGTAAGTGAATAAAATTATTTCAGGCATTAAAAATGAACACCAAAGTTTAGTTATCCATGTTTGGGAAATTCCACTTGTACAACCGTTAATAGCTTGGTGGAATTTTATAAGAAAGTGATTTCTAATTGATCTTAACATGTTTTAAATATGGATATGAATTCCTGAAACATGTTGAAGATGCAAATCACCTAATGATCCAAAAATTTCAAGGAGTAGAAAAAATTAAATTATCAAGTTAATGATCGGTGGGATATTTACCAGAGCCAGGTGGGATATTTACTAGAGCCAAACAACCCAGTTTTTGCCTTTTTACAAAAAGCGGACCTAACAATCATAGATCATCGTAAATGTTATCATCGATTAATGATGTGTAACGGCTATAATTTTTGTTAGAAATGATGAGTCAACACTCAGTTAAAAATGCCACAAACCCCCTCCCCCTATCCATATTCAAAATGAAAATTTTACAGTTAATGTATGCAAAACAATTTGCCTATAATAAATGTAAGTGAATAAAATTATTTCACGCATTAAAAATGAACACCAAAGTTTAGTTATCCATGTTTGGGAAATTCCACTTGTACAACCGTTAATAGCTTGGTGGAATTTTATAAGAAAGTGATTTCTAATTGATCTTAACATGTTTTAAATATGGATATGAATTCCTGAAACATGTTGAAGATGCAAATCACCTAATGATCCAAAAATTTCAAGGAGTAGAAAAAATTAAATTATCAAGTTAATGATCGGTGGGATATTTACCAGAGCCAGGTGGGATATTTACTAGAGCCAAACAACCCAGTTTTTGCCTTTTTACAAAAAGCGGACCTAACAATCATAGATCATCGTAAATGTTATCATCGATTAATGATGTGTAACAGCTATAATTTTTGTTAGAAATGACTTATGGTTTGGGAGTCAACACTCAGTTAAAAATGCTTCGCCCCCCTTTTCCGATGATTGAAAAACCTAATATATAAAAAAATAAAAGAGTTTACAATCCATAAAAATCACAGATACTTTTTGGAAATATCTCTCTCAGCATTTCTGCATTTCCATTTTCGATGTTCAATTGTTTTTCAAATTCAAACATGAGTTTTTACTCTCCCATTTTTCTCCTTAACAAAAAGATAAGGCAAATAGATCAACACAAAATGAAATTTTGAGAGTTTATGTATGCAAAAAAATGAAAACTATAATAAATGTAAGTGAAGACAATTATTTCACGCACTGCAAATGAACACTAAAGTTTTTTTATCCATGTTTTGGAAATTCCACTAGTACAACCCTAGTAGCTTGGCAGAATTTTATAAGAAACAAATTTCTTATTGATCCTAACATGTTTTAATATGGATATGCATTCCCTTAAACATATTGAAGATGCAAATGACCTAATGATCTAGAAATTTCAAGGAGTAGAAAAAATTAATTCTCAGGTTAACGTGCGGTAGGATATTTACCAGAGCCAAACAACCTAGTTTTTGCCTATTGATAAAAAGCGAACCTAACAATCATAGATCATCATAAATATTTTGATCGATTAATGATGTGTAACGACTATAATTTTTGTTAGAAATGACTTATGGTTTGGGAGTCAACACAGTTAAAAAAGCCTTGCCCCCCTTTTTCGATGATTGAAAAACCTTATATATAAAAATTAAAAGAGTTTACAATACTTAAAAATCACAGATCCTTTTTGGAATTATCTCTCTCAGCCTTTGTTCATTTCCATTTTGGATGTTCAATTTTTTTTCAATCCAAACTTGAGTTTTCATTCTCCCATTTTTCACATAAACAAAAAGGCAAGGCAAATAGATCACAAAAAAATGAAAATTTTAGAGTATATGTAAGCAAAAACTTGAAAACTATAATAAATGTAAGTGAAGAAAAATATTTCACGCACTAAACATATACTCCAAAGTTTTGTTATCCATGTTTGGGAAATTCAAATAGAACAACCCCTAATAGCTTGGTGCAATTTTGTAAAAAGAGATTTTTAATTGATCCTCACATGATTTAAATATGGATATGCATGCCTGAAACTTGTTGAAGATGCAAATGACCTAATGATCGAATAATTTCAAGAAGTAGAAAAAATTATATTCTCAAGTTAACGTGTGGTGGGATATTTACCAGTGCCAAACAACCCACTTTTTTCCTATTTACAAAAAGAGGACCTAACAATCAAAGATCATCGTAAATGTTTTGATCGATTAATGATATGTAATGGCTATAATTTTTGTTAGAAATGACATATGGTTTGGGAGTCAACACTCAGTTAAAAATGCCTCGCCCCCGCCCCCCCACCCCTTTCCGATGATTGCAAAACCTAATATATAAAAACTAAAAGAGTTTACAATCCTTAAAACTCAGAGATACTTTTTGGAATTATCTCTCTCAGCATTTCCACATTTCCATTTTGGATGTTAATTTTTTTTTCAAATCCAAACAAGAGTTTTCTCTCTCCCATTTTTCTCTTAAAGAAAAAGATAAGGCAAATAGATCACAACAAAATGAAACTTTTAGAGTTTTAGTATGAAAAATATTTAAAACTATAATAAATGTAAGAGAAGAAAATTCTTTCATGCACTAAAAATGAACACCAAAGCTTTTTTATCCATGTTTGGGAAATTCCACTTGTACAACCCCTAATAGCTTGGTGGAATTTTTTAAGAAACATATTTCTAATTGATCCTAACATGTATTAAATATGGATATCCATGCCCTTAACCATGTTGAAGATGCAAATGACCTACTGATCCAAAAATTTCAAGGAGTAGAAAAAATTAATTTCTCAAGTTAACGTGCGGTGTGATATTTACTAGAGCCAAACAACCAGTTTTTGCCTATTTAAAAAAAGAGGACCTAACAATCATAGTTCATCATAAAATTTTGGATCAATTATTGATGTGTAATGGCTACAATTTCTTTTAGAAATGACTTATGGTTTGGAGTCAACACTCAGTTAAAAAAAACCACCCCCCCCCCCCCCCCCCCCCTATTTCCGATGATTGTAAAACCTAATATATAAAAAACTAAAACAGTTCACAATCCTTAAAAATCACATATACTTTTTGGAATTATCTCTCTCATCATTTGAGCATTTCCATTTTGGATGTTAAATTTTGTTTCAAATCCAAACTTGATTTTTCTCTCTCCCGTTTTTCTTGTACACAAAAAGATAAGGAAACTATATCACAACAAAATAAAAATTTTAGAGTTTATGTATGCAAAAAAAAGAAAACTATTATAAATGTTAGTGAAGAAAATTATTTCACGCACTAAAAATGAACACCAAAGTTTTTATAAGAAAATTATTTCAACCCCTAATAGCTTGGTGGAATTTTATAAGAAAGAGATTTCTAATTGATGCTAACATATTTAAAATATGGATATGCATGCCTGAAACATGTTGAAGATGCAAATGACCTAATGATATAAAAACTTCAAAGAGTATAAAAAATTAAATTCTCAAGTTAACGTGCGATGGGATATTTACCTGAGCTAAACTGTTATGGACTCTATAGCATCAAGAGTGATGAACCGGAGAAGAGAATAGATGGAGTGAACTTGTATTTCAGTACCTTAGGGGTTTAATTGTAATTTTAAGTTCAATAAGGGTCTAATTGTAATTATGGAACCTTTGACGTTTTCCCTGATCTATTTAGGGTGTCAAGTGAATGAAGGGAGAAAAGCATTGATCAATTAGCATAGACGAGATCAGGTACTCTCTCTAAGGAGGCCTAAGGTTGGAGCTCCTTCAAAGGCTCACGTTCCTACATCATTGGGAGTTCTAAGACCCCAAAAATCCTTCCCTTCTTTGTCAGCCAATCTGAAAGCTAGATGAGATCGCCGGGTGACTCGATCCATGGCGAGAGAACCTAACATCGTGGTATCAAACAGGACTACCATTGGCGATTCCTCTTCCCCTGCAGAAATTTGAAATTTTGTGGAAGAGAACCATGCTGATCTACAATCTCAAATCAATGGCCTTGACGGAAAATTCCAGATGTTGATGTCCCAAGTGGAGGAGGGCTTTGCCCAGCTTTCTGCCCTGGCATCTTCCTCATGCGCAGCAGATCATCTCAACCCTCATCCACCGCCACCACCTCCTCCCCTGCGCCAAACACCTCCACCTCGTGGGGGCATCAATCCAGCACCCCCTACCGTGCCCAAGTACACAAAGCTTGATTTTCCAACGTATGATGGGTCTTCCGACCCTTTAATGTGGTTACACAGGTGTGATCATTTCTTTTTCAATCAAGGAACTCTTCCCGAGGGCAAGGTTCTATTAGCTGCCTTCCACATGCTCGATGAAGCACTTATGTGGTTTCATCAATTAAAAAACGAGTTTGTGGTATATGATTGGGAATTTTTCAAGGAAAATTGCATGCTACGGTTTGGTCCTCCACTTCGCAGCAACCCAGTTGGGGATTTGGTAAATCTAAAACAGCTTGGAACTATCGAACAATATCAGAAATTGTTCCAGGAAAAACTTGCCCGTGCAAGTCATTTGGTGCGTCTTGAACTTTATGTCAGTTTGTTCAATGCTGTCCTGGTAGAACCACTTCGCCTAGAAGTGGAATTGGAAGCCCCCACCTCCCTAGCCCATGCCATGAATTTGGCAAGAGCATTGGACACCAAACAACTCCTATTCCGAGATTCATTAAACAAACATCCCCCATGGCAACCTTGGCCATTGCCCACTGGGCCTTTTTCCTCTACTCCAATGCCTCAAACCCACACCCCCTCTAACACACCCCCACCAGCCTTTACACCACCACCTGGATTTATCAAACGCCTTACAAAAGTAGAAATTGATAAGAGAAGAGCTCAGGGACTATGTTTCAATTGTGATGAGAAATTCATAAGGGGCCATCAATGAAAAAGACTCTTTTGGGTAGAAATAGAAGACCCAACAGAGGATGACTTTCCAGAGGATGTGGACCAAACCGAGAAGGAGGAACCAAAAATCTCCCTCCACCAATGACAGGCCTGCACAGCACAAATACCATGCAGGTCCACGCCACCATGAACCATCTTATTCTACTAGCACTGGTGGACTCAAGCCGCACCCATAATTTTATAAGCAGCCAGGCAGCACAACAGTTGGGTTTTTCACTCAAGTAGAGGTTAGGAATCTCAGTCTCAGTGGCTAACAGTAACAAAGTCACCACTGTCGGCTTCTGTTCAGCAGTGCCCTTTACTATTGAGGGTCACTCCTTTGTGGCAGATTTTTTGGTCATACCACTGGCTGGTTTTGACCTGGTATTGGGAATTAAATGGTTGCAGCTATTGGGTCAGATCTTATGGGATTTTCAATCCCTTACCATGAGTTTTACACAGGACATCCATCAGATCACCCTCCAGGGCACTAGCGCCCAGTGCCCATACACACTCCAGACAATTTCCGTGGGTCCTTCAGAGCAACATAACTTAGCTTCATTGTTGGCTGAATATGCTGATTTATTTCAGGAACCGGCAAACCTTCCACCTATACGAGCTTGTGATCACAAAATTCGTTTGAAGATGGGCACAGAACCAGTGGTAGTGCGTCTTTACCGCTATCCATGTGCAAAAAGATGAGATAGAAAGGCAATGTCAACAAATGCTCTAACAGGGTATTATCCAGCCTAGCCATTCCCCCTTCTCGTCCCTGGTACTGCTGGTGAAAAAATCCGATAACTCTTAGTACTTTTGTGTGGAATACCGTGAACTCAATGCTCGCACCATCAGAGATAAATTTCCAATTCCGGTGGTTGATGAATTATTGGACGAGCTACACGGATCTCAATTATTTACAAAGCTGGACTTGAAATCTGGGTACCATCATATTCGGGTTTATTCGGAGGATGTCAAAAAAACTGCCTTTCGCACCCACCATGGTCACTACAAGTTCCTGGTAATGGCATTTGGGCTATCCAACGCCCCGTCTACCTTTCAAGCGCTTATGAACGAGGTATTTTGCCCTTTCTTACGGAAGCATGTCTTAGTTTTTTTTTTGACGATATACTGGTCTATAGCAAAACTTGGGAAGCACATTTGCATCAATTGAGACAGGTTTTCACCATTCTCCGAGCACACAATTTATTTCTCAATAGAGCCAAATGTGACTTTGCCACTTCCAAAGTAGCTTATTTGGGACATGTGATATCTGCCTCTGGGGTGAAACCAAACTTTAGCAAGATACAGGCTGTCATGGAATAGCCCGCACCTCACTCTGTCACAGCTTTGAAAGGGTTCCTTGGTCTCGCAGGCTATTATATAAAATTTATAAAAGAATACGGTCAGCTGGCAGCACCGTTGCACAATTTATTGAAGAAGCATGCCTTTCAGTGGTCTCAGTTGGCAGACTCCTTGTTTCACCAATTGAAACAAGCATTAGCGTCAGCTCCAGTCAACTCCAGTTCTTCAATTGCCAAACTTTGCTAAAAATTTCATAATAGAGTGTGATGCATTTGGGGGAGGCATAGGTGCCGTCTTTCAGCAACAGGGACACCCCATTGCTTATTTAAGCTGCCACCTCGCTCCTCACCATCACAAGTTAGCCACTTACGAAAGGGAACTCATTGGGTTGGCCAAAGCCGTGCAGTATTGGAGACCGTATCTGTGGGGCAGACCTTTTATATTCCGGATAGACCACTGTAGCCTCAAATACTTATTTGAGCAGCGCCTTACCACATCCCCACAACAACATTGGCTCAGCAAATTAATGGGATTCAATTTTCAGGTGGAATACAAACCGGGTTATCTCAACCGTGGGGCAGACGCCTTGTCATGCAGAGAACTGGGGGATTGACACCTGCACGCACTGAGCCACCCCAGGTCCCTCTTGCTGGACACAATCCATCAGGATACGTGCCATCATCCAAATCTCCTTGCCTTACAAGCTCAAATCGAGAACCATTCCAAGGACAATAACTGGACACTATAGGAAGGTCTCATTCTCTATAAAGGACGCATATATCTTCATCCTTCTTCGGCACTCCTTCCTACCATTATTGCCTCCTTTCATGACAGTACACATGAGGGCTAGCAGAAGACATACTTTCGCCTTAGTTGGAAGTTTTATTGGAGGGGTATGAAGTGGGTCATTGCTGATTATGTTGCCGCGTGCCAGGTCTGTCAACGGAATAAATCTGAATCCTTACAACCCGCCGGCTTGCTCCTGCCCCTTCAACTTCCTTCACAGGTACGGGCAGATCTCTCAATGGATTTTATCGATGGCCTTCCTCTGTCTACATGGAAATCTGTTATTCTTGTTTTGGTAGACCGGTTCTTGAAATATGCCCACTTTATGGCCCTCAACCATCCGTATACAGC
This sequence comes from Aristolochia californica, assembly GCF_029961685.1. Lineage (NCBI taxonomy): Eukaryota > Viridiplantae > Streptophyta > Magnoliopsida > Piperales > Aristolochiaceae > Aristolochia > Aristolochia californica. The sequence continues at coordinate 8,219,490 of NW_027181826.1, read as the reverse complement.
CACACAAGTCGCTCATCTCTTCATGGATCATATTGTTCGGCTCCATGGGCTTTCGGAGACCATCACTAGCTACCATGATGCTATATCCACCAATAAATTCTGGGAGGACCTATTTAAGCCCCACAACTCCAAGTTAGCCTTCTCTTCATCATACCACCCTCAGACAGACGGCTAGACAGAGGTGGTAAATCGTACATTGGAGATGTATTTGCAATGTTTTGTGGGGGACACTCCTCGGCAGTGGATTCATTGGTTAGCATGGGCAGAGTATTTATATAATACCTCATACCCACACCGCATTGGGTACTACCCCCTTTCGAGTCGTTTATGGCAGAGACCCCCCGCGTCTACTATCTTACGAACCGGGGTCTTCTCGGGTAGCAGCATTGGACCAAGCATTAGCCGACAGAGATGAAATGCTTGCTCAGGTCCACCTTCAATTACAGCGTTCATAAGCCACAATGAAGCACACTTATGACAAAGGACATCGTCCCCTTTCCTTTGCACTTGGAGAATTTGTGTGGCTCAAACTTCAACCATACCGCCAACTCTCTGTTGCAGCCATCAAGTGCCATAAGCTCTCTCCAAACTTTTATGGGCCATTCCAGGTTCTTCACTGTATTGGCACTATGGCATATTGTTTGAAGCTCCCACCAGACGCCAAGATACATGATGTCTTCCACGTCTCCCTCCTCAAGCCGTTCAAGGGAGACTCTCCACTACCGCATACCCCTCTGCCTTCGCTCAAAGATGGCTGGTCTATGCCCACTCCAGCACAGATCCTTCAAGCCCGACGAGTTAACAATGCATGGGAGGTGCTCATTCTGTGGACAGATGAGGAATTGGTGGAAGCCTCTTGGGAGACACTCGAGTCCTTCCAGACTCTATTCCCCACTTTCAAGCTTGAGGACAAGCCCTTTCTTCAGGAGGGGGTGATGTTATGGACACCATAGCATCAAGAGTGGCGAACCGGAGAAGAGAATAGATGGAGTAAACTTGTATTTCAGTACCTTAGGGGTTTAATTGTAATTTGAAGTTCAATAAGGGTCTAATTGTAATTATGGAACCTTTGACGTTTTCCCTCATCTATTTAGGGCGTCAAGTAAATGAAGGGAGAAAAGCATTGATCAATTAGTATAGACAAGATCAGGTACTCTCTCTAAGGAGGCCTAAGGTTGGAGCTCCTTCAAAGGCTCACATTCCTACATCATTGGGCGTTCTAAGACCCCCAAATCCTTCCCTTCGTCAGCCAATCTGGAAGCTAGAGGAGATCGCTGGGTGACTCGATCCATGGCGAGAGAACCTAACACAAACAACCCAGTTTTTGCCTATTTACAAAATGTGGACCTCACAATCTTAGATCATCGTAAATATTTTGATGGATTAATGATGTGTAACGACAATAATTTTTGTTAGAAATGACATATAGTTTGGGTGTTGACACTCAGTTAAAAATGACTCGCCCCCGCCTTTTCGATGATTGCAAAACCAAATATATAAAAAACTAAAAGATTTTACAATCCTTATAAATCACAGATACTGTTTTGAATTATCCCTCTCAGCATTTGAGCATTTCCGTTTTGGATGTTCAATTTTTTTCAAATTCAAACTTGAGTTTTCACTCTCCCATTTTTTTCATAAACTAAAAGATAAGGCAAATACATCTCAACAAAATGAAAAATTTAGAGTTTATTTATGCAAAAAATTAAAAACTATAATAAATGAAAGTGAAGAAAATTATTTCACGCACTAAAAATGAACACCAAAGTTTTGTTATCCATGTTTATGAAATTCCACTGATACAACCCCTAATAGCTTGGTGGAATTTTATAAGAAAGTGATTTCTAATTGATCTTAACATGTTTTAAATATGGATATGCGTGCCTGAAACAAGTTGAAGATGCATATGACCTAATGATCCAAAAATTTCAAGGAGTAGAAAAAACTAAATACTCAAGTTAACGTGCGGTGAGATATTTACCAGCGCCAAACAAGCCACTTTTTCCCTATTTACAAAAAACGTACATAACAATCATAGATCATCATAAATGTTTTGATCGACTAATGATGTGTAATGGATATAATTTTTGTTAGAAATGACTTATAGTTTGGGAATCAGCACTCAGTTAAAAAATGCCTCACCCCCCCTGTTTTTATGATTGCAAAACCTAATTTATAAAAAACTGAAAGAGTTAACAATCTTGAAATATCACAGATACTTTTTGGAATTATCTCTTTCTTCATTTGAGCATTTCCATTTTGGATGTTCAATTTTTTTTCAAATCGAAACTTGAGTTTTCACTCTGACGTTTTTCTCGTAAACAAAAAGATTAGGCAAATAGATCACATCAAAATGAAAATTTTAGAGTTTATTTATGCAAAAAATGGAAAACTATAATAAATATAAGTGAAGAAAATTATTTCACACACTAAACATGAACTCTAAACTTTTGTTATCCATTTTAGGGAAATTCCACTAGTACAACCCCTATTAGAAATGTCGAATTTTGTTAGAAAGTGATTTCTAATTGATCCTAACATGTTTTAAATAAGGATATGCATGCCTGAAACATGTTGAAGATGCAAATGACCTAATGATCCAAAAATTTAAAGGAGTAGAAAAAATTAAATACTCAAGTTCACGTCTGGCGAGGTATTTACAAGAGCCAAACAACCCACTTTTTTCCTATTTAAAAAAAGCGTACCTCACAATCATAAATCATCGTAAATGTTTTGATCGACTAATGATGTGTAACGGCTACATTTTTCGTTAGAAATGACTTATGGTTTGGGAGTCGACACTCAGTTAAAAAATGCCAACCCCCCCCGTTTCCGATGATTGTAAAACCTAATATATAAATAACTAAAAAAGTTCACAATCCTTAAAAATCACAGATACTTTTTGGAATTATCTCTCTCAGCATTTGCGCATTTCCATTTTGGATGTTCAATTTTGTTTCAAATCAAAACTTGATTTTTCTCTCTCCCGTTTTTCTCGTACACAAAAAGATAAGGAAACAAGATCACAAAAAAATAAAAATTTTAGAGTTTATGAATGCAAAAAATTGAAAACTGTTATAAATGTAAGTTCACGCACTAAAAATGAACACCAATGTTTTTTTATCCATTTTTGGGAAATTTCACTAATACAACCCCTAATATCTTGGACGAATTTTATAAGAAAGAGATCTGTAATTGATGCTAACATGTTTAAAATATGGATATGCATGAAAAAATGTTGAAGATGCAAATGACCAAATGATATGAAAATTTCAAAGAGTATACAAAATTAAATTCTCAAGTTAACGTGCGGTGGGATATTTACATGAGCCAAACCACCGTGTTTTTGCCAATTCACAAAAAGCGGACAACACAATCTTAGATCATCGTAAATTTTTTGATGGATTAATGATGTGTAACGGCAATATTTTTTTAGAAATGACATATAGTTTGAGTGTCAACACTTAGTTAAAAATGCCTCACCCCGCTTTTTCGATGATTGCAAAACCTAATATATAAAAAACTAAAAGAGTTTACAATCCTTAAAAATCACAAATACTTTTTGGAATTATCCATCTCAGCATTTGAGCATTTCCATTTTGAATGATCAATTTTTTTCCAATCCAAACTTGATTTTTCACTCACCCATTTTTTTCATAAACTAAAAGATAAGGAAAATAGATCTCAACAAAATGAAAAATTTAGAGTTTATTTCTGCAAAAAATTGAAAACCATAATAAATGAAAGTGAAGAAAATTATTTCACGCACTAAAAATGAACGACAAAATTTTGTTATCCATGTTTGGGAACTTCCACTAATACAACCCCTAATAGCTTCGTGGAATTTTATAAGAAAACGATTTCTAATTGATCTTAACATGTTTTAAAATATGGATATGCATGCGTGAAACAAGTTGAAGATGCAAATGATCTAATGATCCAAAAATTTCAAGGAGTAGAAAAAATTAAATTCTCAAGTTAACGTGCTGTGGGATATTTACACGAGCCAAACAACCCAATTTTTGCCTATTTATAAAAGGCAGACCTAACAATCATCGATCATCGTAAATGCTTTGATCGATTAATGATGTGTAACGGCTAAAATTTTTGTTTGAAATGACTTATGGTTTGGGAGTCAACACTCAGTTAAAAATGCCTCGCCCCCCCTTTTCTGATGATTGCAAAAGCTAATATATAAAAAAATAAAATAGTTTACAATCCTTAAAAATCACAGATTTTTTTTTTTGAATTTTCTCTCTCACCATTTGTACAATTATATTTTGGATGTTCAATTTTTTTTCAAATCCAAACATGTGTTTTCAATCTCCCACTTTTCGTGCAAACAAAAAGATAAGGCAAAAAGATCTCAACCAAATAAAAATTTTAGAGTTTACATATTCAAAAAATCAAAAACTAAAATAAATGTAAGTGAACAAAATTATTTCACACACTAAAAATGAACACCCCCTAATAGCTTGGTGGAATTGTAAGAAAGCGATTTCTAATTGATCATTACTTGTTTTAGAAACAAGTTGAAGATGCAAATGACCTAATGATCCAAAAATTTCAAGGAGTAGAAAAAATTAAATTCTCAAATTAACGTGCGGTGGGATATTTACTTGAGCCAAACAACCCAGTTTTTGCCTATTTAAAAAAAGAGGACCTAACAATAATAGATCATTGTAAATGTTTGGATCGATTAATGATGTGTAACGGCTATAATTTCTGTTAGAAATGACTTATGGTTTGGGAGTCAAGACTCAGTTAAAAATGCCTCGCTCCCCCTTTTCCGATGATTTCAAAACCTAATATATAAAAAACTAAAAGAGTTTACAATCCTTAAAAGTCCCAGATATTTTTTGGAATTATTTCTCTCATCATTTTTGTGTTTCTATTTTGGATATTAAATTTTTTTTCAAATCCAAACATGAGTTTTCCCACTCCCATTTTTCTCGTAAACAAAAAGATAAAGCAAATAGATCACAAAAAATGAAAATTTTTGAGTTTATCTATGCAAAAAATCAAAAACAATAATAAATGTAAGTGAATAAAATTATTTCACGCACTAAACATGAACTTCAAAATTTTTTTATCCATGTTTGGGAAATTCCACTAGTAGAAACCCTAATAGAATGGTGGAATTTTATAAGAAAGAGATTTATAATTGATCCTAACATGTTTTAAATATGGATATGCATGTCTAAAATATGTTGAAGATGTGAATGACCTAATGATCCAAAAATTTCAACAAGTAGAATAAATTAAATACTCAAGTTAACGTGCGGTGGGATATTTACCAAAGATAAACAACCCACTTTTTTCCTATTTACAACAAGCGTACCTAACAATAATAGATCATCGTAAATGTTTTGATCAACTAATGATGTGTAACAGCTACAATTTTTGTTAGAAATGACTTATGGTTTCGGAGTCGACACTTACTAAAAAAATGCCCCCCCCCCCCTCCCCCGTTTCCGATGATTGTAAAACCTAATATATAAAAAACTAAAACAGTTCACAATCCTTAAAAATCACAGATACTTTTGGAATTATCTCTCTCAGCATTTGCGCATTTCTATTTTGGTTGTTGAATTTTGTTTCAAATCAAAACTTGATTTTTCTCGTACACAAAAAGATAAGGAAATGAGATCACAAAAAAATAAAAAATTTAGAGTTTATGAATGAAAAAAATTGAAAACTGTTATAAATGTAAGTTCACGAACTAAAAATGAACACCAAAGTTTTTTTATCCATGTTTAGGAAATTTCACTAATACAACCCCTAATATCTTGGTGGAATTTTATAAGAAAGAGATCTGTAATTGATGCTAACATGTTTTAAATATGGATATGCATGCCTGAAACATGTTGAAGATGCAAATGACAAAATGATATAAAAATTTCAAAGAGTATAAAAAATTAAATTCTCAAGTTAACGTGCAATGGGATATTTACATGAGCTAAACAACCCAGTTTTTGCAAATTCACAAAAAACGGACCTCACAATCTTATGTCATCGTAAATGTTTTGATGGATTAATAATGTGTAACGGCAATAATTTTTGTTAGAAATGACATATAGTTTGGGTGTCGACACTCAGTTAAAAATGCCTCGCCCCCGCTTTTTCGATGATTGCAAAACCTAATATATAAAAAACTAAAAGAGTTTACAATCCTTAAAATTCACAGATACTTTTTTGAATTATCCCTCTCAGCATTTGAGCATTTCCATTTTGGATGATAAATTTTTTTCAAATCCAAACTTTAGTTTTCACTCTCCCATTGTTTTCATAAACTAAAAGATAAGGCAAATAGATCTCAACAAAATGAAAAATTTAGAGTTTATTTCTGCAAAAAAATGAAAACCATAATAAATGAAAGTACATAAAATTATTTTACGCACTAAAAATGAACACCAAAGTTTTGTTATCCATGTTTGGGAAATTCCACTAATACAACCCTAATAGCATCGTGGAATTTTATAAGAAAGACATTTCTAATTGATCCTAACATGTTTTAAAATATGGATATGCATGCCTGAAACAAGTTGAAGATGAAAATGACCTAATGATCCAAAAATTTCACGGAGTAGAAAAAATTAAATTCTCAAGTTAACGTGTTGTGGGATATTTACCAAAGCCAAACAACCCAGTTTTTGCCTATTTAAAAAAAGCAGACCTAACAATCATCGATCATCGTAAATGCTTTGATCGATTAATGATGTGTAATGGTTATAATTTTTGTTAGAAATGACTTATGGTTTGGGAGTCAACACTCAGTTAAAAATGCCTCCCCCCCCCCCCCCCATTTTCAATGATTGCAAAACCTAATATATAAAAAATTAAAAGAGTTTACAATCCTTAAAAATCACAGATACTTTTTGGAATTTTCTCTCTCAGCATTTGTACAATTCCATTTTGGATGTTCAAGTTCTTTTCAAATCCAAACATGTGTTTTCACTCTCCCACTTTTTGCGCAAACAAAAAGATAAGGCAAAAAGATCTCAACAAAATGAAAGTTTTAGAGTTTACATATTCAAAAAATTGAAAACTAAAATAAATGTAAGTGAAGAAAATTATTTCACGCACTAAAAATGAACACCAAAGTTTTGTTATCCATGTTTGGGAAATTCTACTAGTACAACCCCTAATAGCTTGGTAGAATTTTGTAAGAAAGCGATTTCTAATTAATCCTAACATGTTTTAAATATGGATATGCATGCCAGAAACAAGTTGAAGATGCAAATGACCTAATGATCCAAAAATTTCAAGGAACAGAAAAAATTAATTTCTCAAGTTAACGTGTGGTGGGATATTTACCAAAGCCAAACAACCCAGTTTTTGCCTATTTAAAAAAAGAGGACCTAACAATGATAGATCATTGTAAATGTTTGGATTGATTAATGACGTGTAACGGCTATAATTTCTATTAGAAATGACTTATGGTTTGGGAGTCAACACTCAGTTAAAAATGCCTCGCCCCCCCTTTTCCGATGATTGCAAAACCTAATATATAAAAAACTAAAAGAGTTTACAATCCTTTGATGTCCCAGATATAATTTGGAATTATCTCACTCAGCATTTTTGCGTGTCCATTTTGGATGTTCAATTTTTTTTCAAATCCAAACATGAGTTTTCCTACTCCCGTTTTTCTCGTAAACAAAAAGATAAGGCAAATAGATCACAAAAAAATGAAAAATTTCGATTTAGGTATGCAAAAAATCGAAAATAATAATAAATGTAAGTGAAGAAAATTATTTTACGCTCTAAACATGAACTGCAAAGTTTTTTATCCATGTTTGGGAAATTCCACTAGTACAAACCCTAATTGAATGGTGGAATTTTATAAGAAAGAGATATCTAATTGATCCTAACATGTTTTAAATATGGATATGCATGCCTGAAATATGTTCAAGATGCGAATGACCTAAAGATCCAAAAATTTCAAGGAGTTAAATAAATTAAATACTCAAGTTAACGTGTGGTTGGATATTTACCAGAGCCAAACAACCCACTTTTTTCCTATTTAAAAAAAGCGTACCTAACAATCATAGATCATCGTAAATGTTTTTATCGACTAATGATGTGTAACGGCTACAATTTTTGTTAGAAATGATTTATGGTTTGGGAGTAGACACTCAGATAAACAATGCCACCCCCCCCATTTCCGATGATTGTAAAACCTAATATATAAAAAAATAAAACAGTTCACAATCCTTATACTTTTTGGAATTATCTCTCTCAGCATTTGCGCATTTCCATTTTGGATGTTGAATTTTGTTTCAAATCCAAACTTGATTTTTCTCTCTCCCGTTTTTCTCGTACACAAAAAGATAAAGAAACTAGATAACAACAAAATAAAAATTTTAGAGTTTATTATGAAAAAATTGAAAATTGTTATAAATGTAAGTTCACCTACTAAAAATGAACACAGTTTTTTTTTCCATGTTTGGGAAATTTCACTAATACAACCCCTAATATCTTGGTGGAATTTTATAAGAAAGAGATCTGTAATTGATGCTACAATTTTTTAAATATGGATACACATGCCTGAAACATGTTGAAGATGTAAATTACCTAATGATATAAAAATTTCAAAGAGTATAAAAAATTAAATTCTTAAGTTAACGTGTTGTGGGATATTTACCTGAGCCAAACAACCCAGTTTTTGCCAATTTACAAAAAGCGGACCTTGCAATCTTAGATCATCGTAAATGTTTTGATGGATTAATGATGTGTAACGGCAATAATTTTTGTTAGAAATGACATATAGTTTGGGTGTTGACATTCAGTTAAAAATGCCTCCCCCCCGCTTTTTCGATGATTGCAAAACCTAATATATAAAAAACTAAAAGAGTTTACAATCCTTAAAAATAGCAGATATTTTTTTGAATTATCCCTCTCAGCATTTGACCAGTTCCATTTTGGATGTTCAATTTTTTTCAAATCCAAACATGGGTTTTTACTGTCCCATTTTTTTCATAAACTAAAAGATAAGGCAATTAGATCTCAAAAAATGACAAATTTAGAATTTATTTATGCAAAAAATTGAAAACCATAATAAATGAAAGTGAAGAAAATTATTTAACGCACTACAAATGAACACCAAAGTTTTGTTATCCATGTTTGGGAAATTCCACTAATACAACCCCTAATAGCTTCGTGGTATTTTACAAGAAAGAGATTTCTAATTGATCCTAACATGTTTTACAATATGAATATGCATGCCTGAAACAAGTTGAAGATGCAAATGACCTAATGATCCAAAAATTTCAAAGAGTAGAAAAAATTAAATTCTCAAGTTAACGTGTTGTGGGATATTTACCAGAGCCAAACAACCCAGTTTTTGCCTATTTACAAAAAGCAGACCTAACAATCATAGATCATCATAATTGTTTTGATCGATTAATGATGTGTAACGGCTATAATTTTTGTTAGAAATGACTTAAGGTTTGGGAGTCAACACTCAGTTAAAAATGTCTCGCCCCCCCTTTTCCAATGATTGCAAAACCTAATATATAAAAAAATAAACCAGTTTACAAACCTTAAAAATCACAGATACTTTTTGGAATTTTCTCTCTCAGCATTTCTACATTTCCATTTTGGATGTTCAATTTTTTTTCAAATCCAAACATGAGTTTTCACTTTCCCACTTTTAACGTAAAAAAAAAAAAGATAAGGCAAAAAGATCTGAACAAAATGAAAATTTTAGAGTTTACATATTCAAAAAATCGAAAAATAAAATAAATTTAAGTGAGGAAAATTATTTCACACACTAAAAATGAACACCAAAGTTTTGCTATCCATGTTTGGGAAATTCCACTAGTACAACCCCTAATTACTTGGTGGAACTTTGTAAGAAAGCGATTTCTAATTGATCCTAACATGTTTTAAATATGGATATGCATGCCTGAAACAAGTTGAAGATGCAAATGACCTAATGATCCAAAAATTTCAAGGAGCAAAAAAAATTAATTTCTCAAGTTAACGTGCGGTGGGATATTTACCAGAGCCAAACAACCCAATTTTTGCCTATTTAAAAAAAGTGGACCTAACAATCATAGATCATCGTAAATTTTTGGAACGATTATTGATGTGTAACCGCTATAATTTTTGTTAGCAATGACTTCTGGTTTGGGACTCAACACTCAATTAAAAATGCTTCGCCCCCACTTTTTCGATGATATAAAAACCTAATATATAAAAAACTAAAAGAGTTTACAATCCTTAAAAATCACAGATAATTTTTGGAATTATCTCTCTCAACACTTGCGTATTTCCATTTTGGATGTTGAATTTTGTTTCAAATCCAAACTTGATTTATCTCTCTCCCGTTTTTCTCGTACACAAAATGATAAGGAAACTAGATCACAACATGTTTTCTAATTGATCCTAACATGTTTTAAATATGGATAAGCATGCCTGAAACATGTTGAAAATGCAAATGACCTAATGATCCAAAATTTTAAGTAGTAGTAAAAATTAAATACTCAAGTTAACGTGTAGTGGGATATTTACCAGAGCCAAACAACCCACTTTTTGCCTATTTACAAAAAGCGTACCTAACAATCATATATCATCGTAAATGTTTTCGTCAACTAAATATGTGTACCGGCTACAATTTTTGTTAGAACAGACTTATGGTTTAGGAGTCAACACTCAATTAAAAAATGCCTTGCCCCCCTTTTCCGATGATTGCAAAACCTAATATATAAAAAACTAAAAGAGTTTACAATCCTTAAAAATCGCAGATACTTTTTGGAATTATCTCTCTCATCATTTGCGCATTTCCATTTTGGATGTTCTATTTTTTTTCAAATCAAAACTTGAGTTTTCACTCTGACATTTTTCTCGTAAACAAAAAGATAAGGCAAACAGATCACAACAAAACGAAAATTTAGGAGTTTATTTATGCAAAAAAGGGAAAACTATAATAAATGTAAGTGAAGAAAATTATTTCACGCACTAGACATGAACTCCAAAGTTTAGTTATCCTTGTTTGCGAAATTCCATAGTACAACCCCTAAAAGATTGGTGGAATTTTGTAAGAAAGAGATTTTTGATTGATCCTAACATGTTTTAAACATGGATATGCATGCCTGAAACATGTTGAAGATACAAATGACCTAATGATCCAAAAATTTCATGGTGTTGAAAAAATTACATACTCAAGTTAACGTGAGGAGGGATATTTACCAGAGCCAAATAACACATTTTTTTCCTATTTACCAAAAGTGTACCTTACAATCGTAGATCATCGTAAATGTTTTGAACGATTGATGAAGTGTAATGGCTATAATATTTTTAGAAATGACTTGTGTTTTGGAGACAGCACTCAGTTACAAAATGCTTGCCCCCCCCCCCCCCCTCCCTCTTTTTCGATGATTGCAAAACATAATATATAAAAAACTAAAAGAGTTTACAATCCTAAAAAGTCATAGATACTTTTTGGAATTATCTCTCTCTGCATTTGCGCATTTCCATTTTGGATGTTCATTTTTTTTTCAAATCCAAACTTGAGTTTTCACTCTCCCGTTTTTCTTGTAAACAAAAAGATAATGCAAAAAGATCACAATAAAATGAAAATTTTAGAGTTTATGTATGCAAAAAATTGAAAACTATAGTAAATGTAAGTGAAGAAAATTATTTCACGCACTAAAAATGAACACCAAAGTTTTGTTAGACATTTTTGGGAAATTCTAGTAATACAACCCCTAATAGCTTGGTGGAATTTTATAAGAAAGAGATTTCTAATTGATCCTAACATGTTTTAAATATGGATATGCATGCCTGAAACATGTTGAAGATGCAAATGACCGAATGATCCAAAAATTTCAAGGAGAAGAAAAAATTAAATTCTCAAGTTAATGTGCGGTCATATATTTACTAGAGCCAAACAACCCAATTTTTGCCTATTTAAAAAAAGCGGACCTCACAATCATAGATCATCGTAAATATTTTGATGGATTAATGATGTAACGGCTATAATTTTTGTTAGAAATGACTTATAGTTTGGGAGTCAACGCTCAGTTAAAAATGCCTCACCCCCCTTTTTAGATAATTGCAAAACTTAATATATAAGTAAAATAAAAGAGTTTATTATCCTTAAAAATCAAAGATACATTTTGGAATTATCCCTCTCAGCATTTGCGCATTTCCATTTTGGATGTTCAATTTTATTTCAAATCCTAACTTGAGTTTTCACTCTCCCGTTTTTCTCGTAAACAAAAAGATTAGGCAAATAGATCACAAGAAAATGAAAATTATAGTTTATTTATGCAAAAAATTGTAAACTATGATAAATGTAAGTGAAGAAAATTATTTCATGCACTAAAAATGAACACCAAAGTTTTGTTATCCATTTTTGGGAAATGCAGATTGTGTAACTCCTAATAGCTTGGTGGAATTTCATTAGAAAGAGATTTCTAATTGATCCGAACTTGTTTTAAATATGGATATGCATGCTTGAAACATGTTGAAGATTCAAATGACCAAATGATCCAATAATTTCGAGTAGAAAAAATTAAATTCTAAAGTTAACGTGTTGTGGGATAATTATCAGTGCCAAACAACCCACTTTTTGCCTATTCACAAAAAGCAGACCTAACAATCATAGATCATCGTAAATGTTTTGTTGGATTAATGATGTGTAACGACTATAATTTTGTTAGAAATGACTTATAGTTTGGTTGTCAACACTCTATTAAAAATGCATCACCCCCCCTTTTCTGATGATTGCAATACCTAATGTATAAAAAACTAAAAGAGTTTACAATCCTTCAAAATCACAGATATGTTTTGGAATTATCTCTCTCAGCATTTTTGCCTTTCCATTTTGGATGTTCAATTTTTTTTAAATCCAAACTTGAGTTTTCCCACTCCCAATTTTCTCTTAAATAAAAAGATTAGGCAGATAGATCACAACAAAATGAAAATTTTAGAGTTTATGTATGCAAAAAATCGAAAACAATAAGAAATGTAAGTGAAGAAAATTATTTCATGCACTAAACATGAACTCAAAAGTTTTGTTATCCATGTTTTGGAATTTCTATTAGTACAACCCCTAATAGATTGGTGGCATTTTATAAGAAAGAGATTTCTAATTGATCCTAACATGTTTTAAATGTGGATATGCATGCCTGAAACATGTTGAAGAAGCAAATGACCTAATGATACAAAAAATTCATGGAGTAGAAAAAATTAAATACTCAAGTTGACGTGCGGTGGGATATTTACCAGAGCCAAACACCCCACTTTCTGCCTATTTACAAAAAGCGTACCTAACAATCATAGATCATTGTAATTGTTTCTATCAACTAATGATGTGTAACGGCTATAATTTTTGTTAGAAATTACTTATGGTTTGGGAGTCAACACTCGGTTAAAAAATGTCTCACCCCCCCTTTCCGATGATTGCAAAACCTAATATATAAAAAACTAAAAGAGTTTACAATCTTAAAAATCCCAGATACTTTTTGGAATTATCTCTCTCTGCATTTGCGCATTTCCATTGTGGATGTTCAATTTTTTTTCAAATCGACACTTGAGTTTTCACTGTGATGTTTTTCTCGTAAACAAAAAGATAAGACAAACAGATCACAACAAAAAGAAAATTTTAGAGTTTATTTATGCCAAAAATGGAAAACTATAATAAATGTAAGTGAAGAAAATTATTTCACGCACTAAACATGAACTCCGAAGTTTTGTTATCCATGTTTGGGAAATTCCACTAGTACAACCCCTAATAGATTTGTGGAATTTTGTAAGAAAGAGATTTCTAATTGATCCTAACATGTTTTAAATATAGATATGCAAGCCTGAAACATGTTGAAGATTCAAATGACCTAATGATCTAAAAATTTAAAGGAGTAGAAAAAATTAAATACTCAAGTTAACGTGAGGTGGCATTTTTACAAGAGCCAAACAACCCACTTTTTTCCTATTTACAAAAAGCGTACCTAACAATCATAGATCATTGTAAATGTTTTGATCGACTATTTATGTGTAATAGCTATAATTTTTGTTAGAAATGACTTATGGTTTGGGAGTCAACACATAGTTAAAAAATACTCGCCCTCCCTTTTTCGATGATTGGAAAACATAATATATAAAAAAATAAAAGAGTTTGCAACCTTGAAAAATCACATAGACTTTTGAAATTATCTCTCTCAGCTTTTGCGCATTTTCATTTTGGATGTTCAATTTTTTTTCAAATCCAAACTTGAGTTTTCACTCTCCCATTTTTCTCATAAAAAAAAAGATAAGGCAAATAGATCATAGTAAAATGAAATTTTTAGAGTTTATGTATGCCAAAAATTGAAAACTATAATAAATGTAAGTGAAAAAATCATTTCACGCACTAAAAATGAACACCAAAGTTTTGTTGTCCATATTTGGGAAATTCCACTAATACAACCCCTAATAGATTGGTGAAATTTTATAAGAAAGAGATTTCTAATTGATCCTAACATTTTTAAATATGGATATGCATGCCTGAAACATGTTGAAGATGCCAATTACTGAATGATCCAAAAATTTCAATAAGAATAAAAACTTAAATTCTGAAGTTAATGTCGGGTGGGATATTTACCAGAGCCAAACAACCCAATTTTTGCCGATTTACAAAATGCAGACCTCACAATCATAGATCATCGTAAATGTTTTGATGGATTAACGTTGTGTAACGGCTATAATTTTTTTTAGAAATGACTTATAGTTTGGGAGTCAACACTCAATTAAAAATGCCTCGCCCTCACTTTTCCGATGATTGCAAAACCTTGTATGTAAAAAAACTAGAAGAGTTTACAATCCTTCAAAATAAAATATACTTTTTGGAATTATGCCTCTCAGCATTTGTGCATTTCCATTTTGGATGTTGAAATTTTTTTCAAATCCAAACTTGAGTTTTCACTCCCGTTTTTCTCTTAAACAAAAAGATAAGGAAAAAAGATCACAACAAAATGAAAATTTTAGAGAGTATTTATGAAAAAAATTGAAAACTGTCATAAATATAAGTGAAGAAAATTATTTCACGCACTAAAAATGAACACCAAAATTTTATTATCCTTGTTTGGGAAATTCCACTAGTACAACCTCTAATAACTTGGTGGAATTTTATAAGAAAGATATTTCTAATTAATCCTAACATGTTTTAAATATAGATATGCATATGTGAAACATGTTGAAGATTCAAATAGATCAAATGGATATGCATGTGTGACACGTGTTGAAGATTCAAATGACCAAATGATCCAATAATTTCAAGGAGTTGAAAAAATTAAATTCTCTAGTTAACGTGTTGTGGGATAAATACTAGTGCCAAACAACCTACTTTTTCCCTATTCACAAAAAGCGGACCTAACAATCATACATCATCGTAAATGTTTTGATGGATTAATGATGTGTAATGGCTATAAATTTTTTTAGAAATGACTTATAGTTTCGGAGTCAACACTCATTTAAAAATGCCCCCCCCCCCCCCCCCCCCCCCTTTCTGAAGATTGCAAAACCTAATATATAAAAAACTAAAAGAGTTTAAAATCCCTAAAAATCACATATAATTTTTTGAATTATCTCTTTCATCATTTGCGCACTTCCATTTTGGATGTTCAATTTTTTTTCAAATCCAAAATTGAGTTTTCACTCACCCCTTTTTCTTGTAAACAAAAAGATAAGACAAAAAATCACAACGAAATGAAAATTTTGGAGTTTATGTATGCAAAAAATGGAAAACTCGAATAAATGTAAGTGCAGAAAATTATTTCATGCACTAAAAATGAACACCAAAGTTTTGTTATCCATGTTTGGGAAATTCCACTAGTACAACCTCGAATAGCTTGGTGGAATTTTATAAGAAAGTGATTTCTAATTGATCCTAACATGTTTTAAATATGGATATGCATGCCATAAATATGTTGAAGATGCAAATGACCTAATGA